>NW_026898013.1:0-423910 GCF_033153095.1 Gastrolobium bilobum | reverse complement strand
GTGAGAAGGTAGAAGATGGTACCATTCTCGTTTTCTCCACAAAAAAGAGGATGAAATAAAGAAGAGCGATGCACCAGTGTCAAACAATATATAAGCAGGTACAGACTGCAGTAAGAAAGTAACTGTAATAACATCTGGGTTTGCCGCAGCCTCAGTGTGATTCATGACATAGACCTTCCTTGACTCCCTGTGGTTTGATTAATAGCAGCATTCTGACCTGTCGCTCGATCTGCTATAGCTCCATTGTTGGGATTTCCAATAGTGGCATATTGCCGATTTCCTCCAATTCCATTTTTGAAAGTTCTGCTGGTAGCGGGGCTGATTGTCATTGTTCCTACCCCCTTGGTTGTTGTTCCCATTTCGTCCTCCATCTGGTTTTGGTTGTCCTCCTTGAGAGCCTGATTGCTGATTGAATCCCCTGGCAGTACACTGGTGAGCCTTGTGCCCCTTGCCACCACACTGAAAAAAAGTTATAAGTTCTCCATTGCACCTCTTCCCAGGGTGTGCCTGCTTGCCGCATACTTTACAAGAGTATGGTTTTGTTCCAAATTGCTTTCTCTTGTTCCTGTGGTTGTTTGTCACTCCAGTTATTTCCCCTGTTATCATAACGAGGCTTCTTATCAGTTTGTAACCACTGATTGTCTTCTTGTTTCCTCTCTAAAAATGTTCAAAGCTCGTTCATAAGCTTCCTGGAAGGTCTGTGATGGTATACCTCCCAAGGACTTCTGAATTTTGAATGTCAACCCTTTTTCATACTTACGTGCCTTGTCCCTCTCCGTAGGAATAAGATTTGAAGCAAAACGCGAGAGCTCAATGAACTTGTCAGTGTACTCCTGCACTGTCATCTTTCCTGCCATCCTGAACCTTGCAAACTCTTCCTGTTTCTGCCACTTAATTGCGTCGGGGTAGAATCTATTGCGGACTCGTTCCTTGAAAATCTCCCAGTTAAATCCTTCTTCAGCTATGTAGCCCGTCTTCACCGTGGACCACCAACTATCCGCCTCCTCTTTCAGATAAAATGAGCCAATGCTAATCTTCATGTTCTCGGGACAATTTGTCACTTCATACAGCTTTTCCATGTCGCGAATCCAATTTTCAAGAGCAACTGGATCGATAGTCCCTTTGTAAGTGGGTGGATGATGAGATGCCACTCTCTTAAAAATGGTATTCTCGGCATTAGCCTGATGGGCGTTTTGTTGTCCAAGTGCTAATGCAAGATCTTCAATAGCCCTCAGACGTCGGTCCATTTCTTCAGCAACAGCGTTGTTTGCAGCCATTCTAGTGTTACGACGGGTATAGTACCTGATCGTATGTTTTTTTTTTTAAATTCTAAGTGTTTGAATTTATTCTCATAGTCAACTCTAACTATCACTTTCCTCATCTCATATATTTGTATTATGTATCAGATAATGCAATTCAAACAATAAACCAATTTATTTAAATACATAAATAATAAGAATTTCATCATTCATCATTCTTCAAAGAAAGAAAAAAAATCACATCTAGAAGAAACCCTTTTAGCCTGTAGAAAATTCTATTCATTTGCTAAAATAAAATTACAAGTCAATAAATCACATAACAAGTCACAAAATAATTTCAAACATGCAATTATTAGAATTTCAAATAAATCTTATTTAAAGGACAAGAAAATAACCCTTCACTACCCATCTCTCACGTTTAATTTTTTTATTTTATTTTATTTCAATTTATTTTATTATTTATGTTCTTATTTATTTATTTAACTGTGGGATCTTTGATCCCTTGAGTTAGTATCAAAGGTGAACCCAAGTTAAACTCAGGGCTCTGATACCATTTTGTAACACCCCAAATTCTAACAATTGATAATAGCATAAATAATTTCAATAATTTTTGTAAATAACAGCGGAAGTTCAAAATAATCAAATTTGGAAAGTGTTACTGCCGCACTTGTACTATGGACAGGTGCAAGGCTAAATTTATTACATTAAAAATAAAACCAAAGACTAAAGTTTAAATAAAGGAAATATGTCTTATGCATTTATTTAAATCTCATAAAATTTCTAAACTTAGAAACTAGCTAGAAATATAATATCCGAGTCGTGATCCTCGCTGCCCACAGCTAGCCCCATCCTTTGCAACATGCTTCACTGAAAATCTGCTCCCCGTGAAGGATCATTGCAGTTAAACAAACACAAAAGTCAGCAAAGCTGGTAATCCAAATCCGATATACAAAAATAAATAAATAAACAAAAAGGATGTAACTCATGATAATCCAATAAAATAATATAACTCAAAAATTCGAATCAAATGTCAACTTGTTATTAATTATATTAATATTTATTTAATCCATTTAGTCTATTTAGTGGGAAGAGAACCATGGTAGACCCGGGGAACCCTGCCAGTCTACCCTGTGACCCGGGAAACCCTGCCAGTCACAAACAAATCACTTTGGCCATAATCAATTCACATCTTCCTAGTGTGCACACCTCTTCCCAAAGTTGCTACTAGTATCCCGGGAAACCCTGCCAGACACCACTTTGGGAAGAACGGATATAATCTTTTTCACATCAGTTTCACATCGGAGGCATAAAGCCCAAAAATTGTGTTCATCACTTTGGGAGGTACCATCCCAAAGCTATCCTCCCACTATTATTATTATTATTATTTTTTTATATAGACATAACAAAATTTCCCAATTTATTTTAAATATATGTAATATCTATTTTCTGCAGCAAACAATTAATTTCCAATTTACCAAAACACATATATATATATATATATTAGTGCCTCAATTTATAAAGTAAAGCACAGAATATAAAAAAAACAATTGAAACTAAATTCATATAACTAATGTATTTGAAATATGTTCATCACGTAAATCGAAAAGCAGAATTGCAATATATGTAACTTGAAAGAAACGATTCAGATGGTAGATGGTGAACATACATCTAATTCAATTGAAAGTGACGCACAAAAATCGAGAAAGGAGATTTGTTTGTTTGTTTTTGTTTTGTGAACTATATCATGTATAAAAGCAACGATAAGTATAATTCGAATTCAATTAAAGAATTGCACAGAAATCAAAAGAAATTTGCAACGAAGTGTAACTATGATATATGTTTAGGATCATAATTATCCTATCAAAATTCATATAAAATTAACCTAAGACTTCTAAGGATTAGGATTACGCATATCAAATTTCACATAAAATAAATATAATCTAAAAATACCTAGGGATTAGGATTACCTGGTCTCTGTTTTCGCTAACTTTTAGAAGAAAAGAGTAATTTGGGGCAGAGAACCGGTTGATAAAAAAATATAAAGATTGAAAATAATTAAAATAAACTTTTTGGAGTGAGAAGAGAAAGAGAGTAGTAGAGGAGAGTGAATTGGTTTGGTTAGGCTAGGTCTCTATTTATAGTTGAAGTTTAGGGCTTATACATTACTGACTCAATGCTGACTCATCATATCTAAACAATTTATGTTTGTTGAGTCATCATATCTAAACAATTTATGTTTATTGAGTCATCATATCTAAACAATTTATGTTTGTTGAGTCATCCTAATCCAATCAAACATTACCAATCAAATAATCAAACATTAAAGCAAAATGATCAATCAAATAATAACAATTTATCACCCATTATTATTATTACTAATTTATAATTTATTACTTTTATTAATTTATTGTATTATAAATTACTATTATTTTTCTGGGATATTATCCAACAATTAAACTCCATAGACTAGAGGTGGAAATAAAGTTCATTTGTAGAGCTTACCATTGACATTAATCCCAAAATGCAAAAATGTATAAAGAAGCACGTTATGAGAAAATTTGAACCAATTAATTGAAAGATATGGTTGACTACCACTCATAGATGACATATATGATTTTCCACATATACTCGTGAAAAAAATAGTAACTACAATTACATACAATAAATGAAAAACTAGTAACTCCACCCTGACACATATGGGTGAAAAAACAAGAAAAATAACATGATTGAATATCTTTAATGTGATAATAGCAATCAAGTACATAGAAATGCCACCATAAGCAGAAATAAACAAGCCGCAAGCACAATTTGTCACCGAGTACCAGAGAAAAGAGTAATATATCATTAAATCTATCAGACAATTTGTTTTGGACTTGGACACTCGATCCATGTCCGAATTATGAAAATGGATTCCCACCTTCTAGAAGGATCCTCCATTTATTCATAACAATAACTACTTGATCAGGATCCCATAACATAAGAAAGAAGACTTCTAGTCAAACTCAAACCCTCAAGTAACCCCCCGCTATAAATAACAAAGGTCAACCCTCTACAAATAACAAAGTTCTGGAACCCTAACCTATCACTTCCCCTGCGCAGGCACACACACATCACTGGACCTTGGCCTTCAGCCACTGCATTGCTGCATACCTTGGTCTGCTACCTCGGCGATTGCATCATGCAGTTGCTCATCACTCTATTGTCGGGCCATATATCAACAATGATCCATTGGATCGAGGATCGAACAAGTTTCATTACGATCAATTGTATTAATGATAACACGGATGGATTTCTTTAGTACAATGATTGGCAAAATGGTTCACAGAATCTAATTGATGTAACACACACGAGCTCATAATAATCAGTAATATGTATACTGAATCCAATTTCCATTTTCTGATTCTATCAGTATAAATAAAACAGCTGCCCATAATTTAAATAAATACGTAATTGTAGAAGTTGGGAGAAAAAAAAAATGAATGAAAGAAAGAAGCGGCTGATAGAAGAGAGGAACCTGGTGCGAACATGGGAAGGATGTTGATGAGGGAAGAGAAGAGGCATTTCATCATACACCCGATTGGCACCTCCATCAGCGCACACTCGTATCTGCGCTGTATCAGGCAAAAACCACAACGATGCATGAATGAATGAATGCATCTAAATGAAGCGAAAACAAAAGAGGGAGCAGGAAGGGATACCGTGGTCCCAAAGCAGAGGAGCAAATCTGGGAAGGCATTGATTGAGAACAACGAGAGCGTAGCTTACAGAAAGAGAACAAGTGCTGTTGGCAGCGTTTGGTTTCTCCTTCTCCGGCGGAAGAAGGAAGCTCGAACAATGAGACATCAACTCCATCCCTTAATCCTAAAAACTTTACAAGAAGAAGAATGAAAGATTGAAGATGCTTCTAAGCGTTTCCTCACAATCACAAACCCGCTTTTGCGTTGCGTGCGTATTTGTCCTGCTTGCTGTGTCACGTCGCGCCCCTCTTTTTCAATATTATACTATTCTAATCAAATATCATTCGTCATTGAGTTGAATGCGCATGCTGCTATTGCTATTGCTATGTTCTATTAAGGGTGTTTTGGTACTGGAGAAATTTTTTGGTGACCGGGAATCATGATTATTGGGAATTCAGTAGAAATTAAGTTTACTTGGAATCTTACGAAAGATGTGTTTGGTTCGCCAAAATATTACCGGAAATACTGGGTAAAAATTACTGATTCCATATTTGGTTTAGAACGAAATATGACTTGAAATATGAGGTTATTTTACAAAAATAACCCCAAACTATTTTTACTTTTGTAATTGATAGATTGAGTCTAGATTTTTATGTGTATTGGGATATTTTTGTCTCAAAATTTATTGTTGTGCTTTCCCTTTACTTGGTATTCTGATTGGTATTCCGAATTACCATATTATTTTTGGTAATCTGAATAGTGACTTTTCTTTATAAATCAAATTACCGGTAATCCTTGGATATCCGGGAATCGTAATTTATTCCTTCTACCAAACGTGGTAATTACATTTACCAAAGAAGAATTACCGGTAATCCTCTCCAAAAACTCGAACCAAACACCTCCTGATAAATTTTCATTTTCATCTGCAACAAAAGTCAACAACAACCTCCGTCAATGTCATCACTCATCATACGTAACATTACAATTACTTCCTTCCCTTGTGGCAACGCCCACCATATCTTGTCATCAGGATTGAAGAGGACAAATTTTAAATTGGGTAGCGTTGCTCACAATTTTACCATAGTTAATGTTATTAGGGTTTGTCATTTCTCCTCACACGTATCCCCCGCAAATCCAAAATTTATATAATAAAAAATAAATTTACTAAAATATTTTTCATATGTCCTCCTAGAATCGATTTGTTAGCATGATATGTAATTACAATCACGTTGTTGGTTCAATTAAAACACGGATAAACTCTTCTTTTGAAAACCAACCTTGTTCGCTTTTTTCGTTTTAAACCACTCCGTATTTAAAATCAATCATATCATAATTATAATAATCACGTGAAATTGCAAAATAATTAATATTAAGGGAAGGATATTCTAACAACCAATTAGTGTCACTATCAATCAATTTCACTATTAGCTCGATTATGTTGATCTAACAGTTATATTTATTTCATTTTTGTATGGTTATGATTTCCCATATTTAATATTTAATATTTATTTTTATTTTTGTATGATTATGATTTTCCATATTTAATACTTTCACATTAAATGTAACTGTTAGATTAATATAATCGATCTAACGGTAAAATTAATTGATAATAACATTAATTGGTTGTTACAATATCCTACCCTTAATATTATTATGCTTAAGATCATTTACTATTCTTATTAGACCTAAACAAATGGTCCTTACTTATTAATTTTAATTTTTATTTTTATTTTTATTTTTTGAAATCAGCGGCTTAAGTTATTCATTTTTTATTCTTTGCAAATATTTCTTATCTTGTCCTAAGACAATCGAGGATTTCGACATATAAAAAATTATTTCAACATCAAGGTCCATCAATTATTTTTAAATCATATTATTTTAACGTAATACGGAGTACAATTTTTATATGCGTATGATAATGCAATATGCAATAAATGTTCCTGAAGATCGTAACATATGCAATAAATGTTTCACGTGATTTGTTTTTTAATTGTCAACCATTGCTAGATTTTTTCAAAGATGCAGACCGATGATGTATTCAAATATTTCATGTTTATTTTCATACTTATATGATCACTAAATTAAATTAACGGCTTGCATCTTGGGTAAATACTCTTGTATTATTGTATATTCAATTATTATTTTTTGGTACATTGTATTTTCAATTTAGGTATTGTGAATTTCTCAATCAATTTGTAATGATTTAGAAGAATTATTTAGTCTGATTATTTCAATAATTGAACATAAATAATAAGATAATAGTTATTAATATTGACTTACAATAACAGTTTTTTTTCTATAACTTCAATATCATTAAATTAAAATTAAATAGTATTAATAATAATATTATCAAAATGGGATAAATCAATAGGTTTAAGTTTGCAAAAAAATCCAGATTTTTTTTGGATAACTAAAAAAATCCAGATTTAACTGCTTTTTTTTTATAATAATCTTATAATTATTGACTAGCAAATTGCTTGTCACGCATAGGTTAATTTACATTTTTTTTATTAAGATAGAAATATGAATAATAGTAACTGCGTGCATTGTGAGTGTTCTTATTTTTTAGTTGCTTAACAAAAACCATTGCGAGAATGGACAATAGAGCCAGCAAGGGTGCTGCTCTTCTTCTCATCATCAAATTATGCATGCTAGAGGAGGAGAAAATCTGAATCACAGTGTAGCGGAGCTACAGGTAAAGAGAATTGCAGAAGAGAAATGAGAAATAAAAGAAAATAAGAGCTTTAGAAATGGATTTTATTTACGAAATGGTGTATGTAGGGAATAAAGTGGATCAATAAGATGGTAATACTCTGTAACAGAAGTGCTATGCAACAGAACGCTTTTTGGTAATACACTTTCTGTAGCACACCCTTATAATTATCCTTTATTTGTTCACTGAATTACTATCTGCTTTGGTATTCTGGTAGTAATATGATATGCCATTGTGTTCGGAGTTGAATTGCTTGTTATTAGTATGATAGTATCCCTGCTTATGAGTTATACTTGTCATTTATTGATTAAAAAATCATAATTGAATTATTAGATTTTTTTTTTATGTTTATGATATGTCTGTGATCGGTTGACATAGTATAACTTGAATGTAAATTTTCTAGACAATAATGTGCTTATTTACTGTAATTTCAATTTTGAGGTCTTGTTCAGTGAGCAATTTGAGGTTAACTTTGACTCCTCTGTTTTTTATTTTTTTATTTAATTTTTCAGTGAGTGCAAAACAGTGAGCAAAAATAGTACTAGAAACATAAAGAAGAAAGTTTAAAGTAATTTAATTATTCGATTTTTTTGTTTGTTTATGAGATAGGGACAGATCCTATCTCATATATATATATATATAAAGAAATTATTATTTAAAAACATATATATAAAAAACCAAATTTATCTTATTAATTATCATGAAATCGGTGGTGAATCACACTAACGTGGCAGTCTGGCAGATATATTTAGGTAACAGAAATAAATAGTTACTCTAAAATAAAAAACTAAATCAATAATAATAACCATTAAATTTTTTTAAAAAAATAAAAAATAATTTTGAATTTGAAAAATTTTATTAAAAAAATTAAATCAACTCATAATTTTATCACATTCATAAACGCAATCAAACAAATTCATGGGAATTACTTACATATTTATATTTCTTTAAAAATACTAATCCTGATACAGTGAGTTGTCATTAATTTATTCATATTTAATGATTTTCCGACATTTATAGGTAACTATTAATTAAGTACCACATCATAACAATTTTTCCAACAAGATAATCTGCTGTCTTTAGCTTTGGCTTGTCTGGTTTTGTTTATTCTCGTGGGCAACGAAAGAAAACGCGTTTCTGCATTCGCCAACGAAACAATTACGCTAACTATATCCCAAAATAAGCGTTATGTTTCTGTTTCTGGGTTTCCGAATCGCACCCATTTTCCATTCTCAAATTTTCTCGTGTTTCGCTTTGAATCGATAAGTTAACAAAAAGCATAAGATTGAGATTGGGGCAAAAAATGTTATTCAAGTGTTTGGGAGCTCAAAGGGCAAGAAGATTCCAGAGAGCTCTCAGCCATTGCAAGGTTACCATCCTCTGCCTCGTCCTCACCATTGTTGTCCTGCGCGGCACCATCGGCGCCGGCAAGTTCGGCACGCCGGAGCAGGATCTCATCGACATTCGCAACCACTTCCACTCACGCAAGCTACCCGAGCCTCATCGCATTCTTGGTGAGCTTCATTCTACGACGTCGTCTTCGTCTTCGTCTTCCTCTTCCTCTTCCTCTGGTTCTGATAGTTCCACTTCCACCACCAATTACAACGCCTTCGATATCAACACCATATTGGTCGATGAAGAAGAAGAAGAAGGGGACAACGAGAAACGCAACCAAGATGAGCCTTATCGTCTCGGACCTAAAATCTCGAATTGGAATGAACAGAGATCGAGGTGGCTTCGTGAAAACCCCAATTACTCGAATTTCATTCGACCCAACAAGCCTAGGGTGCTTCTGGTAACTGGGTCGTCGCCGAAACCGTGTGAGAACCCCGTTGGTGATCATTACTTGTTGAAGTCTATAAAGAACAAGATTGATTATTGTCGGTTGCATGGTATTGAGGTGTTTTACAACATGGCCCTCCTCGATGCTGAAATGGCAGGGTTCTGGGCCAAGCTTCCTTTGATTCGGAAGCTTCTTTTGTCACACCCGGAGGTGGAATTCTTGTGGTGGATGGATAGTGATGCCATGTTCACGGACATGGCATTTGAAGTGCCGTGGGAGAAGTATAAAGACTATAATTTGGTGATGCACGGTTGGAACGAGATGGTCTATGAGCAGAAGAATTGGATTGGGTTGAATACTGGTAGCTTTTTGTTGAGGAACTGTCAGTGGTCGTTGGATATTCTTGATGCCTGGGCGCCAATGGGGCCAAAAGGGAAAGTTAGGGATGATGCTGGAAAAATTCTCACCCGTGAACTCAAGGATAGGCCGGTTTTTGAAGCCGATGATCAATCAGCGATGGTTTATTTACTGGCAAAAGAGAGGGACAAGTGGGGTGATAAGGTTTATCTTGAGAATGCTTATTACTTGCATGGTTACTGGGGTATTTTGGTTGATAGATATGAGGAGATGATTGAGAATCACCATCCTGGTCTTGGTGACCATCGCTGGCCCTTGGTGACTCATTTTGTTGGTTGCAAGCCTTGTGGGAAGTTTGGGGATTACCCAGTTGCTCTATGCTTGAAGCAGATGGACAGAGCTTTCAATTTTGGAGATAACCAGGTACTGCAGATTTATGGGTTCACACACAAGTCATTGGCTAGTAGGAGTGTTAAGAGAATACGAAATGAGACTAGCAACCCTCTTGATGTCAACGATGAACTTGGCTTGCTTCATCCTGCATTTAAAGCAGTCTGAAACAGGAAAGTAGGATATATAAGGTATATTGTGAGAAACAGGAAAGCAGGCTATATAATATATTTTTGGTTTAATATTATTCTGTAAAGGTAATAGGAAACAGGCTTTTTGCAATTATGCCAGGGTAACGCTGGGTACAGGGATTTCCTCCACCCACACTCACTAGTCGGGTTTAACAAGGATTTCCTCCACCCCACACTCAGTAGTCGGGTATAACGGGAAGTGGTTTTTATTGTTCTATAGCTTCTCTCTCTTTCTCTCTGTATATAGCTTCTCAACTTAAAGTTTGTAAATTATTCCTTCCATGGATTGTAACACAAATTTGTATGAAGTAATGGAAAAAGTTGCATGTGGCTTTGCTATAATCACTATTGTTGGCTATGGTTCATTGTAACTTTTATCTTGGTTTCTGTTTGTAGTTATGAAATTACAATATCCTCGGACCATCTGCTGATCTCAACCTTTGAATTTTATATTATACTATATTCCAAGCATTCTGGATTTCTGGAAGTAGTTTTTAACAAAAATGTTCGAGCCAAATTTTGTGGAATATTATAATAGGTGGATTTAAATATCAAAACAAACTTTGGTAAGGATGATAATGGTGGCTGTTTTACTTTGTACAGTAGTTCTTGATTATCTGTTCGTGTCCATGTTACATATCAGCATGCAATGACATAGAAAGTTGGTATCAGCTCGTAGTCCTGCGTATAGTCCACTCGTTCAGGCATAGAATTTCAATCTATCTTGTTTGAAAATTCTGTCTAATAAAATTTTCTCTCATGACAACTGAGCTGCAATTTGATATGATCTCTGAAGAAAATCGGATGGTCAGGACATATCTTTTAAAAATAAATAATAAAGGAAATTGACATCTACACAAAATATAAGGACAAAGGAAAAGTTGAGATCGTCACTGGACTCACTACCCATGCACGTTTATAGATGCGATTGAAGATAAACTCTAGATAGGGAAGCAGAAAAAACCATCTTTTGTCAGCAGTGTAACTGTTTTCTGTTTGTATCTGAATTTTTGTGGTTGATGCTGAAACTGTAACTGAAAGGCGTTGTTACTATTTTCTGTCAAGTTGATCTCAGTAGGGATATATTGTGCTTTATTAACATCATATGCTCTTTCTATAAGTGATAATGATCTATTTTTAATATTTTATAACATCTAATTATGAAAAGAGAGTGGTATCATTTATTTGTGAAGTTAATATATCATAGTATCACACGCATAGCTTAGAAGCTAACCAGATTCGTACATCAAGTACAAGTATGTTGTTATTTTCATTCTATACTCACTGTGACCATGAGAATGCACATTACTATGTCATGTTTTTGCATTGTGGAAACTGTCTCAAAAGATATTGGCAGTTGCCTTATTGTTTGAAAGACCAATTCACAAATCTCAATGCGGAGACTGGGCATTACCTACAAAACAAGGAAAGTGGGTATTTAAGCATAGCATGTGAAGATGTTGAGTTTCCCGGAAAATGTTCCACATTATCATTTCTTTATTTTTATTAGTATTAGTATTTATCTGGTGGGGTCACTGAGTCAGGAGGTTATGTTTTAACCCCGTGCTAAGTCAGAAATCAGGTCCTACTGGTCAATCAACCTTCGATACCAAACTGCAAAATTGTTGCTTCCTTGGTTTTCCGTTAAAAATAACACACCTTGCACCTCTGCTTCCTCTCTTGAAGTCCTTGATCAAATCTCATGATCTTCCAGTGTCTCTCTTTGCGGTTCTCAGTTCTTATTTGCATTTCCTATGGTTTTATTTTTCCTACTGGATCAAACCCCAATGTTCAAGTGGCTGTGGTATGCGTAGTTGAAGGTGCTACCTATGTCTATGCATAGTTATGTACTATAAATAAAGCAATCTTTAGTTTGACTTTAGGTTGCTTCGTGTTGATGACTTAATTGTCTTCCTATATCACTTGAAAGCATGAAATCTTCCTATGAAGAACTGGTTCAGCAAGTCAGCACTATGCAGATAGTTGCAAGACTATCAACGAATTAGCAAATCTTCCCATTTATTTACCTCCCTCCATTTTAATGATGGGAGGGAGGGAGGGAGGGAGCGAGAGTGAGAGTTCACAGGTTGCGTTGGACATTCACATAAATCTGTGCGCGCTAGTTTTGTATGTATCTTTTCCATTTTTTTCAAAAGCAGAAAAGGGCAGGTCTCTAGTGACAAATAAACAACACTGCTTGTAAAATTTAAGATACTTCAATAATATTTGGAGAAAAAAAAAGTACAAAGTATCTCACCCAATAAAAGAAAACAGAGTACAAAATACATGGAAAATATTATTTACATACATACACCACGTGTGTCTAATATGTGATTAAGGTGACTGTTTACATAGCATTTCTACATAGTTTCCCTCCAACTACACCACAAGATTGGTACGCTATGGGTTTCAGACAAAAAGGAGCTTAAGATTTACAATAAAGAGAAAAGCACTCCATGCCAAACAAGGCTTTATCAAATCACCAGCGATGGAATTCACGCGCCCAAAGACACGCATGCATCCAAGTTGAGCACCAAACCATCCTAAGCACACCATTAATCCGAACCTTGTTGCCCCTGCCCCAAATACAATTGGATCCCATAGCAGAGTGAAGAGGAGCTGAGCCAAGTACACCAATAAAGCCGTGGGGTTTCTATGGAACCCCCCATCTGCCCACACCATCCAAGCCGATAGACCCATCAAGAAGCTAGAAGCCAGGCACGTGAGGTGAAGGGCCCACGAGGGTGGGAACCAGAACGGCTTTCTCCAAGTTACAGCATCATGGACACGTGACTGGTTGTTCATGGAGGAGCCTAGGTAAACGGATAAAACGGTAAGGGAGAGAGGGAGTGAAACAGCTATGGCGAGTGACCTGAGGCCGCGTTTAGCCATAACCATTCGCTTGTCCCGTTTGCTTACTCCGCTCTTCCTCTTGTCGTTCGTAGTGGTGGTGGAGGCAGTGGTGTGTGGATCGAGTGTGACTCGTTGTTTGAGGTCATTGGAAGCCATTATTGCGAAAGACTTTGAAAGTGAGAAGCAAGAGAGAGAGAAAGAAATATGGAAGAGAAAGTGAGTGTTGGGGAGGAAGCGGAGGAATTTCGTTTTCGTTTTAAAGGGGAGAGCGTGGATTTCTCTCGTCAACCATGTTTGGTTTGGGGAAAGTAATTAAGTGACACATGGATGGATATCATGAAGCTGATAAAGAGCATTCACCCCGAAGCATTACACGTGTGCAAGAGACAGAACTGGACAGTGACACAGGCGCACGTAGATAGGAATAGGATTAATTCGTTTTTGTCTACTGTCTGCTGATGTTGATTGTGGTTGAAATGAAGGCGTGGAAGCTGGTCGAAACTGCACGTGGCCAGTGGTTTCTAGCTATCAGATACCATGGCCGACTTCGGAAAATTTTTTAGTGCCCCGCGTCACATGCTCCTTTCATTGTATAAGTGATATTTATATAAATATTTTTTCGATTTATTCTTTATTATTTTAAATGATATAAGTAGAGAGATAGACGCAGACAATGGAAATCATGAGAAAGAGAAAGTATGCGCTTTTTTTAAGTTAAAATTTAAATAAAAACTGTTTTTCTATGTCTATCTCTCTCTTAAAAAGACAGAGTGTTATGTCATTTAAAATAACAAACAATTTTCCCATATTTTTTTTACTAAGGGGGCGTTTGGTTGAATGCTTTTTGAGATTTTCCTAGGTAAATGAAGTTTGGTTTTTAGAAAATCAATGTTTGGTTCAACGGGTTTTGACCAAAATCCATCTATGTGAAATGCCTGGCTTTTTGAGAAAGATAATAATTTGCACGGTTTAGAAACCTGATATGAGGGTGGTTTTTTGAGAAAACTCGGGTAAAGCACTGTTGACACACTTTTTGTCATATATTTTCCTGGTAAAATTTTGTCAAACCAAACTACTTTTTTTTAACTTCCCCATCTATTCAACTTTCTTTATGGATACCTAATAATTACATTTCTCTAATATTCTTAAAATTTATCTTCAACCAAGTGCCGCCGAATAATTATCACATTTTTTTGGTTTGGAGGCTTTGACATCCATTTATAATGGCCCATTCGATGTATGTACATCCATTTACAATGGCCCATTCGGTTGAAGCCCAAAAACGAAAAATAAAGTCAGCGAGGAGTTTTAACTTAGGAGATGGTGTATGTTCATCCATTAGACTGTTGATGGTGAAATGGAAATCGGAGGCAGAAGATTGAAAAGTAGAGAAACGATGGCTGTTCAGTCCGTGACGCAGTCGGCACCTCCTCCGAGATCAAATCCAACCAACACTTTTATCGAAAACCCCAAAATACCCTTCGGAGTTGCTCTGTTATTTGCCGATGCCGTCCTCGTCTTTCTCATAATTGCATTTGTCCCTTGTAAGTTTGATATTGATATCATCTCCTTCAATTCAATGCATATGCAGTGCTTCACTCCTTTCTGACGTGATGTCATGTGTTGTGTGTGTGTCTGTGTGTGTTTAATTTCAGATACAAAGATAGATTGGGACGCTTACATGTCACAGGTTATCGGGTTTCTCAGAGGAGAGAGAGATTACCGGAACCTGAAGGGTGACACTGGCCCTCTTGTCTACCCTGCTGGTTTTCTATACATTTACTCTGCATTCTACTACCTTACTGGTGGACAAGTTTACCCTGCTCAGGTCAGGATTGTATTTTCGTTCATTTCTCATTGCCTTGCTGATACATTGTTCTATTTCTAATTCAACTATATACAAGGGATGCTTTACTCAAGTACTTGATGGCTTGTTATGTTTTTCTCTTTTCCCATTGCAGATTTTGTTTGGAGTGTTGTATGTCATTAATCTGGCAATCATTCTCTTCATTTATGTGAAGACTGATGTGGTAAGGAAACCTCAGTAATGCTGAATCGTTGAATTTTCTTCCCCTTGAATTTCTATGCCAATTCTAGTATCTGTTACTCGTTTTCTCCCAGCCCTTATTGGTTTTCTTCTTATTTGTTTTGTTGATGTTAATTCTCGTTGTTCTTGAAAATGTCTAACAGCTTCCATGGTGGGCCCTTTGCTTGCTTTCTCTGTCAAAAAGAGTACATTCTATCTTCGTGCTTCGACTCTTTAATGATTGTGTGGCGATGACACTTTTTCATGCTGCATTACTCTTACTCATGCATCGAAGATGGAATCTAGGTTTGATTATGTTTAGGTAACGGCTCTCTTCCTAAACTCATCTTTCTATCGGGTTAGAATGTTTACTTGGCTTTTCATAATTATTTGTTAGTGGGGCTGTTTCGGTAAAGATGAATGTGCTTCTTTATGCTCCACCTTTACTGCTCCTCATGCTGAAGGTACATAAAATATTTACAGTCGAGTATGTTGCATTTATGGTCTCTTGAGTGAGTCTTGGCAATCACCACAACATTGCTCATGTAGCCTCCTTTTCTTCTCACACATGCAGGCTATGGATATCGGTGGCGTCTTATTGGCTTTAGCTGGTGCAGCACTTGTTCAGGTTCTTTGCTTTTCTTTGTCTCCTTTTGTATATTTGTGATGTTGTAAGTGCAAAAATGTTATGTGGCATTAGGTTTTGTTTCTCTACTCTGCTTGGTGTTGTTATTTTCCTCGTACAAAATGCTTTACAGAGTGAACAAATCTTTCGATGCCCGATGGTTGGTGTATTTTTTTCTTAAATATTCTTTCCACATTGTCAGGTGAGTTTCGTTTGGGCTTCAAGATTGATTGGTTCTCAAGAGTGAGCAATGTCCAATTTTGGTGGCATTCATTAAATCCTATATGGTGAACTACTGCTACAGATATTAGTGGGGCTTCCTTTCCTGATTTCACATCCAGTTGCGTACATATCGAGGGCCTTTGATCTTGGCCGTGTCTTCATCCATTTCTGGTACTTGCTTCTGAATTTGTATTTTGATGTATGAACTCTGCAAACAAATTTAGCATTTAAATATAATCCGAAAGCCATTTTTCTTTGGTCAAATGATGATGAAAGGGAGAAGGGAAATAACTCAAATAAGGGTATGTAAAGTTTAATTTTATGCGAGGATCATCTGCAACCTTCTGGCAGTAAGGAAATTATTTAGATAGGTGCCTCCAAATGCTATTCATAAGCTTATGACTCATGCCTAAAATATATTTGGTGTCTAAAATATAATTCACATATATTAAATTGAGAAATATAGTGATATTTTCTTTTTCTCTTGGTTTTTTATCTTGCTGTATCGATGTATATCTATACTTTAGTTCTCTTCATGTGAAAGCGCCAATATGAATAAATTTCTTTATTTGTATATGATTTTTCTTTATTGGTTAATGGGTTCACAAAATAAAAATACAAAGTTTAAAATCTTGCACTAAACCCTCTAATGTTTGTATCTAGGTGAAAAATATTAGTTCCTCCATTTTGTGGATGGAAATCCTCTTCACATGCATCTTGTCATTCTCATGTGGCCCACCTCATCTCTTCTCTGTTCATTTCCTTCCCACTGTTTCAAGGCTAAAAAACACTACTCTGTTGTGAAAACCCTGGTTGGAAGCTCATTTACTAGGGCATTAAGAAGAGGGAAAGTGGATCTAAGAATCCTGTTATTGGCAAAGAGGATTGAAGGGATTCCACACTCGAAGAATATAAGAGATCAAGGTTAGCTAGAAAGCAGAGGACTGTTAATGGTGTGCACATGGCTGAGTTTGTCTCGAGGTACTGTTAGATGGGGAATAATTTGAGCCTTCTTGTTTGAAGAGAAAAATAATGTGAAAAGGGTTTTGAAGAGCCCCTACGGACCAATTCCTTTTCTTTAATCAATTGTAAATGGTGGCAAAATTTTTACTAATAAATACCTAACTGCTTGTCGTGGATTGAAGGGGGGTGAATTTTGATGCTGGGATGGCAATTTAGAACTGGATTATGATGAATGGGGAATTAAGAGGGTTTGTGTGGTTTTCCAGTCAATGGTCATGTATTGCACACGTTACCTATACTGTTTAACTTAATTTAGATGCAAACAGTTTCACTTCAGTCCAAACATCAAAGGGGTTTGGTGTAGGATCTTGAAGTTGGTGTATTGAATTTGTGTTATCCTTAAGCTTAATGGGATAAAGTGTATTTTACCCTTTTTTTAATAGGTTCACTTAGGTCGTTCCTGATATATATTTCAATTGTATGTTATCAGGTCTGTTAACTTCAAATTCATCCCTGAACGTTCCTGATATATATTTCAATTGTATGTTATCAGGTCTGTTAACTTCAAATTCGTCGCTGAACCAGTGTTTGTATCGAAGGGATTTGCAATCTTTTTGTTGGCTGCTCACCTCATATCACTTGCTTCATTTGCACATTATAGATGGTGCAAGTAGGTATAAAAGTTTTATTTTATTTTTTTCTATCTAGGTCATTGTAAATTTTTTGGCTAAAATGCAAGGAACCCACTCTCAACTATAGATCAATTGCTGAAAACCCCAACTAACAATTTGACTTCTTGAACTTACCAAACAGTGCATATTGACTCCCTAGGGGGGCTTTCTCCACGTGCATGAGGGGTTAAATTTACAGTTTTGCTCTACATTTCACAATTTGCAAGTTCGGGTTGTTGAGTTACTGACTTTTGAATTCCATGGGGATTTCTGCAATTGACCTATAGTAGGAGGGGGTTATGTGCATTTTGGCCAAAAATATTCTTAAGTATTCTTGTCAAGTTATAGATTTGATAAGATCTTTATCTTCTGTTTTGACGCAATAAATAATGTGAACCAGCAATGCTTTATGGTACTGAATGTTGGGCAGTAGCCAACAAGAGCATAAACTAAGTGTTGTAGAGATAAGAATGTTGTGATAGATGAGTGGACATGCAAGAATATATAAGATTAGGAAATAAATGTATTAGAGAGAAAGTAGGAGAGGCTTCTATTGAGGAAAATATGATTAGAATTGCATCTAAGATTGTTTGACCATTTGAGAAGAAGATCAATAGAAGTCCCAGTGAGAAGATTCGATCAGATGGAAGATAACCCAATAGTTAGAGGTATAAGAAAGTCAAGATAAACTTTAGTGAAACTATTAAAAATGATTTAGATCTGAATGGCTTCACCCAAGACCGGGTATTTGACAAAACACAATGGTGTTGTTTGCACGATGTAGCTGACCCCACCAGTGGAAAATGGCTATTGTTGTTGTTGCTGTATGTCTAATGTTTTAACATAGATTCTATCATAATTGGGATATATAGGATTCTGGTGTACATGGATTGGAATTTTGATACAGCTGGATTATATATGTTTACTTATTTAGTTGCTTACAGACATGAAGGACGGCTTCTCAACTTTCTGCATTCCAGATATCTCTCTATGAGGCTGAGGTTTGCGCTTTACTTCTCCTCTTCTAAGACGTTTAACAAGAGCAGTTCATCATCCATCAAGATCCTTACTAAAGAACGTAAGTAATTAGCCTCATGTAGGATTTAAGAGATAGAACATTACTTCCAGTTTTCGTGATAGTAATACTAAATCTTTCCTTTACTCAGATATTGTGACAACTATGTTTGTTGGAAACTTCATTGGAATTGTATGTGCTCGGTCGTTGCATTATCAGTTCTATTCATGGTGAGTCTGCTTGGAATGACCTTTGTCAACTGTTAATGATAATACTGTTAGCTTTAGATGCAAAACTAACTTGGTTTAATTTTAATTATATACATAATTGTAAAAATGAAAAGGAAAAATAAGAATAAAACAGCCTCTTGTGACAAAATTGACTGGGTTTAATACATTGTAATAAGCAGGTGGAACATTCTAAGGCCCAGCCTGAATGCACCATGACCTATGGTGAAAACATTCTTCATAGAAATAATTTGCAGTCAGTAAATTCCATCAACAAGATGATTGCATATATTTGGCTATAACTTTTTTTTGGTGAATAGAAATTGGCTTTGGATGTAATTTTATCAACCAGCCTTGCCTCTCACAGTTTCCATTTATACTGGTATTTCAGTTAGTGTTGTCCTTCTTCCTGCAGATGTGTCATTTAGAACCAACTTTTCCCGTTGATGGTCACTTACTAATTCTCGTATAGACCAGATCATATGTTCTCAGAAAGTATTTTACTTTCTTTATGCTGAGCCTTCTGGAACTAGTTCTGTTAGACAGATATTATGCACATAATAACACAGTTGTTAACAAGTGCAATGATGCTAACTCTTACAATTTGGCTTATGGTACAGGTACTTCTATAGTTTGCCTTACTTGTTATGGAGAACGCGTTACCCAACATTGCTGCGGTAGGTCAACCCACATCCTTTCCTTTTCTTTAATTTTTTATGATTTTATCTTCTATTGAATTCATAATTGATCCATTTATCTATATGATCAAGCAGTTTGATTTTGTTCGTGGGAGTAGAGCTATGCTGGAATATCTATCCTTCAAACAGCCTTTCATCAGCGCTACTCCTCTGCCTTCACTTAATTATTCTTTGGGGTTTGTGGTCTGCTCCCCCTGAGTATCCTTACGAAGAAAATAAACCACGCTCTCACAAAGATAAATAGAAGTTTAAAGGCTCATCACCCTCTATTTTCTGGAGGAAAAGGGATGACTTAGACAAATGATTTATCCCTTATCACTTCTTTCCCCGTTGATGTAAATGTTTGTGATGTATCTTGGAGAAAGCCTCAGGATTACTAACTTGGATGTAAAACAGAACATAGGAGCAACAATCGATTTCGGTGCCCACGTTTTGATAAGGTTTATGTTTTATTTTCAATTCCATTGATAACTCTGAAACTTTTGCATTTGGGGGAAAAGTGTTTGTCTTTTTAAATGATACAACTTATATCCTTTCACTCTCATAAAGAGGTGAGATTTACATCTTTATATTTTTTTGTCCACTCTCTCTCCTCTTTTATCTATCTCTTTCTCTCACTTAAAATGACACAACTTTACATCATTTAAAATGATACACATTTTTCCCTGATTAAGTTTTAAGTGCTGAATAGGAAATTGTTGACATTATATTGAGGGGGGGGGGGGGTTTGATATTTGACGATATAAATGAGAAAAAGAAAAAAATTTAGCGCTATAAATCTCAAGCTACCAAACAAACATCACTGAATTAGTTTAAGTGCCTCTTATTTATTTTATTATTATTTTTTCTTTTTCTTTTTTCATGTGACTCGTGATGAAGTAGCCAAGTAGGGGTGTTCATCAATCGAATCAAACCAATTTAAATCGCGGTGATTGAACTGAAAAATCAAAAATCGAATAAACCGAAAAATTGAGAACTGACAAAAAAAATTGCAAATTTTAATTGCATTGGATCGGTTTTTGGATGAGTTGATGAAAATCGGTCCAATCCAAATCGATCCAATATATTAATTTTTCTCTACCTACTTGGATCTTTTTTCAATCATAGTCCAAAAATTTCTAAACACAAGACTCATTAACCTATCAACTAAATTTAAGAAAAAATCTAGTCACATCTTATCAACACAATTTCATCTGTGTAGAGCTTCATATCTCATTTCAAAAAAAAAAACAAATTATATTATTGTTTATGATACTTTTGTATTTTAAAAAAAATAATTCAAAGCTTATTATACAAAAGATGCTATTTGCACAATAACTATGAAATAAATTTTAAGATTTTCAAAAAATTGAAAATCGATCCAATCCAAACTGAAAAAAAATTGGATTGGATCGGATTTAAAAAAAATTCAAACCGAATGGATGATTACATAATTAAACCGAAAGAATTGGATCAGATAATTTTTACTTTCAAAACTAATCCAATTCAGACCGCGAACACCCGTATGATGAAGTCCTTTCAAATGTGTGATTTCTCAGTTAAGAGCAACCTTTCGTGTGTGGTTATTTATAAAAACCATGCATTTGATAAGTGACAATTTTCCTTTTTCTTACGATATACTAATAGGAAGCCTTATTTTTTACTACCTTTGATCCTCCCCTAGTCTCGTGTAAGCCACGTGACATAATAAACTTCACTTAAAAGTGGAGTGAAATGGCATAATAAAATCGATGCTATGAGATGTGCTATTCAAATTTGAATATGCATAAAATTATTTGAACGGAATGCCGCTCAAACACTCTCTTCAACTTTGCCGTTTTAAAATGACTAAAATGCCCATGATATTTTATTTAAAATTTGAAATATTTTAAAAAAGCAGCTCCAGTATTTATAAAGAATGCGTATAAGCTAATATGAAAAAGAGAATAGTAAAATAAAATAAAGCTAAGGCTTTGATCAGTTTGATGTCTAGGTAAAATATAATAAGCATTAGCCTAAAATGAGAGAAAAATTAAAAATTCTTTGGTTTTAATATTTTTATTTTTTTCAAAAAAGGGAGTGTTAGTTTTGTAATTCCACCTGTAACCCACGGGGCTAGGCATGGTTCGCATGAATACATCTTTGGGCACGATTCAATGGATGAGTCTCGTCGAGTCCTTTGCTTGGTAGCATTTTAGGCTTTGAAACTTGTTGAAGGAGTTCCAGTTGCTGCGTCGAACACATACATCATGGTTTGGCTCTCTCTTTCTGATTTCCCTTTCTTTTTTTCTTTTTAATTATTATTCTATCTTCTTCGTTGTGTGGCTTTATCCGTGCTAATGCGTTCTCATACATGAATCTCAATTTGAATATTTAAGCGATTAGGGTTTCCCAAATCCAATGCCAAATCGGGTCCAAATATGCCTGTTAAGCCTCGTAGATATGTCTATGCTCAATATTTTAGAGTGTCAGTAATTTATTCAGTTTCAATTTTGAGTGATTAGGGATCTTCAGCTGTATGAATATATTCGAGCCTATTTCATTTCATTGCATGGTGATATGTCATTTGAGTTTCATTTCATTTGTTAAGTTTTGGTTTATCGTATGGTTCCTTTTTCATTCATAATCTTCTCTTTTTTATGACAGGACGGACATGATTCAGAAGACCCAAAGCAAAGCACTGCTGATATGACAGTTTTTGTAAGTTGTTAAGCATCTTAAAGAGTTAATGGTTTTGTTCTATGATTGCATTTTGCATGTGTTTATGTCAATATGCAAATTGGTGTACCTGATGGTTGTCCCAAAGTCTATGATGAGAGTGGGAGTATGCAAGTTGATGTACTTGCTGTTTACATTTGGGACAGGTTTTTAGTTAGATGATTTAATTGTTGCTCTTGTATTTCAATCAGTTTTGACCTTCGTCTGCCCCTTTTTTCTCTCTTCAGGTGCAAAATCTTCTTCAGCAGATGGTGAGTTGTATACTCTAGTCTCTTAGAACTGCATTGCTGAATTTCACTATATATTTTGCTGCTGCTGACATGAATTTTGTTTCCAGCAAAGTAGGTTCCAGACAATGTCTGACTCCATCGTTACAAGGAATATCCTTTTTACACTCTGAGTTCATAAAGTAAGCGAATTTTAAATATGAATTTGTTAAAGAAACTATTTTCAGAAAACGGTAATTTATAATAGTGATCTTTTTTCCAGAAATAAGATATGATCCAAAGAGGTCAGATGACTGGAGATCTAAAGTGGATTTCATATCGTTAACTTATATTCTTTAATAACATCTTTCAAGGAATTCATTTTGAGATTTTTTTGGGAATTAAATGGAACCTTCAAAGTTTGGTTATGTGGTGTTTAAATCGCTGCATTGTTTGTGTTTTGAAAACTTTTAGGTTGTTCTTTATAAACTGACGGGCAAGTCTGCAATACCCATACTATAAAATGCATATCAAAACTCAAACCAATAACATGATGGCATATATACACCGCAGCACAGGCTGTAAATATGCATAGCTGCTGCATCTTGAGCTTCTTATTCTTTGTTTTATAAACTCAATGCAAACCGCCTTTGCAGTTATGCCAATTTGTGACACATGACTTAATGCAATTTGTGCACGGTTGTGTATATGTGATATCATTTATATTGGTAGTGATGCTAATTCCATTGCGTGGGTATTGCTGATTTGCCCTTTGCTCGAATTGCTGATGTTTTTCTTGACGTCAATGCACTTGATGAGATGGGAAACCGTATAAATGATTTGGAGCAAAGCATCAATGAGCTAAGAGCAGAGGTAGGAGTGGAGGGCTCGCCATCACCTGTGGCTCCTGCTAAGCCAACGGAGGAAGAGTCGAACAAAGAAGAGGGTTCAGCTTAAGTAATGTTTCGTGTTCAACTACCTTTTTTTTTTTCTTGTATCGTGATACATCAGGATTTGTTACCAGTGGTTCAGAATTCAGATATTTGCCATGTACCTATATGACTATGAGTGCACTTTCTCCATAGGAGTTAAAACTGTCTTACTGTTCAAACGAAAGAAAAAAAAAACAGTACTGCTGACTAATTGTTTGACTTTCCAATTCGTGGTATGCTAGCCTGGTGTGCTATTTCTATTTGTGTAGTATATTTCCTTAGTTTATATTGCGATTACCTTGTCACCCTCCTGCCCCTTCTCTTTGCATGCCGTGGCTGTCTCGTCAATTTCAAATTGGACAAACTCCACGGGGCAATCCATGTCGCTAAATTTAGGGGCTGCTGTTCAGAAACCTATACACCCGATTTTATGCATTTTATTCCAATGTTATGAATCGTTGTTACTCGAATATATTTCTTAGAAAAAACAATGAATTTTTTGTGCGCTTTTCAATTTCACATCTACTACTCGCATGCTGGTACTGGTCATTCACCTTGCTTGTTAACACTTCTATAGGCTTCTATATAGCCCCATTTTATTCTGTTACTTTTCTGAGAAGTTCGACTCGCATCCCAAAGGGGACCAGTTCCAACACAGTGCCTGAAACAAAAATTGTCAAGCCAAAAACTGATTGTTCATTTCAGACTAAAGAAAAAGCCGAATATTATTATTATTTTTCTTTTGGCAAGTTATGGTCGTTGATTCTTGTTCGAATAACAATGATATATTAAATCTTGTTTATTTTCAAATTCTTGAAAGACGAGTTGAGCAACTATCATGTCTTAAACTACTATTATTTGCACATGAGCTTCAGTAAGTAGCTATTAAAGCAAGGTGAGTCCCAGATGATCGGTGTTGTAATTTCACATGGATTGACAAAGTTAACATAGACAATTCATTGGATTTGACTACTATTGACTTACAGTTCCCGATAATTGCCAAGCTGGTATATATACATAAAAAAAGGAGAGATTTTGAGATTTGCAAATCTGTATTTAAAGCTCAGCACCATCTGAATTGGCGATAAAACTCCTTTAACCGATTAAACTCCTTATAAAATTACGTTTAATTCTGAATTAAAAAATTATGTTAGACATTATTCATATTTCTATCCCTCCCATTTTGCGATGGAAAATTTAGTTTAGGTGGAAGCAGCAAATGAAAGAACATAAATATTTTACTAGAGCAACATCACTTAAAGATCAATTTACATAAAACACCGAAAAAGAAAAGGAAAACACCAATAAAAGTAAAACATAACAAGACAGATCATTATAACTAGAGAGCAGAGGAGTAAACAAATGGAGGGGTAGCTAGAAAGAAACTTGATATTGTTCTAAGTAGTACGGCAACGGGTGATGGTGGTGCAGCCACGGGTGTAAGGATTAGCATCAGCACCTGACTTGCAGTTGTAGTAGGATGCACCCCTCAGAGAACATGGCACTGTGTTTCGCTGCAGTGATTTGTAGCTTATATACTGTGAAGTTGCTAGGATGCGCCGGTGGGACTCTGACTCCATCCCAAGCTCACCATATGTTAAGCACTCTTCTATGGAGCCTTGGCAGGGTGTTGTTGTCATGGGCACCCAACGTAAGCGGTGGTCGCCTATTGCACCCGCTCTGGGGTGAAAGATGGACATGGCCACCATGGACAAGTACAAGGCCAGCAGAAAATAAGAGCTTGACATTGTTTTGTGGTGATGGTGGTAATGCTGCTCTTATTTATTCTTCTCTCGAGTTTCAAGTCTTCATTCTTTCTACTTCTACCATTTTATAGAAGAAACTTACTTGGGAGAGTGGGAATAGGTAAACAACTTGTTTAATAAGTATGTCAAGTTGTATAACAAGGAACTAATTTACATTATATTTATAAATTTTTGTTTAAATTTTTTTACAAATTACACTATGTCTGACCGGTAATACACTCTTGAGTAGAGTATAACCGATTAAACGTAATGTAGTTTGTAAAAAAAATTGTAAACGGATCCTTTTCCTTTACGAAAATATTGCTCTTTTATTTTTCGTAAGATAAAAAAACAATCGATATTCAATTCGTTTGGTTCTCTCAATTTTAGAATACTATGATCATCGATATCAACATCATATTCATCTCAAAAAAGGGAGAAAAAAAATTACTGTTATTGTTAATATTCTATTACTGGTAACAACAACGCTAATAATAATTAGTTATCAACAAATAACAAAAACCTCGGAGTAAAAAAAAAAAAAAAAAAACATAACAACCACAAATTAAGAAAATTGAAACTCAACAGGTAGACAGTTTATACTCTTGTAGTAATTTTCCCGTTCAAATGTGTTACAATTACTGAGAAGAAAGTTGGGTACATGATAAATAAAAGCATTTCAAAACCTACCAAGAAAATGACATGAAGAATGGGAGGGCATCGATGATACTAGGTTCGGATTCAAAGCATTAACTAGTTAAAAATTGCGCAGAAGTCTAATTCAACGTTGCGTTGTGTCTGAGCCGTCAAAATACTGATGCTGGGTTTGAATTCATGCTGCCCACGACAGACCACCTTCAGGAAGGAACCGCTTGTGCTTATCCAAGTCAAGTTTCTTCAGAATGAAAACTAACACAACACACATCAATACCAATATTATGGCTCGAATGTTCCACGCAGTTGCCATTAAATCTTAAAGACTAAATCACTCTCACTTCATTTTTAAATCATATGAGTGTAATCCCACGGGTCTAGCGATTCGGAGGTGTGCTCCTTACTTGTACAAAGAATTTCTAAACACTCCGAGCCAAACTGAGGGTCCATCCTTAGTGTTGCGGAGGGACTTAGGCTTTGCAAAAGCAGGTTATCTTAACTTTTATATAAGGAAAAATATTTTTCATTCACACACTCACTAAAGTGAGTGATTCCATCATGAAAAGAAGAATAAAAAAAAAAATGTTAACCTGACTTATTCATTTTCATGTGAGTGCTTATGGAGCAAAAATATTAAACATAAATGGTAAACGCATCGAGGGAAAGATTATACTTACAACATTTTTTTGTCTTATAATCTCTTACAAAATCAAATGGTTGATTTAATTTTTATCTAACGATAATATAAATATATTTTCTGCCACTCTCAAATAAAAAAAAGTGAGTCTAGTTGTGAAGAAAAAGTAGAGAAAAAATTAGTGAAACTCATCCTCTTTTATGTGAGTACTACAGAGAAAATATTCTTGTAATTAAAACTGAAAAATTAATCCCAAATATATAGAGAGATGCAGGATCTTTTGACTCTGATATAAAATCAAGAAATCTTACTCTTCATTTCAAGCGTTAATTTTCATCCCTCCGACGGTTGAAATTAATTAAAATTGATAATTAATTAACAAATATAACCCAATAAACTATAACTATTGGATAAATAAAAATCAACGACTGAAATGAAGAATAAGATTTCTTAATTATATATATATATATATATATATATATATATATATATATATATATATGAGACGAAAATTATTTTCTCATGTCGTGAGGCATTGAAATCTGATCTATCCTTCTTCTTTTTTAACAAGTGGTGGACCCCACCATTTATTGTGTCTATGACATAATAGATGCTATCTCGTGAGAAAAAAGAAGTCTATATATATATATATATATGAGGTAGGATCCTTTGACACTAGTGTCAAATTTCAAATTTAACACCTTATCTAAGAATCCTTAGATCAAAAAAGATCTGGGACTCTGATTTATAAACATGTGACACCATTGATATTTTTTAATCTAACGACTCTCAGATAAAATGTCAAATTTCAAATTTGATACTGGTGTTAAAAGATCCTACCTTTATATTTATATTTATATATATATATATATATATATATATATATATATATATATATATATATATATATATATGATTTTTTAATACTTAATCTGAGAGCTGTTAGATCAAGTCAAATCAATGATGTCAGATACTTCTAAATCAGATTCGTTAGATTAAGACAAAATTAATAACTCTCAAATGTCAAATGATCTTGTCCTGAGAGAGAGAATCCTTTAACATCGATATTAAATTTTAAAATTTAACATCAAATTCTAACTATTAATTTTCACTAATACATTTGAAAAGGTGTCATGCACTCTGAAAGTATCATTCTCGGTTCAGTAAAATTGTAACAGTGGGTTTGCATAATTATAAAGTTGTTGAATTAAATCAGAATTTTTTTTTAATAAATCTAAAATCAAACCTTAGCAGTTTAACTTTAAAAATGCGTGATTATAACCAAGTTTAACTGGCAGTATCAAAATTGAATTTAAGTAGGGTTAGATAAGCCCAGATACATTCACTTACCAATTTGTGTGGTAAAAAAATATACAACTTCGTTTAGACTTTTTATCAATGTTAATCTTCCTTCCTTTAAAAATTCTTCCATTCACTTGTCTGTAGTCTGTATTGATCGTGGAGGAATGGAAGTATAATGTTTACTTCTCATCTTTCTAGCTTGCTTAACAAATCTTCCATTGGCGGCAGCTCCTTCACAATTTGCTGCCAGTCACGCATACCCTGCAAACACAGTAGCATTTACTAGTGTTGTACTGATAAATGGCAGAGTATGCGAAACAGTATTGCAATCAAGGGAGGGGAAAAAAAAAATTCCCCTGAATCAAACTGCTTTGTTGATAGTTTATAGTTGAGAAGTAATGTTGAATGATAAAATCCCTTAATGCTAAAATAATGCAATTCCAGTAAGAAAATTTGAAGATTGCTGTGAAGGAGTCGAGTTGATGCTGAAGCCAACGCATTGAAGTCGGAGGGGGAGATTTGTTGGGTTTCCTCCTTCAATGTTAAGCCCAAGCCCATTGAGGGGTTTCCTAAAAACCCTAACCCTAGATCTCACATCCTCTATATATTCATTAGTTGTGGGTGGAGGCTAGGTTAAGAGAATGAGAGAGAAAATTTGAGAGATAATTATTTGATTGTTTGAGCAAAGCTTTATGCTTTGAATTTGAGAGATCTCTAGAGAGAGTTTGAGTGAAACATCTCTAGGGTAGTTTGATTATCACCATTGTTGGAGAGGTTGAGTTAACCACCACATTGGTGTATTCTGATTATTTTGTAACCATTATTTTCATAGTGAATTTTTGATCTGGACTAGGTCCCGTGAGTTTTTACTTACATAGGAGAAGGTTTTCCCACGTTAAAAATTGCTTGTGTTTTCTCTCTCTTCTTCTCCTCTCTCTCCTGTTTTTCGTTTTGATTTTTCCGCTGCGCTGCCCGACCTGGTGAAGTTCAGGCCGAGGTATTGCGAAGATTCGAGATCGAGGATCTCATTGACTGACTTCCGCTAAGGCCCTTGAGCCGAGCTTGAGGGAACCGAGTTCCCAACATGAAGGTGGTTCCATAAGCGTGTCTTTTATTAAGGCCTAAGACTCATATTTGGGCTCGATGAAGATAGTTCTACTAGCTCGAAAGAATGGAATCAGATATATGGAAAGGAAAAATGAGATATATTTTAGCTTCTAAAAAATGTAGAAAAAAATCAAAAATAAAATATATTTTTTAAATAATTTAAATAATTTTAAATTTTATAAAAAAAATACTTCTAAAATAAATAAAACGTAAAAAATATTTTTTTACAAACTCATCCAAATGTCCTTTAATAAGTGATGGTACTACTAGTAGTAGAGTACCGAAACTATTTTCCCTCGTTACATATCCCGAGCTCCTTTGGACATGATTGCTAACATGGTCCATTTAACATTTTTAAAATATGATAATTGAGTACTATCAATTTAGGATGCTTATTACGTATAATCTATGATAATCATAAACTTGAATTTAATCATTGATTAATTAATTTTATAAAGGATCTATTTCATCTTGTCATTAATTTATTTCCATTCATTTATGTGGGCCTATTTATCTTTCTATCTATTATATTATCTATATATCTATTTATTATTTCTTATATAATATAAAATTTTAGTTTAATCAGTAATTTCGAGTTCAAATTAGTTGTGTCAAAATTTTGATAAAGAGACTTTTGCTTCCATTATAATCCTTCCCAATTCGACCGGATTAGTTAATTAATCGATGAAATGGTGAAGAAATTTAAAAAAAATCATCGACTACTATATTATCATGACTCATTGACTATTTATACGTGATTATTTTTAAAAAATAAATATAAAAAATCAACAGCAAAAAAAGAGTTATAATTAATAAGAATTATTTTAAAAATAATAATAAATTTTAAAAAAGTACACAATTTATTATAAATATATGCACGAGTAATATGTCCAATAAACAATATTCTCTTACATTTTTACAAATTATGTTTTCTTTAATCTTAATTTTGGAAAATTTAATGATAAAAATATTCAAATGAATTCTCGTAAGACATCTCAACTAGTAGAAGTGTGGACGTCGAAAGTGCAAATTTCGTTTTCCAAAAAACCTAAAAAAAAAAGTACAAATTTCAAAGAGTAGAGGTATTCGTGGTCAGTATTGGATCGATTTTGGAAGCAAAAATCATCTGATCCAATTCCTTCGGTTTGATCATGTAATCATTCTTTCGGTTTGGATTTTTTTTAAATCACATCCAATTCATTCTAATTTTATTCGATTTGGATTGGGCCATGTTCTACCTGATGCAGAGATGTCCAACTCTAGGTTGGATGTTTGATATTGGATCTGGTGATTGCTCTCTAGATACCTACGAACTAGGTATCTTGGGGTTAGCGAATCACTACACACTTTACGACGGCGGTAGCCCAAGGGGTGTGTGTGCGCTGTTGTGATTATGCAAAAATAGGGTTAGAGAGAGAACCCTCATACCTGTGATCTTTAGCTCCTATTTATAGTGCTTACCTTTGGGCTTGACTGATTTGGGCTCCTTGCGTGTGTGGGACTTACTCAGGTCCATAACAGGTCAGTTTTCAATTTTTTTGAAAAGCCTAAAATTTGTATAACGATCATTGTGCAAATAACAAATATTTTGTATGTATCAGCTTTGTAAAGTTTGTTTGATAATTATTGTGCAATGTAGATGCATTAGTAAACGATAATCTAATTTTCAATATAGTATAAGAAAAAGTTGAATTACCATCTTTTACCTCCAACAAAAAATTTACAATGTGGTTGCCAGAGATATAGAGTAACCTAAATTTTTATCTTATAGAGGAGTTGTTGTACAATAATAACCCATGCAATAAAAATATATGATGTATTTTGCACACACAAAAAAACATGACATAGATCAAGCACAATCCACTTTTTCCACCATGATGGGTTAATGGGGTCTTAGATTTAGAATTTTGCTATATAATTTTTGGGCTATGATTAGGAAAAGACCCAAGAAAATACAGAGTATGGTTAAGGAATTATTGGATCGGTTTGGATCAGTTTTCACCAATCAAACCGAAAACCGATCCAGTCAAATTAAATATTGTAATTTTGTTCGGTTTTCAATTTTTTGATTTTCAATTAATTCGGTTATCGATTTTTCGATTCGGTCATCGCAGTTTGAATCGATTTGGTTGCTAAACACTCGTGTTATGCGCTCTACTGCGTCTTCATTCACTTTTCTCCTTGATCTATATCCCATCTTCAATTTTTAAGTTATCAAAACATAGTTAAAATTTATTTTATAAAATAAAAGATCTATACAATAATAATTTTTGTAACGCCCGGCCGCTTCAAGAATCAATGACTATCCCCACATATTAACACGAGACTTTTCAGTGTGCTTTTTCCTCACTCGCACACTTCCCGGGAAAACTTCCCAGGAGGTCACCCATCCCAGAATTGCTCCAAGTCAAGTACGCTTAACTATGGAGTTCTTCCGATCCGGGCTACCGAAAAGCAGATGCATCTTGTTAGCATAGGTAGTACCAATTAATTCTTATAAGCTATCCCAAACTGTGCAGTCTTATACCTGCACAACCTTTGGAATCCCTCTCTTTTGGGTGTCGATTCGATTCATTCATGCATGAAACCCCCCGCTGGAAGCCTGTCAGGAGCCGCTCCTTGTCCATGCCTATTTGCACCAGCGATCACTCCCTACCCTCGTCAGCGCTCGGGATGTTACATGCCCACCAGCTTCCGCCTGGTTCGTCTTCAAACCACACCGTACTGGATGAGAGGCCCTGCTCTGATACCACTTGCCACGCCCGGCCACTTGCAATAATCAATGACTGTCCCCACACACTAACACAAGACTTTTCAGTGTGCTTTGTCCTCACTCGCACCTGTGGAGTTCTTCTGATCCAAGCTACCGAAAAGTAGATGCATCTTGTTAGTATAGGTAGTACCAATTAATTCTTATAAGTCATTCCTAACTGTACCGTCTCATACCAGCACAGTCTCTGGAATCCCTCTCTTTCGGGTGTTGATTCGATTCATTCATGAACCCCCAAGCTGCAAGATTTGGCATGAGCCGCTCATTGTCCGTGCCCTTTCCTCCTGGTTCGTCCTCGAACCACACCGTACTGGAAGAGAGGCCCTGCTCTGATACCACTTGTAACGCCCGTCCGCTTCAAGAATCAATGACTATCCTCACATACTAACACGAGACTTTTCAGTGTGCTTTTTCCTCACTCGCACCTGTGGAGTTCTTCTGATCCGAGCTACCAAAAAGTAGATGCATCTTGTTAGTATAGGTAGTACCAATTAATTCTTATAAGTCATTCATAACTGTACCGTCCCATACCAGCACAGTCTCTGGAATCCCTCTCTTTCGGGTGTTGATTCGATTCATTCATGAACCCCCAAGCTGCAAGATTTGGCATGAGCCGCTCATTGTCCGTGCCCTCTCCTCCTGGTTCGTCCTCGAACCACACCGTACTGGAAGAGAGGCCCTACTCTGATACCACTTGTAACGCCCGTCCGCTTCAAGAATCAATGAATATCCCCACATACTAACACGAGACTTTTCAGTGTGCTTTTTCCTCACTCGCACACTTCTCGGGAAAACCTCCTAGGAGGTCACCCATCCCAGAATTGCTCCAAGTCAAGCACGCTTAACTATGGAGTTCTTCCGATTCGGGCTACCGAAAAGCATATGCATCTTGTTAGCATAGGTAGTACCAATTAATTCTTATAAGCTATCACAAACTGTGTAGTCTTATACCTGCACTGCCTTTGGAATCCCTCTATTTCGGGTGTCGATTCGATTCATTCATGCATGTAACCCCCCGCTGGAAGCTTGTCAGGAGCCGCTCCTTGTCCGTGCCTCTTTGCACCGGCGATCACTTCCTACCCTCGTCAGCGCTCGGGATGTTACATGATAAATATTTTTCCATGTCTTAATAAATTAAATTAATATATAAAAATTTAACTACCGTTTATTTAAATTTCGTATCTATATAAAGGATATGTTGTTACAAATAAATGAAAAAATTTTGAAACATATAAAAAAAAATTACTTACGAGTCTCCCTTATACTCTATAAGATTATAAATATGTCTGGATTGATTTGTTTTACATGAAAATATATTTTTAACTAAATACTATCTTTGAAACATTTTGATTATAAGATTTTATTAAAGCAAATTAAATCTAGTTAACCAGGCACTAAACATTCATCCATTAAATAAAAAACTCAAAGTCATATATGATTGATTTAAACAACTCATACAATGTACAAATAGAACAACTACTTTATATAAAAGATCATTCAGCTATCTAAGTTCATGTTCTCATTGGTTTAAAATTAATAAAAGACTTTCCTTTTTAATAACAATGATAAAATTTACCAGTAAACAATTTAGTTTTCAACACTCATTTTTTATTATTATCAAATAACCATACAATATTTAGTTATTGCATTATTAAATTTTGATAAATTACATGATAAAATAAATTCCAATATATATAGTATAACTATTTATTTGTAACTATACATTCAAAGTGGGACAAAAACAACTATGCTAGTAAACATCTGTTCACTAACAAAGAAAAAGTTTACGTACTCAAACATCTTATAGAATGATATCTCACGGCCATATATATATGTAAGAGTGGACTGGGTAATCATCTTTTCATTGGTAACAAAACTTTAGTTTTTTCACAGAACAGAAGAATTAATGAACCGTGGAAAACACTTGAATTATAACATTAATCCCTTTAGAGTTGGGTAAGGGTTTTGTTACTTGAATTAATTAGTGTAATAAGATATTTGTTCAGATTTAGAGCATTTACTTCCTCTTTGCATTTAACGAGGAACCCTTCGATTACCTAAACTTTGAAGACTCCAACAGTCACTAATCTGTGCCTTCTTTTCCTCAAGATACCAAACGACCCTTTGTCCATTCTTTTCATTTTCCCCTTGTTTTCTCTATAAATATTCATTTAAGCTGAAGCTGAAACTCCATTCATCATAAGCATATCAAAAGACTAAATATTCATTGTGCACCTTCTGTGTGTGATTGTTAAGTAAAAATGGTTGGAGGAAAGGCAACCAAGGTTACTTCTGGTAAACGTGACAATTCACTTGCATTAGTTCATGCAGCAGAACAGCCTCAGCCTCTTTCTGTTGCACCAATAGCTTTCTCCTATAATGAGAGAATACGTCCAATACTTGATGCTGTTGAAAATCTAAGGCGTCTTAACATTGCTAAAGAGGGAATACAGCTTCCAACCATTGTTGTTGTTGGCGACCAATCTTCTGGCAAGTCTAGTGTCCTTGAATCTCTTGCTGGTATTAGCTTACCACGTGGTCAGGGCATTTGCACCAGGGTGCCCTTGGTGATGAGGCTCCAAAACCACTTGCTTCCAAAGCCAGAGCTTGTGTTGGAGTTTAATGGCAAAAGCATTTCCACTGATGAGGAACATGTTTCTGATGCCATAAACATTGCCACAGAAGAGCTTGCAGGTCATGGGAAGGGGATTTCTAATGCCCCATTGACTTTGGTGGTGAAGAAGAATGGTGTTCCTGATCTAACAATGGTTGATCTTCCAGGTATAACTCGTGTGCCTGTTCATGGTCAACCTGAGAATATATATGACCAGATTAAGGATATCATCATGGAGTATATAAGGCCTGAAGAAAGCATTATCTTGAATGTTCTTTCTGCAACTGTTGATTTTACTACTTGTGAGTCCATCAGGATGTCACAGACTGTTGATAAAACTGGTTTGAGGACACTTGCTGTTGTTACAAAGGCTGATAAGTCTCCTGAAGGCTTGTTAGAGAAGGTCACTGCTGATGATGTGAACATTGGTCTTGGTTATGTTTGTGTGAGAAACCGAATTGGTGATGAATCTTATGAAGAAGCCAGAGTGGAAGAAGAAAAGTTGTTTGAGTCTCATCCACTTCTTTCCAAAATAGACAAGTCTATTGTGGGTATTCCTACTTTGGCTCAAAAGCTTGTACAGGTGCAAGCTACTATTATATCTAAAACATTGCCTGAGATTGTCAAGAAAATCAATGAGAAGCTGACTCGTAACTTGTCTGAGTTAGATAAATTGCCTGTTAACTTATCTTCAGTAGCTGATGCCATGACTGCTTTTATGCATGTTATTGGATTGTCAAAAGAGTCTCTCAGAAAAATTCTTCTAAGAGGAGAATTTGAAGAGTACCCTGAGGACAAGCACATGCATTGCACTGCTCGCTTGGTGGAGATGCTTGATGCTTACTCAAGTGAATTTTGCAATTGTGATGAGAGTGATGCCACTGAGAATTTTCTAATGGAAGAGATACAGGTGCTGGAAGAAGCCAAATGGATTGGTCTTCCAAACTTCATGCCCCACACTGCTTTTGTTACTATACTGCAGAGGAAAGTGAATGGTATTGCAAAGATGCCAATATGTTTTGTTGATAAAGCATGGAACTATCTTGAAACTGTGGTGACTTCTGTTTTAATGCGTCATTGTGAACATTATTATCAGCTTCAGGTGTCTGCTAGAAGAGCTGGGCAGATTCTTATTGCTAAGAAGAAGGAAAGTTCAATTAGGCATGTGATGGAAGCTGTTGAAATGGAAAAGCATACGGATTTCACTTGTAATCCTGAGTTTATGCAGGAATATAATAGGTTAATATCTCGTCAAGATGCTTTTTTGAATGATGTTTTGGATAACGAGGATGAGCCAGACAATGTAATGATTGAGGGTGTTGGGCAGATTGATGTTTGTGATTTGAGGAAATACTCTCAAGTTGTGCTTAGTCAAGCATTTGATTTGAAGGTAAGGATGATTGCATACTGGAAGATTGTGCAGAGGAGGCTTATAGACAGCATGGCTTTGCATTTGATGTTAAGTATTAAAAACTTTGTTGACAAGGATTTTGAAAAGGAGATTGTTCATGATCTGTTATCTACAAGTGGAGGAGGAATTGAAAGGTTGTTAGAGGAATCTCCTTCTATTTCTGGGAAGCGAGAAAAGTTTAGTAGGAGCGTCAAAGTTCTAAGAGATAGTAAGGAAACGGTAGCTAATATAATGGACAGAATTGGAAGCTATGGTGATAATTAGAAGATTTGCTCTATGTTCCTCGCATTATCCAGTCTTATCAACAAGCTTTTTAATCTTTCTGGAACCTATCCCGTTAGTAGTATGAAGGTTTTCTTTTTTATTTTGATGAAATTAAGGAATGGTGTGGTTGTTTTGTTTTTTTCTGATTGTGATTATATTATGATCAACTTTTATATCAGTGGAATTAAGTTGGCTATTTTCAGTTTTGCAGGGTGTGGCATGTCTTACTAGTACTTAAGAATAAAAAAGTTTGCAACAAAAGTGTCTTATTAATCTAGAGCTAGGATATTCTTACTGCTCATTTTTTTTACAACCACTTCATTACCATATTAATCATCATTGGATTAAAGAAAAAGTTGAATGAAGAGAGAGAAAAAAAAATAACTTTTGAATCCAATGGTGATTAAAGTGGTAGTGGAGTGGTAGTAGAAAAAAATGGTAGTAAGAATATCCTATCTCTAGAATAAAATCTTCTAAGGCAACTGTTTTTAAGGTGACAGTATTTTTGCGTCAGCCAAAACAAAGTTCTCTCCTTAAGCTATGTAGCATCCAGACATCATCTCCTTTAAGGAATGAATTAATTGTCTTTGGTGTTTGGTGAGGCTTGAATATGAGACCTAGCACACCTCCATAACAATTATGTTAAATTCATATATGTTTTCAATGGTGAACTTCTAGCTTAACTAGATAAACTTTGGAACTCAACCAACCCACCTCCGTTCTTGGGAATGATTTCATTGGAATGTTGACTAGAAAATATGCCTTTGGTAAATTTTAACTAGGAAAAAAATTTCTCATCTCAATGTTCTTAGGAATACAACATAATTTTAGAACCATTTTTCAAAGAAAAAATTATTTTACATTTGTATACAGTGTGTAAGAATCACTTTTCTTCTACTTATTTGAAAAGCTTGGCATTTACGCAACCCAACAATGACAAAATAAGTTTTAACTTTGTTAATATCTTTTTGATATTGTTAAACCCTTTACACCTGCTTAGTCTTTTACCATCAACGATTAAATGAATAGTTCAAACACTGCTCACTCTCACGATAGCATCTAGTCCAACATAAATTGCATTCTCATTTTTATTTTTATTTTGAATCTAACTTATTTTAAGGATAGATTAATGAGATAAGATATTCTTACTACTATTTTTTTCTACTACCACTCCATTACCACTTTAATCACCATTGTATTCAAAAGTTATTTTTTTTTCTCTCTCTTCATTCAACTTTTTCTCTAATCCAATGATGATTAATATGGTAGTGAAGTGGTAGTAAAAAAAATGGGTAGTAAGAATATCCTAGCTCTTTATTCTATAAGCTCTTTTTGAAGCTTTCATTCTCGAAGCTGCAACAAGAGGCATTTTGCTGCAACTCTTGTCCTACACCTCCACCCCACACACGACACACAAGATAAAATTCATAAAATGACAAATCAAATTTTTAATAGTAAAGATGAATAACATATGCTTTACCCTAAAATTCACAAATTCAATCAACCTAAATTTCAAGGGAGGTGTTTACATTGTTTTCCCAAAACTATATGGTGGAAGGGAGTCCCCCCAGCCCCTCTCAAATACCCAAAGCAAAACAAAAAACAAAAAAACTAAAAACTAAAAACTAAAAAACAAAAACAAAAACAAAAAAACAAAAACAAAAACAAAAAGGGACTCTTTTACTCACCCTCCTAGAACAGATACAGATTTACACAAGAGCCTAGATTGTGAACTCACCATGTCATGTGAATTAAGTTGTCAAAAATGAAGCTAAAATCTGCTGTATGCTAAAATAATGATCATATTGGTTTGGTTGACTTTTTATCAATGCGTGATTATAACCAAGTTTAACTGGCAGTATCAAAATTGAATTTAAGTAGGGTTAGATAAGCCCAGATACATTCACTTACCAATTTGTGTGGTAAAAAAATATACAACTTCGTTTAGACTTTTTATCAATGTTAATCTTCCTTCCTTTAAAAATTCTTCCATTCACTTCTCTGTAGTCTGTATTGATCGTGGAGGAATGGAAGTATAATGTTTACTTCTCATCTTTCTAGCTTGCTTAACAAATCTTCCATTGGCGGCAGCTCCTTCACAATTTGCTGCCAGTCAGGCATACCCTGCAAACACAGTAGCATTTACTAGTGTTGTACTGATAAATGGCAGAGTATGCGAAACAGTATTGCAATCAAGGGAGGGGAAAAAAAAAATTCCCCTGAATCAAACTGCTTTGTTGATAGTTTATAGTTGAGAAGTAATGTTGAATGATAAAATCCCTTAATGCAATTCCAGCTAGTAAAATGAAAAATATACCTATAGCTGACAACTAAGATTTAAAATGAATTAAAAGTACATCAGATGCTGCATGATCACCAAGCTTTGCAAACAAGTCATCAAATGAAGAAATGCATCCCAAATGATGAATTGGTTTTTCTTAAAATCCGATTCCTTTGGCCTTGTGCTTGTCTTTTAGACGGTAGGAAGAGAATTAGGTTTGCAAATTAAGTATTATGATGCTCATAGTTTTCGTTGACATGCAGCAAGCTAATAAATGACAATTCTACATCAATGGGAAGAAAAGTAAAACAAGATTGCTCTGAAAATGGCACTTACTTTCCCTGATCTTCGAACCCGCCCATCTAAGCGTAGTATTATGTACACGTCTTCACCAAGTGAAACTCCTTCGGACTTCTGCTGATCTCTTATCCACCTATTTAAGTTAGCACATATAAGCATGCAACTATTAGCAACTCCTCTCTCACTCCCTGTATCCTGCACTTCTTAGATGACATCAATCCACCCTGAACTATCTATGTTGATGCTAATTCCCCCCCCCCCCCCCCCCCCCCCCCCCCACATTTAATGAAGAAATAGATTAAAATATAGACAAGATATCGGAGCATATTACCGTTCCCATTCTGCCGGTGATACAACCTCAGCCTTGAACCTAATTTCAGCTTGCAACTTCGACTTTGCAGTTACAGCCTCTGTTCGCTTCTCAAAATCTTCCTAGCAAAGTTTTATGGGTTAGTGTCTTCTCATCAAAGAAACAAAAGTTTTAGATGAAGAGCAGGAATCATTAAGGCATATGGTTATAAGTCTTACCCCAATGGATGGAAGAGCTTCAGCAGCCTTTGGTCGAAGACCAAAACCTTTCTTCTCAAATTTTGTTTCCCTACCTTCTCCCCAGATGACAGGAACTAACAGAACACCACGTTTAAGGAGCTCAGTGCGAAATCTATCCGCTCTTTGCAAAGCCAAAGATACTGTTTCTTTTTTTCCTGCTAAGATAACCTGAAAAACCCAAGCTTCAGTTAAAGCATGGATAATTCACATTAAAAAGGAAAAGAAAAAAAGGGAGGAAATAAAGAGAAAATAGAAAAGGAACTTTTGCAAAGAGAAAGAACAAACAGTTATAACTATATAATTATATTAGTCTATCATTAAAGAATAATTATTAGTACATGACATAATTATTAGCATGTAACCTGTGATCTCTCAGTCAGATAGAAGTAATTTTACCATTGCTTCAAACTCACCCTCTTTCATTCAGAACTTAAAATAATAATAATATATATCACTCTGTGAGGTCGTAGAATATTTAAAATTTGAAATAGTTTCCATTTATCTCGTGTGAAAAATGCATGTACTGTGATGCAGTCCCCACCGCCCCCCACCCCTCTTCTTTTATTTAATGCAGGCAACTAAAAATACAGGGTAAACTTTTCAGTCACTGCAAGAACCCCCTCCTCCCAGATAAAAATAAATAATACAGAAGAAAATGGAGAAAAATAAAAAAGAAGCAAATAAAAAAACAATAAAAAATAAAAAATCCAACATACTGTAATGTAGAGACATAGAAAGAAAGTAGAAGACAAAAGAAAACAGAACTGACTGGCCTAACTGTGTCCCGTAGCTGCACAAGTTCAACTACACGATTAGTTGAAAGACGCAACGGCAACCTTGATAGTGTCTCATCTCGGGATATTTGTGCAAGCTGTTCCTCCTCTTTTTTGTTGTCCCAAAAGAATAATGCCACAAAAACAACAATACCTGCACAATGCTGATTCCGGTGCTTAGTCATTTAATGAAGTAATGTAAAAGGTATTTTCTCAGGTGCTACACATGGCGATTATCTTGAAAGCAAAGAGAAAGTAACATACTAGATTAGTTAGTATAAACTGATCCTGAATTGTTTTTATCAGAAAGTTAAATAGGTCACTATTCACCTCCAATGTTAATGGCAGCATTCCCAGCAGTTCCCAAGAGATCAGGAGCATCATCACCACCTTTAATTGCATGAAATAGTCTGGGCACAGTAAACAACAATGATATTCCTGCAGCTGCCGTCAGTGCTACATAAAAGAATCTTCTAACCCCACGAAATGGTGCTTGAACTTCACTAATAAGTTTAAGATCTCTCCGAAAACTGTAGCCAATATCTTCCCCACCCAGCCTGGCCTGGTTGCATGGCAGAAAATTATTAAGATTCGATGTTAAAATGTTCCATCCTCAATTAGACAGTATTATAATGAGGGTCAAAAGTTCCCTTCAAATGAACCTTCCCCTCAGACTGTCTCATTATCCCTCTCAATGATGTCCTCTCGTATTTTAGGCTGTCTCCACAGAGGCAATCGGGGCAAAGGGAGGAAACAAATGAAGCAAAGACTATTTTTTTTTTTTTATCAATGATTTTACAGAATATAGTAATCTTCAAATCTATAACCGTTAGAGATTATATATAAAGTCATTAATGAACCTTCATCTAACAGCTTAAACTTTTAGGAGAGTTGATCATTGACAACTGCAATAAAGCAAATAAAGATCAAACAACTTAGCATCACAAAATCCTTGGAACTAATTAGAAAACCTCTTCTTGTAGTTCTTTGAATTCAGGCAAAGCTCTGAAGGAGGCCAAGTCTGGATCATTGAGGATTGTACCAAATTTTAGGTTGTATTCCCTCAAAGCAGTGCGGAGACACTCGGCAGCTTTCTTTCCTTCTCCTCTTCATAACAAAAATAACCAAACAACATCCAGATTAGAATGTAATGATAAAAACAGAAGTATAACCTAACCAGTGCCCCGAATTGATTTTATTTTTTTTCATATCATTTATTATATCTAAGGAACTGAAGACATTTAATAACTTTAGAGATGCCCACTTGCTTAGTCGTTTGATTGCCAACAAACTCCCCAGGATTAGCAAGTAAAACTCATCAAGCACGTCCAGATATAGCAAGTGGATACATTGCCTCACCATATAACAATATACAAGTCCCACGACTCAAAGTGGGTTCAATCTGAATGAATAAGAACAACTACCATAAAGTGGCAAATTTGATTGACTAAATGCCGTGCCCACAGACATAATTTCTACTCATGAATTCAGATGTCATAATTTGCAGACTAGTATGGGAGCAGTTTCAAGAAATTTACAAAGCTAATGAAATTACTAATTACCTAATGAAAAGTGAAAAAACTGTGGAATCCACACGCATTCATTGTAAAAAGATATTATACCTGTATGCATGACAGCAAGCTTTGTTATATAACGCAGCTTGGGCCTCCACAGGATTGGGATTCAAGGAAAGCGCTGTCTCAAACTGGATTAAAGCATCTTTAACCTAAAGAGTCCATTAAAAAAAAAAAAAGGAACTTTGAATTCCCCATTTAAACTACATGGTTCGAGTACAAGGAAAATAAACGAGTGAGATGAGCGGAAGGAAAAGTTGAAGATAATACCCGTCCTTTGGAGAAGAGCTGAAGACCCAAATTGACGCAAGATTCAGCAGTTTGAGTATCAGCTTCTGGGGTCTGTGATGAAGAGCATGAAATGAGTGAAAATTGAATCTTTTTAGGTGAACGTAGAAAAATGGCACCGTAAGTGTTAAGGCATGGTCTTTTTCTACTCATCCAATTTGATTCTGAGAAGCACAGGAATTGCTGCTGCACTGCAACCACAGCCATTGCCAAGTTTCATATCTTTTTTTTCTTCACTTCAAGTTACTGTTATTCTTACTACTATCAATGGGTTATCCAAACAAGTCACAATCTGAACCTTCGGTCTTTCCCAATTGTGGAAACGGACGGTGAGGATCTTAAGGTACCACGCTCCCTGACTCTGATTGCTACGACGTCGCTTCGCTGAGCTAATTATTGTCGACAAGCACTCTGTTAAAAAACATTGAAGTTGCAAGCATCGGAGCGAGGGAGAAAAAATGGCTCAAAGGAGGATAGAATTTTTTGACATCAACATAAGACTTGAGTTCATACCAATTAAAATTTGTTTTTAATTAATAGGTACCATTTTTATTAGAGGAGGAATATTTTTACTACCAAAATCTTCTATTACCAATTCACTACCTATCTAATCACCATTGGATCAACATTTTTTCTTTTTTCAAAAACTTTTTAACATTCTCTCTCTTTGATTAAATGGTGATTAGATAAGTAGTAAGTTAGTAGTAAAAAAATTTAGTAGTAAGAATATCCTTCCTCTTTTTATTATATTATTTTTGTACTTACGAGTGCGTAAATAGTTATTCCAATGCCGCTCTGAAGACAACAATAACAAACAGCAAGAAATTATCTGAAGGATTAAGCTCCCCTGTAGTCTTCCGTTACCTAATGCGTAATTATTCCTAGTAACCAATTGCTTTTTATTCATAATCTGCAAGAGCTTCTAACAGAGACTAGATCAATAGCATAATCTATGATTCATATTGAATATTTATAATTGTGACGAAATATATGCAGTGATTTTCCCCTCATGCAGCTTATACTGTCCGTGTATACACGAATAACATGCAGCATTGTTTGTTATTTGTTATTTTATCTCTTCGCATTAATCGACTAAAAGCATAGGCCTTTCCCGCTAACTGTGTCAATGATGCCTTGGACCAGCCTTAAGTAGGAGGTTCAAATGGCAGTAAATCCAATCTAAAATATCCTTAATACACACATAGTGAAAGCTTCTTCTGAGAAACACGTAAGAAGGACCGAAGGGAAAAAGAACAAGGGCAGGGAAGGAGGCGGAAGATAGTGAAAGTGCAGAAATATAATTGTGATTGTACCAAACCGATTGTAGCGGTTATGTAAAATACATTCATCTATTAAAGGGAGATTAGTTATTCTGCTCAATGGTGCGCTTGGCACCCTCCACAGTATTCTTCAGCAACATCGTCACTGTCATTGGACCCACACCACCAGGAACAGGAGTAATCCAACCAGCAATTTTAGATACTTCCTCAAAATCTACATCTCCAACAAGCCTGTAACCTGACTTCTTTGTTGGGTCATCAACAGCATTTGTGCCAACATCTATGACTGCAGCTCCAGGTTTGATCCAACCGCCCTTGATCTAAAAAAAGTAAATAATTTCACTACGCATAAAGTGAACTATCCATCAGGAAGAAGATTAGCAGTAGCTACTTGATAGGATACAAGGCCAACCACAAAATTATCAAAAAAATTATTTTTTTTGGGTGTAAACAGATATTGTTTAAACCAACGTCATGAAAAGAAAAACCAAATTTAAGGTTAAAAAATGCTATTCCTAAACAGTACCAGTAGCATTTGAAACCTATTGTAAACAGATTTGCAAGTCATGTGTACCAAGGACGGGGGTTGCATGGGAGAAACTTTCAGTAAGCTAATTCTTAATGCATCCCGTAGCCCGTGACAGTTTAGAGTAAGAACCATCCAAATCCCAAGTGCTAAAATTTAAAACTTGACAAGAACTGCGCAAAGACTCAGAATAGAGATACAGATAAAGTAAAATATGTTTTACTAGTTACCATCATTGGCTGTCCTGCTGCTGCAATAACAATATCTGCTTCACGTATGATACTTTCTGGTTGACTGGTGTGTGAATGTACAATGGTAACTGTAGCATCAGCTTTCAAAAGCAGCAATGAAGCTGGTAATCCAACTATATTACTTCTACCAACCACAACTGCCTTCTTTCCCTTTATAGTTACACCACTTCGTGATAGTAGTTCAAGACATGCCTGCATACATGATAATAGTGGCAACTGTAAATGAGCTACTTATAATTTCGAGAAAGTATTTCAAAAGCTACCTTGTAATAATTATAAATTCTTGATCAGCAAGAATTGTTTAAATCACATTTAGAGAAAAGCATTAATTATAAAGTACTAAAGTCCTTTCTATGTGGAGGAACAATGAAGAATATCTTTTGATACGATTGTTCTAAATGATTGTATCTTTCTATTGCTTTCTATGCAGCTTTTTTTTTTCAACCCATATATTTGATAGAGTTCCAGTATTTCATATATATCACTCTTAGCATGAGTTTATCACCTCTACAAAACAATATAGGATAAAAACATTAGATCAAAAACCCATGTCTTCGCTGAGGCTACCTCACAAGTAAAAATTATGCTTTCAAAAAAGATATCAAAACTGCAAACCCCAATAAATTTCACGCCAAATTTCAGTCAATACAAGCGACACCTTAATGAAAACAATGCATCAATGAGAGGATAGTATGATTTAAAAAATGACAGATTATTTTGAGAGATTTGTTGCATTTATTTTCCTTCTAATTTAAGTAGTCCAAGCTCCAATATCGTCTTTGTCCATAATTTGTAAGAAAAATACTCTACTAAAAGAGGAATGCTACCAACACACTATGATTGGGCCACGTCCCCCACTTGCTTTAAAAGTGTGAGATGTGGCCCAATAATAGTAGGTCTTAAAAAGAATGGAAATAGGTGGGCAAAATTCATTCAATTGTCAACATAATAGAGTTTATTCTAAAATCTTTCAGAATCAAGAGATTTTGCCTTGGGAGTGCAGGGAAGGAACAGGGGTTCTCTGCCTTTCATTGCAAGCTTGCCAATATTCAAAGGATGGAAGCCATCCACATCCTTCTCAAGGCTGATTTCAGTCAGAACTTTCTCTTCATTTATGTGATTAGGCAATGGAAGTTGGACCAATATACCTGTGGATATAACAAACCAAACCTTTAAAAAAAAAGGTCCAAAAGAATATATGAATTTCGTATGTAAATTAGCCCATGCATGTTAAAGCATGTTTTTAGGCACGTAAATTATTGAGGCATTCTCGACCCAGCACCCAAAACAAAAAGGATTCTGCATTTCCAACTGCAAACAAGATAAAACGCCGCTTTTTTATTTGTTAAAAGCCTCACTTCAGGTTAATCCATGACTATAAACCCAAGCAAACTTCATTGGGGTTTCAAATGTTCTAGTTCTAGAGTTTCATAAAAAAAACCAACAAAGAATTAGCACGACTCGTGCATATTTATATAACTGGTATCGACAACTGCATAATTTTACATCGAAAATCTCCGTCATACAGCTACAAGAATAGCTCGAAGATTAGTAAAACATTATAAAAGCATAATTTGTTTTGATTTAAATGCTCTTCAGATATAAATCTAAAGGTCAACCTCGCATCACTACGATCCAATTCGAAAGATACAATAAAATATGGAAAGAAAGCAATGATAACTGACCAACCATGTACATCAGGGTTAACATTCAATTGGTGGACCTGCTTTATTAAATCAGCTTGGGATACTTGCTCCGGAAGATCTATATCGAAGGATTTGATTCCCAATTCAGCACACGCCTTTCTCTTCATTCCGACGTAGCTTTGCGAGTCCTTTCTGTTCCCTACTATCACCACTGCCAGCCCCGGAACCTGCAAACCTAAGCTAAAGTTACACACATCTGAATCTCACAAAATTTATATATTTGGAAAATCACGATTTGTTTAACATTCCGTTTTTGAGAAAAGAAAAAAAAAGGGCTTACCTTGCCGTATTTCTGAGAGAGGCGACGCACCTCGTCGGCGATTTCAGATCGGATGGTTTGTGCGACGGCTTTGCCGTCGATTACGGTGGCCATTTGATCGGTGACGCTGAGACTGAGGCTGGTGAGTGAGAAAGAGCGTCCTGTAATGACTTGTGGATTGGTTTTTGTGTATTTCACCTTGACGACTTGTCGTTTGATGCAATGTTTGTAAAAACGTAAATACTCACATTGTTTAGTTTTTAAAGAAGAGGAAGGTTATACTTACAACTTTTTTTTTACAATCTCTTACAACTATATCTTAACACCGTTGATTTCCGTCAATCAATGATTATAATTTCTTGTGAATTAATAATTAGTTAATGAGTTTAATTTGAGAAAATTATAACCGTTGATTGGCGGAAATTAACGGTGTTAAGATATGATTGTAAGAGGTTGTAAAAAAAAAATTGTAAGTATAACCTTTCTCATTAAGGAATACGCTGAAAATTTCATTCATAAAAAAGGGAGAGGTTATAGTTACAATTTTTTTTTTTTACAACCTCTTACAACCATATATCATAACCGTTGATTTCTGCCAATTAACGGTTACGATTTTCGCAAATTAAACTCATTAATTAATTATTAATTCATAATAAATGACAACCGTTGATTGGCGGAAATCAACATTTATGATATATGGTTGTAAAAAAAAAGTTGTAAGAATAACCTTCCTCCATAAAAAATGGTAAAAATTCCGTATAATAATGATAAAAATATAACTTTTTATGTTTTTATTTAAATTAAAAAATCGAATCGGCTTAACTTTTTTATTTTTTAAATATTCCAATCGGTTCATTGCTTCGCAACTAATCCGATTCGGGGTGGGTTCAAGATTAAGGCTTTAAATCCTTTCCAAAGGTGGTACTAGGGAATTTCGAACACATGCTTAACTTTTAACTCATGACTCAGTCCTTTTTTTTTAAAAAAAAAAAAATTTATTTTCTCCTAATCAAATGCACAATAATTTCTTTTATTTACTTGAAGAAAAAAAACCTCGCCGAGGCCGCTAAATTTACCATTTAGGAGTTGTTAAAATTTATTTTTTTGATGTTTTGGAACTTGGATATAGTCTATGATGCACGGACACGGGACACGACATAACACGCAGACACGTTAATTCTAAAAAATGTCATATTTCAACACGTTGGGACATGTCTATATATTAAATAAAATTTTTAATATATATAATATAATTTATATTTAATACATATAAGAATCCATAATAAGTCATATAACCAATCAAATATTTAAATTTCATAACATAAATATAAATATAAATAATTTTTTGTACGTTGTTAATTTTTCATGTCAAATTTTATAATAGAAAAAAATTAATTTATAAAAATTTTCTTTTATATTTAGTTAACAAAATAAAATTAAGATTTAAAAAAAAAAACGTGTTCGAGAGTGTGCGAAAACGTGTCCGAGCGTTGATCGTGTGTCGAAAAAAGTTGACTACGTGTCGGAAAAACGTGTCGCAGAGTTAACCGCGTGTCCCCAAATGTTGACCGCGTGTCGGACGCGTGTCCGACCGTGTCCGTGTGGGACACGTGTCTGACACGCAAAAAAAATTGAACCCAGTCCGTGCTTTCCACGTTATAGCCTTATAGGAGTTGTTGAACTTTTTTTTTTATATTTTTTGACATATACCTTATATAGTTATGTGATTTATATCTTTTAAGTATGAAGTTATTTATTGAATTTTGAGTAATGACTTATGTGATATTATATATATATATATATATATATATATATATATATATATATATGGGTAAACATTTCTGCAGCCACTAGGCGTGTTAACGGGCCGAACCGAATCGAGTTTTGGTCTTAAAAGGCTAAGCCTGTGTTTAAATGTTTCGGCCTTACCAAGTCTGTTACCTGTTATGAATATAATTATCGGCCTGTGGCCTGCCTTATTTACAAAAAAAAAAAAAAAAAAAAAACCTGATTTAGCTTGTTAAAAAAAATAAGCCAACAAAAATTTATCCAAACAGAATATACAATCAACAACACTAGTAATTCCATAAATATTCATAAATTCAATGTATATCCAAACAGTATAATATAGAACAAAATCATTCAAAAAGTCTGTCTACAAATAGCATAAAAAATATAAATAAAAATTAATATACTAGGTAAGCCTGAGACTGAGAGGCTCCAAGGCCGAGCTTTTGAATTGGAGCCTGAGACATTTTTACTAAACGAGCTTTTATAAAAGTCCAAGCCTGGTTCCAACAACCAATATTAGGCAGGTAAGCTCAGGCCTTCACGAGCCGAGCCAAAGGGCCCTGAAAGGCCCCTGACTCGTTTATCACTGTAACACCCCGTTCTAGAACCGGTTTGTTGACATCGCATTATGATATTAAGCGCAGTTATAATCACATGGGTTCAATTAAAATCCGGTTAAATTTTTCATTTTAAAACATGCCGAATTTATAATGCCCAATTGCGTGATCATAACCATATTACATTGCGGAATAAAATAAATTAAGCTTAACATCATACTCTTATATCCTTAGACCAAATGTTATTAAATGTCTTCTCCTAATCATTAGTTGTGCGTGGCTTCGAACCGCGCCTCATTTGGAGACCTGTAGCTCAAGTTATGACAATTTTACTAACTTAGGTGTATGTTGAAAAACTACGTGTGCAGGGCGCTTAAGCGCCCACATACAGAGGGAATTTACATTTTTTATCCACCAAGGGCGCTAAAGCCCCAGGCGGCAGAGAGCTTTTGGTCTTCACAGGTGCATCAGGGCGCTTAAGCCCCCTGAGCAGGCTTAAGCCTCCATTTGCAGGCTTAAGCCCCCTCTTCTGGGCAATTTCCTATACTCATATTTTTCATGTATCTTTCTTGGGGAATCAATCCTACACATTTTACAACCTATTTAACAAGCTTGCGATATCCATATATCATTGCTTAACTCTCATCCTCGCATCATTGATTTAACGGAAATTGGGCAGCATAACCTTTGTTTTCTCAACGTTTCCCAATCTAACAGCTTAGCTCCTAATAGACAATTCAGCTCAACATTTCCAATATTCATCATGCACTCATAACCTTAATACAAGTTTAATTACATAACGGGAAACTTAGCTACAAAAGGCTATGATCATCCCTTGGCTCTCATCAACAAAAGAGATATCCAATGGCATGATCATAGGCTAAGTCCATCAAATATAATGAGATATACATACGTCAATGCTATCAATGATCAATCTTGTGCATGTAAATCTACAAAATAACATGTATGATCTCAAAACATCATTTTCTTCGTGCATGATCTACTGCAAATAAGGCCACTTGCCATCAGAGGCTCATGCAGCTTCCTTACCTGAAAGGGGGTCCCCATAACACGGGGTGAGATATACGAATATATCCAGTAAACCAGGGGTCCTTGGAGCATCTCTTCACCCCACAGTTCCATATCAGTGTAATAGCAATAACAATAATAATGCAGTAAATACATATCTATGCAAAGTGCAATAACATCTCCAGGAGAAATCCCTCGAGCTCTCAAGCTGTCCTAAGGAAACTCAGATGCAAATAGTCCTACTGGCCAGCTAAACTACCAAGTATGATTTACGCATCGTCATGCAACATACCACATAGGGAAACACCATCCTATGCCACGCCAAATGCATACACATACGTATAACAAAGCATTACAATATTTCATTGCATTTATATACACTATAATTACCACTACCCTTTCAGGGCTTGGTGGAACAATCAAGGGAATTACACCCAAGGTCCGAAGGCTTACCTCAAAGCTTCAGTTCAACCTTTGTTCACCACCAACAGGTTCAGCAACCAATCAACTTTGGTTTCGACAATGACTTACAAGTAACACACCTACACCAAGGTGCCATAGCATCAATCATACTATCCAATGAATATTTACTTATATCCATTACTACCATATCAACTCTACATATTAACTTAGCATGAGCTTACCTATTCCAAAGAGCTACTCAAGCTCCATAGCTTGCTCCAATGGTTGATCACTCACGGTTGGTCCAAATGTCTCAATCCTAGACATCACAAGGACACAATCATCAATCAACCAAGCCAAACCATTGATCATAATTGCAAGAAAACTCACAACCAAGTATCATATTCTTGCAATATCCAAAGTATAGTCATATAACTATCTAAGCTCATTTTCACCGATTAATCATCATTCCTAGCATTTCTCATAACATACGCTAAGCTCCAATACTACTAACATTATCATAAAACCCGTAACACTATTCATTCAAAACCCTAAATCATGGAATTTCCAAGAGAGCAAGGTTCAAGGGTTAGAATCTTACCACCAATGGTCACACAACCAAGGATTGATGGCTCCTCAAGCTTCAATGGAGGTTGAAGCTCTCAAACACCTCAATTTCTCCAATGGGACGAATTTTTGGAGGAGGATATCCCACTCCACAATGCTCCCCACTAAAAACTAAGCTAGGATTATGAAAGAGGAGAAAATTTGGAGTGGTTTAGGCTTTGGAATGAGTTGATTTGGCCAAGGTTTGCTCACTCTATGGTTTTCTCTCTCTCTTTTCGTCTCCTTCTTCTTCTTTCTGGTGCTCGACGGTTTGGGTGGGAAATGGGGCTCTTTTAGCAGCTTTGGTCACTTAACTTATGTTAAGTGACTTTAAGCGGGTATTGGTTCGTCTATCTACTCAACTCCAGTAATTACCAAACTTTACCCAAAAGTCGGGATTATTATTCTAGAAATATTTTCGCTTTTATTTTATATTTTGGGTACTTTTGCTGACACCCATTTATACCCCTTAATTTTCACTGAGTACACTTTTTAACTCTAAAGTGACTCAAATTCATTTAATTAAACCTAATACTTAATTTTACTCACAAAAACATGCTTAATTATTTAATTACATGTAATTTGCTAATTAATTGGGTTATGACTATTATAATCACCCCTAGCAGCCACTTTAGATAAGTTTATCTACAACTACTCTTTATAACTATGTTCTCCCGTGAGAACATAGTTATAACATTAAAAGTTATTTTTTTTCTCTCTCCTCATTTACTTTTCAGAACCTGTCTGCTGACGTGGAGAGAGAGAGAAAAATAACTTTAACGTTATAACTATATTCTCCCGAGAGAACATAATTATAAATGGGTAGTTGTAGATAAGCTTATATAAAGTGGCTGCAGAAATATTTTTTCATATATATATATATAGGAGAAGTTATACTTACTACCTGTTACCACTAAATCTTAACATTTGATTTCCGTCAATCTAACTGTTGTAATTTATTGACTTATACTTATTAATTAATTATTAATTTCTAATAAATTATATGTTTTTTTTAATAATTTACTACTAAAATGCCAAAAGTAATATATGTTTTTTAAATATACTAAAATGAAAAAGAATATTTTTTTATTAATGTTCAAATTTTAAAAATTGATAAAATTATCAAGATGATTCATAATTATAATTTAATAATTCAAACTAAAAATTCAATAATATAAAAAGACATATATGTGTACCACATTACCAGTGTCAATTAATTCGTTTTATATATACCAGTGACACATTAGGCCATATATTCACACCCGTGGTTGTGTTTAGTACAAAAGTACTTTCCAACAAAATGGTTGTGTTTCGTTTCGTCCAGCTTGCAAAATAACGGGCCAAGACCCACTGGATCTCGGTAATGAACTTTATTTGCACAGAAATAATTGATTTTCCAATGGTGGCCATAAGGCCCTTTTTCTCCTCTTAAATATAACTGTGTTTTTTAATATAAGACTTTGTGGTAATTCAAATATACTGTTTTTAACCCAACATATTCCTTCCATATGTTTTTTTGTATCCCGACCATGAATTTGGCCCAGAAGCTACATTTGTTGAATTATAATCATTTCTAAATAAATGAACGAATGCCATTATACAGCCAACATGATTAGGAATAAATTATACAGGATTAGAATGCCATTATAAAACGTCCGAGTATAATATAAGAAGCTAAGGAAATACTATTTGATTTTTTTTCTTCATTTTGTCATGTTTAATTTTTTTTTTTAATGTACTCATTCTAAAATTTAAAAAATAGAAAACAATTTAAACACTATTAGAGGGTGTGTTTGATTTGTTTTTCTTAATTTTTTGTTAATAAATTTCATTAATAATTATGAAAATATTACCTTTTTTATTTTATTTTTTTATTATTAAAAATTTTAAAATAAAATAATGAAGCGGATTTGTTTACATGGTGAAAACATTTATATCTCTCAAATATTTCTTAATAAAGTATATCAAAGACATGTGAAGAAGCTAAATATTTAATATGCTCTAGGAGCACCAAACTTTTTTGGTGCTCCCACTCACAAGATTATTATTTTCTTTTCTTTTTATTTATGTATTTTTTATTTTTATCTTCTCATTTATGCTAAGGGGCCATCCAAAACTTCGTGATTCCTGTGCATAAAAAACGCGCTCATGAGGAAGATGAAGTATTTTTTATATCAATACTTCCACAATTATTTTATAATTTCTACCGAATCGTTAGATTAGTTAATATTTATACATTAAACTTCATCTAAATATTAAAATGCCACTTGAACAGCTTCTTCGATTGAATTAGTTCTAAACACACACAAAAAAAAAATACCGGGATTGGCACTAACTAATTTATAGTAATGTCGCATTGTATCCAACCATATCTTTTAACATAGTAAGAAGGTAATTCGTTTTTTTAAAAAAGGTAATTTTAAAGTTACTTAAAAAAAAGTCTTGCATAAGTTTTTATTTTTTTAATTAATTATATATTTATAAAAATTTAAACTATTATAAAAATTACTTAATAGAATAACAAAAAATAACTTTTTAATAGCTTGGTCAACCTAAGTTATGTTTTAAAAAAAGTATTAGCCGTGGATATATATTTGTTAATTTGTTATTGTATTATTTTGTGATCTGTCATTCAAAAGTGTAAAAATATCTCAGAAAAAAAGTACACATTAAAAAAGAAAATATAATTTTTCATCCATACAAAAAATAAATAAATAGGCAGAACACATTTGTTTTTTTTTTTAATTTTCTTTAACAAATCACATCTATTTTTATGTGTGTAAATGAAATAATTTTATTTTAGGTAACATTAGAAAGTATATATCCATAAAAAAGATACTCAACCCACTTTTAGGTAAAAGACAAATATATATACAAACAAAGATGGAATCACTCAAATATTCTATTAAAATAAAAAGTCATAATGGTAGCCGACCCACCACTCGCAGTTACTTTTTATCACTTAAATTCAACCTTGTAATCATATTTTTACAGGGTACCTTATAAAAATAATTGAGCATTTTTTTACTGTGTATAACACGTATATCTTAATTAATTACTTATAAAGTCTGGCTCGCTTGGTTATTTTTTTATTTATACAATCACATAGTTTGTGTTGGAATCCAAAAGGCAAAAGTCCTTTATTGATGACCAATCTACAATTCCACTGTTAAATCTCACTGAGATTGGTAATTATTGCCACGAAGTGGTCATTTAAATAATTTTGAACTTTTGTCATCCGGGGTGATAAACGAGTCAGGGGCCTTTCGCTCGACTCGTGAAGACCTGAGCTTACATGCTTAATATTGATTGTTGGAACCAGTCTTTGACTTGTATAAAAACTCGTTTAGTAAAAAAGTCTCATACTTCAATTCAAAAGCTCGGCCTTGGAGCCTCTCAACTGGCCTAGTATATTAATTTTTATTTTTATTTATATTTTTTATATTATTTGTAATAGCCCTCTCTCTGCTCTCAATCTATTTCACCCTTATTTTATTAGTTAAACAGACTTTTTGAATGATTTTGTTCTATATTATGTTGTTTGGATATACATTGAATTTATGAATATTTATGGTATTACTGGTGTTGTTGATTGTATATTCTGTTTTGATAAATTTTTGTTGTCTTGTTTTTTTCTAACAGACCAACAGGCTAAATCAGGCTTTTATTTTTTGTAAATAAGGCAGGCCACATGCCGATATAATTATATTTGTAATAGGTAACAGGCTTGGTAAGGCCGACACATTTAAACACAAGCTTAGCCTTTTAAGACCAAAGCTCGGCTCGGCTCGGTCCGTTAACACCCTTATCCGTGCTTGCCATATCATCCAATTTTTTGTTTGTTTGTTTTTCTAATCTCTCTCATATATATATAATTATTTTCATAGTTTCAAGTTAAAAGATTGTAATTTTTCATAATTTCGAGTTAAAGATAGTAATGAAATTAAATTATTCTTAAAATAATGACTCTATATTTCGAATCATTAACATCACAAATAAGATTTGTTTCAGATTGTAGTTTAATTTTGCTACAACCGATTAGGTAATGTATGTCTTTTGAATAATGTTTGTTACAATTATATAATAAATAAAACTATTTATAGGCAGTAAGTTATATAATTGCTGAAAGATCAAACTTTTATTGTATTACAAATTGATTTGGATATTAATATGAGACCCACATTCAAAGTCTTCATCATTAAGTAAAGCTTTGGTCAACAAAGGCCGCTACTTCTTCTCCATCTTCCAAGCTTATCTCAACAAGCTCCTCAACATTAAAAGTTACAACCATATTACTTTGGCACTAAGACAAACAAACGTCATCACTAAGCAAAGATTATATCAACTACTTAGAGTAACCAATTAGAAGACTTGTCGCCTCACCACTTGCAAGCTGCTTATCTCCGAAGCTGTTCATCTCTATGCTATAAATACATATATGTTAACACAAAGGTACACATTTTCTTCTACATAATAAAAATCTGCTTGAACCAAATCTGACTTGAGTGTCAGAATGTCTTGCAGGTACACCCCCCCCCCCACTTTGTTCCATTGAAGACCCATGGGTTAAAGCAGCTCCGTGTAACATCCCGGGCGCTGACGAGGGTGGGGAGTGATCGCCGGTGCGAAAGGGCATGGACAAGGAGCGGCTCCAGGCAGGCTTCCAGTGATGGGAGTACATGAATGAATCGAATCAACACCCGAAATAGAGGGATTCTAGAGACTGTGCTGGTATGGGACGGTACAATTGGGAATAACTTATAAGAATTAATTGATACTACCTATACTAACAAGATGCATATACTTTTCGGTAGCCCATAACGGAAGAACTCCATAGTTAATCGTGCTTGACTTGGGACAATTCTGGGATGGGTGACCTCCTGAGAAGTTTTCCTGGGAAGTGTGCGAGTGAGGACAAAGCACGCTGAAAAGTCTCCTGTTAGTGTGTGGAGACAGTCGTTGATCCTTGCAAGTAGGGGTGCTAAACGAGACAGGGGTCTTTGGCTCGGCTCGTAAAGACTTGAGCTTACATGTTTGAAATTGGTTGTTGACACCAGGCTTGAACTTGTATAAAAGCTCGTTTAATAAAAATGCCTCAGGCTCCAATTCAAAATCTCGGCCTTAGAGCCTCTCATGCTGGCCTATGATATTATTTTTTATTTATATTTTATATTTTTATACTACTTGTAATACCCTCGTTTTCTCCTCAATCCATTTCACCCCATTTTATTGGTTAAATAGACTTTTTGAATGATTTTGTTCTATATTATGTTGTTTGGATATGTAGATACAAGGTATGTTTTAATGATAATAAAATGGCAACAACAAAAAGAGAAGAGCTTTGATCAAGAGCAAAAAAACATCAACCATATGTGGATATTGAAGATGTATGATGTAGCCACACAAGAAGAGTGATGTCATATCAAAGTGGCAAGATCATTGGATCAAGAGAAACAAGGAACAATTAGAAGAGTAACACCAAGATCAAGGACAACTAACCATGGACAACATCTAAGAGAAGCTCAATATCATAACCATGGTGAAAAATGATCAAAACCAACAAAGTGCCAAACATTGTCATATTCAACAAGACAAAGCATCAAGTTCAAGTAAAGATCCAAGACATAAAGCTAAGTCTAAAATCGTATTTGAAATATATCTTTAGGACTTAGAAAGAAATATTATATATTATAGATCTTTATATACTTGAAAGAAATTTGAAAAATCCAAGGAAAAGATACTTGACATGTTTTATAACTTCAAAACATATTTATCAAGTCAAGATTTTTCACAGAAAGTGGTTGGAAGCAAGCTAGAACACATTTAAACCTAAAATTTGTTGCTTAATTTTGCTGCTGCATTCCATACAATTTTTCGTATCTAAGATGATGGATTTGGATATTGTGTTCTGCATAAAATTTGTATATCTTTCTTTTATATTTCCAACAAGACCAAGATCACATCAATCCGACAAATATAACTCAAGTTATGCCCAAAATACGAAACAATGTTCTTGCTGTGAATAAAGTATTCGAATACCTGATGCAGTATTCGAATACCTGATAAAGTATTCGAATACTTACTGGGCAGAAAGCCTATAACGACTATGAACAACTATAAATGAAGTATTCGAATACCACACGAAAAGTATTCGAATACTTACTGGGTATAATGCATAAAACGGCTATAAACGGCTAGTTTTCAATGGAAACACTATAAATACATTCCTTATGTCCCTAAAACGTATTGATCACTATTCATACACATCTTAAGGATGATTTAAGAGCTTCTACACTATCTTTTGCATATTCTTTCATATCTTTCAAAGATCAAATATATTTGAGCTCATATCTTGAAAATCCATATACCCATAATGCTTCAAGTTGTATATCCACACTTTAAGAGTGTATATTCATTTCCTAAGATTCTCCTTCTTGTATTCTTGAGTTGAAAGGGTTGTGAGACCCATTATTTGAGAGGTAGCCAAATACCTAAGTGAATTTGGAGTGAATTGTAAGGTTACCAAGTACCCGTAAACTTGGAGATTGAAAGGTATCCAAGAACCTGAAATCTTGGAAGATTGTAAAGGTTTGTCAAGCACCCGTGAATGTTGACCATTAGTGAAAGAGTTGATCGAACGACTTCAGTCTAGACGTAGGTCACAAGTGGTGGTGACCGAACCAGGATATATTGTGTTAGCAATTCTCTAAACTCTAAACTCTTTATTTCTAGCCCTTTAATTGCTTCTTTGATATCTTGTATGTGCTAATATAAGTTCTATAATTGTGAAATATTATATATTATAGATTGTTTGAATGTATTGATTAGCTTTCCACATATCAAAGTTTGCTTGAAATGATTATTTAGAAACTAGAAGGGGGCTTTTGCGAAATTTTTGTAATACTCAATTCACCCCCTCTTGAGTATGGAAGCCACATTCCTAACAGGATATATATTGAATTTATGATATTTATGGAATTAATAGTGTTGTTGATTGTATATTCCGTTTGGATAAATTTTTGTTATTTTTTTAAACAGGCTAAACCAGGCTTTTATTTTTTGTAAACAAGTCGGGCCACAGGCTGATATAATATTTATAACAGATAACATGCTTGGTCAGGCTGACACATTTAAACACGGCTTAGCCTTTTAAGACTAAAGCTCGGCTCGGCTAGGCCCGTTAACACTCCTACTTGCAAGTTGCCAGGCGTTACAAGTGGTATCGGAGCAGGGCCTCTCTTCCAATACGGTGTGGTTCGAGGACGAACCAGACGGAAGCTGGTGGGCATATAACATCCCGGGCGCTGACGAGGGTGGGGAGTGATCGCCAGTGCGAAAGGGAATGGACAAGGAGCGACTCCTGGCAGGCTTCCAGCGACGGGAGTACATGAATGAATCGAATCAACACCCGAAAGAGAGGAATTCCAGATACCGTGCTGGTACGAGACAATATAGTTGGGAATAACTTATAAGAATTAATTAGTACTACCTATACTAACAAGATGCATCTACTTTTTGGTAGCCCAGAACGGAAGAATTACATAGTTAAACGTGCTTGACTTGGGGCAATTCTGGGATGAGTGACCTCCTGAAAAGTTTTTTCGTGAAGTGTGCAAGTTAGGACAAAGCACGCTGAAAAGACTCGTGTTAGTGTGTGTGGACAGTCGTTGATCTTTGCAAGTTGTCAGACGTTACACTCTGACTCAAACCGATTCCAGTCCAATTGTGTAGAGAAAGATCACATAGTCAGCCCAATTAATTGTAAAACTCATTCTGATCACAAATAAAAGTTAAGTGTAATGTCCAGTTAATTAACTCACAATCAAGCAATATATGTTTTTTTTTTATAGAAATATTGCCATTACGATTGATATTTTTTTGTTAATGTGCATAATATTTTCAAAGTAAAAAATTGTAAGGAAAACTCATGTAGTTTAAAACATAGTAAAACAACTTTATGAAATTAGTAAATTTATTTTGCAGAGCAATGCAAATTTAACCTTTTATGTACATATAGAAATCCTATAAAGAGTCCATGTTTATGATTTAATAAGTTCAGAAAGAAAAAAAAAGAAGAAGTTGCTAAGTTTTGAACAGTATAACAATTTCTTAGAAAGAACCTTTGACTGAACGGTTCCTTGCAAAATTCCCCGTTATTTTTCTTCGATTAAAATGCAATGTTGGCTTTTAGAACAGAGGAACCCATTGAAGAATGTCTTTAATAATCACAAAGATCTATCCAATGTAGATAGACATTTATCTTTCATCTAACAATGTGTTACTTTCCCAGTTATTGGTGATATGGTTGGACTGTCATTATCTAGAGCTCTTTGACATCCACCCACTTTTGCCATTATTACATTTAAGACACTTTCTTTGGTTTTTTCTTTTCTGCCAAAGGAAAACACAGTACTGGTAAAGAAATTTCTACCACTCTACTCGAAGAGTCAGGGTATTTAATAATAGTATTTTTAACTATTCATAAAAGTAACTTTCAAAAAATAATTGTTTATTTTGTTTGAAAGACCATTTAGTTATTTTTTTAAGGGTTTTATAATTCTAATTCAACGTGAGAATTGAAATTTTCTTATACATCTTCGATTTTCATGCTGACGTGGGTCTTATATATAATTTTTTCTAACATATGAGTCTCATATATTTTTTGTCTCTTTAACATAAAATTCTTATGTAACTTTAAAATTATAAAACCTTTTTTTTAATAACAAAATTTTCACCTTTGGTTAAATGTAAAAGTATTTTTATATTTTTTTTTTGGTAAGCTAAAGTATTTTTATATTTTGATCGAACATTTTTATACATTTTAATAATTTTTTAACAAAATTTTAACAGAAAAAAGTACAATAGAAGCAATGTACATACAAAACTCAAAGACTTTAATCAGAAAATATCAAATGATCCAATATTCATATGGAACATATAAAAAAGAGAGGGAAGGGCCAATCTTTTCATTAGCTCTATATAACGCATGCTAATATACATAACTAAAGCAAGTATATCCGGACCCAATCAATTTTATTTATGTTTGTATATTTAGAGATTGGGGTTTGGTGACAATGCCTTCACAATTTTTTTAAAGAAAGTTTTAAATGTATTAAAAAACAAAAAAAAAATATAAACGAAAAAAGAAAAGAAAACTGAAACTTACTACAAAAATAAAGTAAAAAATTGACTTGTGATCTCTCTGAATTTCAAAATAGATCTATGTTAGTCTTTTTGATGGACTAATGTAAGTCTTCTATGAATTTCAGAAGAACCACAATTTTGACTAACCGGATCTATTTTAAAATTTAGAGGAATCGAGAATTGACTTTTTTTTTCTAAAATATTAAATTGAGTCCTGTAATTTTAATTTTTGTTAAGAACATAAAATATACTCTCTCTCTTTTCTCTAAAAATCTGTGTGTGCACTTGCACACACTTACACCAATAGAGGTCCTCCCTGAATATACCTTTTAAATCCACATAGATATAATATGAAGTATTATTTATATTTTCAGAAAAATATAACTAAGACACGTCAAAGTGAGTAATTTTTACGTACGAGCTATGCTTTTTTGTTTTTGATTTTGTAAACAGCTATGATTCCTTTTTTAAGGCTTTTAATGCTTTTCTTTCAGATTAACTCCAATTTTATTTTATTTTTTTTATTAAAACATATATTTTTCATATTACATGAAATAAATTAACTTATGCAACACACAAAATGCAACCCACTAAAGGGAACAAGAGAAATAAAAGAGTGAATCTTATTTATTTTTTTATGTGGTGCATTAAATAAATTATTTCACCTAACTTAAGAAACATAATTTTTTTTTTTTATTTCGAAGTAAAGCAATGCACTTAACTATCTCTTTGTTGTCTTTTCGAGTATTCGACCATCTAGTTAATTTTTCGAGAATGTTCCACCTACAATTATTATAACCTCCTATTCAAGAAATAGGAAGAACCGTGTAAAACAAATCGCTATTAACCTCTGATTAAGAAAACATCATTATCTATAAATAGTTTTATCTTGATTTTATCATTTGATTGTCCAAAAAAACTGAAAATTGTAAATTAAAAGTAAGGGGCGGTAATTTTGAAGGATAACACAACTGATAAGCTGATTGTGGCTAAGAATTAGGGTTGATTAGTCTCTAATTCAATTCATAAACGAAGCAATTTGGGATTAGTTTTAAAAATCTTTACAACTCTATATCACAAGAGAAATGAATTTCGTTCAAATGGGTGAGAACAGGGCAATTGTGTCCATTCATGATGTTTTCGCTAGAGAACACATTGAATCATATATTCCTCGTGATAGGGTTTTTCTGAAACCTTGACGTGAATTGCTACGAAGGTAATCTATATGATTAAACAGAAAGCTGAGTTGAGATTTTTACGAGGATTGAAATGGGATTTTTCGATATTCGAAATAAATCATAGTGAAGAGGGACCCGAGATATCATATCACTCCATCTTTGCACCTAAAGTCTACACATGGACTCTTGGATATGATGCTTTGTTATATATATATATATATATATAATAAATAATCCAAACAGATCCACCCAAAAAAACACAATCTAAACAGAGCGAACCCTCGTACATTTGCCATTTAATATTCATAATATATGTTAACTAGTCTCTCTTTGACCCAATAATTAGTCTTACAGTCATAATTAGTTCCATGGGCTTTCTAGAAGAAAAGTTTGGAGGGGATAGTACATGGGGCTGCAAATTTGCAAACTACGTAATTAACCTGATGGGACATTGATTTTAAATACTTGTTGAAGATATATATGGTCATTGGGAAAAATCTACAATACCACTTTGATACGTGTGATTGGGCCAATCGAAAGATGCTATTTATAAATCACCGACACTTCACAAATTTTAACATGTCGTATTTAACACTTTTTGACACTCACTGCCATTCTGACATTTCCTGATATTTCAATACTCGTTGCAAAGACTTCAAAAAGGTTTAAAGGTTACCTTAATTGCATTTTGGGTTCTAACTATTAGATTCGTTAGATTACGATTGCGATTTTATTGAGTTTAATATAAACATTTGAGATATATTATATTTCATTGCAAAATTGATAGATATTATAAATTTAGCTTTATTTTTTGTTAAAATTATTGAATACTAAATATAATATACATTACATAAATTAAAAATATTATATAATATCAAAATATGTTTTAACAAATCAAAATTTAATATTTTTTAAAATTAACGTGTCAGAGTGTCGTATCATATCCCTTATCCCTTATCGGTGTTAGTGCAACATAGGATGCCATCTTAGTTGTTTTTTTGTATTGAAGTCAGAAGAAAAAAATATTTTTTGTTCCCATGAATACATAATATAAATTACCAAAAATACACCCAGTATATATTGCGCTGCTGACAGCAGATACATTATATAGACACATACTTTTGTGATATGTGGTCAGTACGAGAGTGGAGGTATAATCATTTTATATTAGAAAATAATATTTATATCGTAAGAAAATGAATTTTATCTTATATATACATAAAAGTATATAATTTTTTTTTCTCTCGTTTCTTTTCATATGGCTCTATATAAACCTCATATATTTTTATATGTCTATCGGAAACTTGACTCCCTTTATATTATACCCTTGGATAAAAGATGAGCTTGAGAGTAACATCCAATTAAAATGAGGGAAGCTCGATTGGTTAAATAAATAACTGAACATAATGTGCAAGTTAGATTAATAAAATTAAAAATAAGAAAAGACTTTGGCTCAATTGAAGAATAATGGCCCGCTTAAACTATATTATCAAGTTTTTGTTCATTTGATGCCTATTCTGATCTCTCCAACCAAAGCAAAACCTGCACAAATGAAATACCAAAATCATTTTAAAAAAACATGGGTTTTAGCCAAAGCTAGCAAAATTAGGAATTGAAGACTGTCCTATTCATTTTTATTGGTCCCGATGCCAACCTGTTCTTTAAATTCAGAAAGAAATAAAAAGCTGCAGCTTTACAAACAAGCTTTCGATTAATACTTGAAAGTGTTATGCTACTATTATGTATATCTCTAAAAAGTTGATAAAGCAAAAGAGATGTACGTTTAACCAACAAGAGGAACGCTTTCCAAAACACCATCAAGCCTTTCCCACATGAAGTAATTAACTACATATATTATTCCCTCTTCAGTAACTAATAAGCTAAGATTAGTCGGCTAGGTAGCTAAGTTGTATGCTGAGAATTAGCAAAATCATTTACCAGCTTGTAAGCATTAATCAGCTGGAAAGAGAAAAAGAAAAGTTGGTACACAAAAATATATACTTTACACATAAGATAGAGAGGGAAAGGGAGATTTCAGGTCCTACAAATTGCAGAACATTACAAGGCTATTGGCCTTTCTTTAGCAAACCCCAAAAGCTGTTTTCACAAGATTAAGAAAACAAAAAAAAAGTGCTAAATAGGTACAAAGCATTGAAGACCCTCCATACCTTCAAATACCCTCTTCTTATTAGTGTCCCCAACTTTTTCAACTAGTTAATTTCTATTTTTGTAGCGCATATTACAAAATTTAAGCCCCCACTTCCCCCACAGTATTAGCACTAATAAGTAATTAACACTAGCCCAGCACATCATCCTCCACTTTGTAGTTTGTCACATAATGGAGCAATATCCACCTTCGTATTCATCGTCATCATCACCATAGTGCTTGATTGGATCAGACGGTGGAGGAAGTGGTGGCAGTCGAGAGTATGCAGAAGTATAAGCATGCATAGGCATAATAGGGGCCCCAACATAATGCGAAGCACTAGCAATTGGATATGCTGTGTTATAGTTTAAACCATATGCCGGAGAAGGTGAATAGTACATATGTGGATATGGGTAGGCATGCTGAATTGGAGGGCTAATGAGATCATTGGAAGCCATAGAAGTGGTAAAACTTGTAGGGGCTGGCGCATCTAATGTACTAATAATTTCTTCTCCTCCTCCATTATTAGGAGGAACAGAACCACCGTTTCCCCCCTTGTTCTTGTTCTTGTTCTTCTTCTTTTTCTTCTTTTTACCACCTTCACCACCACCACCACCACTTCCCTCCTCACAGTCATCACTAAGACCTTCTTTGTCTGAATCTTCACCAGCAGTGTTTATACAACCCTCATCGGAACCAACATCACCAACTGGTTTATTATTCTTCTGGTCTTCCTTCTCCTTATTATTATTATTATCACCACCACCACCCTTGGATTTTCCAGACTTCTTATCTTTCTTCTCAACAGGCTTTTCTGGCCAAAGCTCCACTGATTTCCCTGATCTTGAAAGCTTCTTGATGAGAGTCTCAGCATCCACGTTACCAGTGACCGTAACCTTGTGATGCTGAGAATCAATCTCTGATGTATAAACCCCTGTATCGATGGCAAATACATAATCAGTTTTTTTTGTTTTTTTTTCTTGACATGGACAATCATATGATTAGTTACTTCTATGTTAAGAGTTAAGACAGTTATATAATGTATATCACCAAGGCATGCATGGCAAAGTTTGAAGTGGAGATATATCTATTAAAAAAAGGAAAAAGAAAAAAAAGATACCATCAATTCCCTGAAGAACTTTCTTAACACTCTTTTTGCAGCCATCGCAGTGGATCAAGACTTTCAAAACCCACTTCTGTAGAATGAATAGAGTAATTACTAATTAGAGTGAAGTTGAACAGAACGAATACCGAACAGATTGAGAGAAGCTACTTATATACAAGCAAATTCAAAATAGGAAGTGGAACTGAGAGAGCAAGCAAAAGTGGATTTTTGTTGATCACCTGGTACTTGAGTTCTCCAGGAGGAGCTTCTTCAGCTGGCCTTGCTGCCATTTGGGTTGGTACCTTGGTGGAGTGGAAAGTAAGGGACCAGGAAAGTTGATCTCAAGTAAGAGAGTGTGTTTGTGTGTGTTTTTGTTCGTTGCCAAAGGATTTAAAGGGGATAAGGGTGACATGGAGCAAGGGGGAGTTAAATATAGGAGTTTATTTTTCTCATTTTACACGTGAGAAAACAAATCCTTCTTACACACACCATAAAAAGATGTGTCACTCTTTTTTTTGTTTTTCAAATAAATAGATTCCACATTTGATGTATCTATGACATGAGATTAAAATTCTCCTACAACATAAGATTTATTTTTCCCAATAAATAAATGGTACAAGAAGAAAGGTATTTGGAGAGACATCAGAGCACTCATTTATGTGGATGCCACATCACCTTTAACATTATCCCACAAGGCACTCACCAATATGCTCATGACACATCAGCAAAGTCACGTGACTCACTCACGTGACACACAAGGAGGATATTCTGTTGGGGTAGCAATGTAGCATGTGGCCATGTGGTAAAAGTAACCCCCACCAAAGGGAGGGCTAAATCTTCTAGTTCAACAATATTATATGATAGGATTAAGGTCCTGATCAATCTTAAATAAGTGATTCGTGTTTTTTCCGTAGAATGTGAAAAACAGATGTGGGGTCTAGGTAGTCCTTTTGATCAACTTTTGTGGCAGCATTTCTGTCATATCACACGGTTTTGAAGCCTTCATCACTTTTAGTACCACAAGTTTTCTGACTCCGATAGCAGAGCTCCCAGAGAATACAACCAATATTATAAATGGGTCCACCTCCCATGGAAGCTAGAAGGTTCATATTGCTATCTTGATGCTGGCTAATCAAGATTACTCTTCAACTAAAACAGGTTACAAGTTGGAACAAAAGGTAACCTGCGAGAGAAGATATAACAATAGGGGAATATTTTTCTCCTTTAACAGGAGCGAAGAGTTATTTTTTTACTGAGACAAAAAAGTGAGATTAACAATTTAAAAAAAAATAAAAATAAAAACAAAAGCTTGACACAAAAGTCGATATTTGTGTAAGAATAAAATCTTGTCTCGAGAAAGAAACATTCTTCGGATAGGAAGAAAAAAATTGAAAAAAAAAAACCTACCGGTGACATTTGTAAATAAAACGATGAATTCCCTCTGTCGCGTATCCCCCGATTAATGCAGCCTGATATGCTTCAATTATAAGTTTATAGTATTAAGCGAAAGGTTATACCTATACCTATGGAGTTAGCCCAACCCTACTCCATTAGTACCAATAGGCAGCACGGAGGAAGAAGCACTACGTTTAGGAATCAACAACATGAAAACTTTGTAAAAAAAATCTCTCTCCTTTTTCTTATGAGATCGGAAAGGAAAAAAAGCATTTCCCGTAACAATAATAGTAATAATAAATGCCCAATATGTTATCATTATTTGCTTTTTATTTAACTAGTCTTATAAAAAAAAATTATTACGATGATGAGTATATGTAAATCTCTTGATTTTAAACTTTTTATGCATGCATATTGTCAAAATAATCAAAGCCAATGACCAAATTGTACGGGTTGTTCTCATAGCATGCCCATTCTTGCTTTTACAGTTTACAGTGGTACTTGTCTGGCGAGTGGTTAGCTCGTTAGGTTGATAACTGATAAGCATATGAACTGCCTATCCCCACAGGACTGAGATTATATTAACTCATCAGCATTCAACGATTTCTCCAACCCACGCAGATTTTAAGGTGCCATTTATCACTTGACCAATCCATGCTCTGATGCTCCTAACACTTCACTTTATACGTTCCATCAAATAAATGCATAATAATTTTGCCTCTTATGCGAATGACGGTAGCAGGTTTTCTTCCTAAATTAACCTCATCTATTTTTACAGACCATTAATTTAGAACCATTGAGTCATTCAACCAGCTAATGATAGCCTTAATTGATTCTTTTGGAGAACAATTTCAAACGATTTCAAGCAAGCAGACAAATAATTAAACAGATAAAGCAAATAATGCGTCTAAGAAGCCCACAGGTGCTTGGAATCACTGTCAAACAATAGGAATTTGAATCGCAATTTACAGCAAAGGGCTACTGGCACAGAGTTAGCCGATGCCCGAATACTGTCATTGTTTCTTCTTCGGGAAAAGAATTTCACGACCCGTAAGACTTCTACCTCCACGCGGCATTGCTCAGTCAGACTTTCGCCCATTGCGGAATATTCCCCACTGCATACAACACATTCTTGTATACATGGTTACCAAAACAATGTTTTCCGACGATTAAGGAGCAAAAAGGGTTAGCATTTTTTTTAGTAGGTAAAGGGTTTGCTTTTAAATCTCTACCGTGTAATTTACTATTTTTGAAGCCATAAAGGTTATCCACGGAGTACAACAAGTTCCAGCACACAGCAACCAGAAGTTAAACAGAAACTGTATCTCCCCGAGAAACTCGTGTAGACAAAATTAATAAACAATTAACTTATCATCATCTTCATTAGGTAATAGCCTAAAATTCTGTGCCAAACAGTTATTTATAATATATGATAACTTACTTGTTAATTGAATCTACAAAAAAAATCTCGTCTCCTCGGCAAATTCCAAACAACGGAAAATAATTTCCAAAGCAAGACCAGAGCAACCAATACCATAAGATGCCTTAGGCCTATGGTGTTCCTTACAAGTTACAACATCTTGCCCCAAGGACGGAAAGAAAAACAAACCGCTGGAAAGGCTGAATAGTAAAGTATGTAGGTCCTGAACTACTACTACTCCTTTAAAGGAAATAATGAAAAAGATAACATGATATCTCCCACGGCATAGCTAAAAGCAATTATATATTACAATTCTTAAATACTCCCGTAAGAAAACAAAATCCTAACCAGAAGCTACCTGTTTTATGCATGCATTTCATAGACCTCATTTTAAAAATGCAAAGTGAAAGCAAATTTCAAAATGCGATGGTGGTGTCTCGAGCAAAAATTAGTAATAAAACAATAGATTATCACTGTAGTGTAGAAGTTCCACTTCAAACTATTAATCACTAGAAATAGAATATTAGATTCTACGCAGTCTTTTGGCAAATGATATAGCCGTAATATTCAATATTAAGAACAAAAACATCCATATCAATGTACAGCATGATAATGGCCACCCACCAGGTTATCTTCCACTTTGAGTAAACTAATGGTTTTGACATGCTTTTGGAAAAGTTACCTGCGATTATCCTCATCAATATTTTATTTCTCATCTACGATCTAAAGACCAATGAAAAAGAAGGTGGTCATCCCTATCAAAATTATGACGTAGTCAAACAGTAATGAAGGTGTACAGCACAACCTACACTTACCAGGCCACATTGAAAATTTCAGCAGGATAAAGAAGGTTCAAAACTTCAAGTCAAATATCTTCTAGGAATATACTTGGTAAGAATCAAAATGAAATTGTCATGACATGAGCTTTCTATAATTTTCGTTTACATATTCGTCCAACTCCTCTCTTAGATTGAGCTTTCTCTAGCGTCTGACCAATCAGAGCATAAAAGCTAGCAACCATATTTGCTCCAAGAGGTTACAATTTATATGCAATACTATTACTGAGATGATATTTTCTCCACAACGTCAATATTTAGTATTTACTACTTATGTGAAGCCAGAAAAAAATTCTCATCCTATGACAACAAATTGCCAAAGAAAACAAACGATAGATGCATTGAAAATGCCCTTCTCAAGGTCACAAAATGGAAGCAGAATCTGTTTAAAAGAGGCAGAACACGAACAAGTTTCCATCTCTATTTCGGCCCACGACAGGATAACCACAGACTGGCTTACGTTAGCCACTTTCACTACTTAGTACTTACCCAGTACAAGAACAACAAAGAACAATTAAAAATTTTAAACCATCAAACATTATGTATTCGAAAAGCATTTTACAACCAATCAACTACAGTCATTTTCAAAAACAATAACAAAACCTCCCACTATGAAGTAGGCAACCTTATCTTACATTTGCAAGAGGCTAATTACATGAATCAAACCTATGGCCTACCAGTCTCATGACGACAACGACAACACAAACAATCGTGCCAAGGTTCAATAAGATTATGCTTATTCTCCTATAGTAATCTTAAAATTTTAAGTTACAAAATTTAACATTGAAACTTGAACAGTAGCATATGTTGTGGAATTTTAAAAAAGAGATACAGAAAAGCACTCATGGTCATGGATTTAGGCATTAGATGGAAGAAATACATAAACAAATCCGAAGAACACAAGTAGGCTATGAAGTGTGGTTGTTAAATGCCTTGATACAGAAAACAACACCTGAGGTGAGTGAAGCAAGAATGATGAAGGCTCCATTCCTGGAGAGCCAAAACTCAACCCAAGTCAAGGGTCTGGAGACCTCAACCAAAACCTTCTGAAATTGTTGATTCAAGTCATCGAGTGAACCAGTGTTATCTATTACTATATCTGCTTTACCCCTTTTAACATCCAGTGGCATCTGAGCATGAATCCTGTCCCGAGCATCCTCCTCACTGCTTCTGTCTCTCGTTAAGAGTCTTTGAATCTGTGTTTCAGGATCAACCCATACAACAATAATCGGCTTCGTGAACTTGTCCATCTTGGCCTCAAATAACAAAGGCACATCAAGAACAATAACCTTATAACCCTTCATCCATAGCTTCAAAACTCGCCAAAAGATCCCAGAGGATATATAAGGAGCTAGCAATCTAAAACAAGAATAAGCAATTCAAATACAAATTCCTGCAACATTATGTATAAATAAAACAATCTAAAAATAATAATAATAATTTGAATACCGATTGAGAAATTGACGCTTATCGGGATCGGAGAAAACAATGTGGCCAAGTTTAGGTCTATCAACTTCTCCATTGTCGAGTAGAATTTCTTCCCCAAACGCTGCAACAACTTTTTTCCACCCACCACTCCCTTTCTTCAACACATCCTGCAAATTCCAATAATCACTTAACTTGAGAGAATTCAAAGCAAAACCTCAAAAAACACACACGAAAACGTTAAAAAAACGTACACGAGCGACGACGTCCGCGTCGACAACGGGAACGCCATGGGATTTGAATAGATTCGAAACTGTGCTTTTCCCAGACGCTATTCCACCCGTTAGTCCAACGATCCTCATTCCTTCGATCAAACGCTCTTCCCAAACGCGTTTTGTCGACTCTGAATACCATGCTTTCTTTCACACACCCTCCAACTCCAACTGCTTCCTCTATTGTAACAACGAGATTTATAATTTCACGTGAGGCTCAATAATTAAAGAAGCGCATCTGGTGTAGTGGTATCATAGTACCCTCCCACGGTACTGACCGGGGTTCGATTCCCCGGATGCGCATTTTCTTATTTTTTTTATTCTTTAAAGTTATTTTATATTTATTTTATTTTGTTGTTTTTTTAAATACAGCTTCTGATTTTTTGTGAAGGTATTGAAGATCAAGAATGACGATGAGCAAGGTGAGTGATTTCACAGAGAAAGTTGTGTCACTTCTGAAGGGTTTTTGTTATTGTAAGATTCAGGTTCAGCAGATTCAAGCGCAACTCATTCTTCAAAACCTCCATTCACACACCACCATTGCTTACAACTTCATTGAAGCATGCCAATCACATGGCCTTCTAAACTCTTGTTTTCTGTTATATACCATTGTTCTTCCGAGACCCCATGTTTTCATTTGCAACTCTCTCATCAGAGCCTTCTCTCACTCTCACATCTCCAACACCTCTCTTGCCATATACTCCCACATGCACCGCAACTCCATCTTTCCCAATAACTTCACCTTCCCTTTCCTCTTCAAGTCTTTATCTGACACCCGTCAATTTATTCAAGCTCAGTGCGTGTACACCCATGTAATAAAACTGGGTCATCTTAATGATATCTACGTTCAGAATTCACTTCTTGATGTCTATGCTTCGTCTGGCCACGTGGGGTTTTGTCGACGCCTGTTTGATGAAATGCTTCACAGGGATGTTGTGTCGTGGACTGTGTTGATCATGGGTTACCGCAATGTTGGGAACTACGATGACGCGTTGCTTGTCTTTGAACAGATGCAATATGCGGGTGTGGTGCCCAACAGGGTCACAATGGTGAACGCCTTGGCTGCTTGTGCAAATTTTGGTGCTATTGAAATGGGTACTTGGATACATGATATCATAAGGAGGAATGGGTGGGAATTGGATGTCATATTGGGGACTGCATTGATTGAGATGTATGCAAAATGTGGGAGAGTGGAAGAGGGGATGAGTGTTTTCAGAAGCATGAAGGAAAAGAATGTGTTTACTTGGAATGCGGTTATTAAAGGGCTAGCTTTAGCTAAGAGTGGGGAAGATGCAATTTGGTGGTTTAATAGAATGGAGCAGGATGGAGTTAGAGCCGATGGAGTGACTTTGGTTGCAGTTCTTTCTGCTTGCAGTCACTCAGGTTTGGTTGACATTGGTAGACAGATCTTCAATTTCTTGATTGATGGCAAGTATGGATTTTATCCTAGTGCCAAACACTATGCTTGTATGGTTGACATCTTGGCACGTTCTGGGCGTTTCCAGGAGGCTTTTGAGTTCATGAGATATATGCCTTTTGAACCGACCAAAGCTATGTGGGGATCCTTGTTGGTTAGTTCCAAATCTCAGGGTGACTTGGAATTCAGCGAGTTCGCAGCTAGAAAACTAGTTGAATTGGAGCCAGATAACACTGCCTATTACGTTCATCTATCAAACCTGTATGCAGAGATGGGAAGATGGAGTGATGTTGAGAAAGTTAGGGGAATGATGAAAGATAGACAACTGACCAAGGACTTGGGGTGTAGTTCTGTGGAGGTTGAACACCCACGGCATGTTAAAGAACTTTTGGGATAGTACTCTCTTAGCATTTTCATGCAAATTATATATAGAAAAGCCAAGTTAGCTGTTACTTCTATTAGGGGCTACTGCAATATATATTTATTGTCAGTGAGTCAGGGTGCATACATTGTATTGACGACTAGATTGGTTGTGATATTCAAGGATGGCACAAATGATTGCCCCTGTTGATCGAGTGTACCACAATTCACTGAGAAAGTAACCATATGCGGATCAGTGTTCCTGTAGATGGCCTACGGCTGTTGAGCTTCTCAAAGACTGCTCTAGATGTCAATGAGTCAGTATTAGTTCACAAAGCATCATCACTAATTGAACTCTCTTCATTGCGGCAAAAAATATGCTACCATCGTGCTACATGACATACAATTTAACAGTTGAGATATAATCCATGTACTGCATTTACTTGATGGACCTCCAAATTAACTGGCTATGTGCACTTTCTGCTGTGTCTTTTGATCAGATAAGACATTAGACAACCATTGCAGCTTGACTTCGGGCACCATTTGGACTGCGATATTCTACTCGTTTTCCCATAATAGAAATCTTGAAGTTTTAATGGGGATGTGGATTTTTGTACAGTTCATTATATGCCATTCGTCAGGTAGTTTCTTCGGATGCATCTTTAATTATTCGGAGTAAATCTTATATCCTTGAATATCTTTTGATGGAATTCATATTGCATATATTTTCATTAGATTTTGTTTGATCTTTAATCACTAATGTGAAATTTATTGATGGAAAACATATTGTCATATTCAACGAGACAAAGGAAAGCAAAATGATGAAATGGTTTAGTGTAGATCATGCTTTTGATTTGTCTCCCTATCTCCAAGAAGCTGCATCCAAGTTAACAGATGATCACTGAATTTTTTTGTAATTAAAATTCTTACACGGAGGTGAACCGAAGCAGTGGTAAAAATTGCTCCTTCATGGAGTGATTTCTTTGGTTTTTTTTTTTTTTTTTAAATTCTTACACCAATGATGTAAAATAAGAATAATCAATCCTGAATATTATTTTCAATACGACATCAAAAAAACTTCGTTTTCACTAACAACATTTTATAGGACTTGGATTCAATAGTATAATTTAACAAAAAATTTGACAATAACAATTGGTTCCATTACGAGAGCTCTTGAAAAATGAATATAGGTAACAGAGCAACAAAATTCTGTGAACTTACTGTGGCCATGTTTTGAACTTTCAGTGAACATCCTGAAACAGCTTCCTCCCTATTTTCTGCTTTGAATAGCGCGGATCTGAGACCAATCCAGGCTCGTGGTAATATCAGCTGCCCATGTGGCCATGCATTGACGTGGTTCAAACACCTTTCTGCCCTGTGTTTGTGCTGCGGATGTACTCACTTGGGTTCATCTTTTTTTCAAAAAAAAAAAAGTTTTCTATCACTTTAATCCGTATCTTTTTAAGTTATTTTCATCTATATCCGTTTTTTTACTCCTTTTGAACAGATATATGGTGTTACAGCTGCACCAAAAAAGCGCTCGTGATACAGATCCACCAAGGTAAAACGGTCGGTGCTATGTATTGGATTTGGACAAACTTTTCTCATAAGTACCCATTCTGACTTCATTCTCTTGCGCAACTGCTGAATCCGAGGAATCCCATTCTACAGCCAGCTCCCATACAAGATTTGAACCCGGTGGATCATACTGGTTATGGTATAAAAGAAGCGTTTAGTATTATGATGATATAACGGGGACATGCTTGTGACTGTTGTATAAAAATGGGTTAGGAGGCAATTCCTTATATGAAATTTTCCATTGAAAAAAAAAAAAAAATCACTACACATTAAACCCAAAAATCCAACAATAGAGTAGGGAATATTCATGTGACCTTAGAAAATGATAAACCAAATTCCGAGTGTCGCTTTGTATTTCCAAAAGTTTCAATATTTTCATTTTCAATCGATGGAAAATACTGGTAACGATATATACAATGCCACAGCTCTCGTGCACATACGACAATACAAATACACAACCGGGACTAGGAAAGAGATTTCATACTTTACCACAGCTCTCAACATTATTATTAACAAATTAGTAAACTATATGTAATTTACAATGGAAGCAAGAAGGTCGACCCGGACTTAATGGGGTGTCAGTGTTGACAATTCTATCTAAAATCTAAAACGCCAACCGCTACAGGATTTCATGTCTTGGCGTTTCACAAGGCTGTGTCCGGCTTTAAAAAGTTATAATGTTCCAGCTGAGTCATCTCCCCTCCATGCCCCGGATCAAATTCGCATCGGTAGAAGCTGCATAGGACAATCAACTGCAGATCATTAACATCATACAACATAAACGATATTTTTTGGGGGGCAGGAAAACGTCCACCAAACAGCAAGCATTTCAGAAATGAAGCGTACCCAAAAATAAAAATGCATAGATAAATAGGAACATATTTGTCTGAAAGAGGCACGAGACCAATGCAACGCATAGGAAAATAATTATACGTGGAAGACCAACTGCTTTCAGCTATCTTCTCAATTTAATCATAAAGTTAAATTCGGGAAAGTATTAGCTATAATCTTAATAATAAAAAATGAGACAGCAGAAACAAACTTAGAATTCTCCAGTTCACGATAAGGCCTTTCTTTGTAAGTGAATAAGCCAATATTTACACACAGCTTAATATTGAAAAGTGATAGTATATTTTTCAAAAGCTCTGTCAGAAAGCTGCGAAAAAAGTATTTTTTTTGGCCCCAAAATTAGCTAATTCAAACACGCACTATCATAATTAAACTAGTTTACACACTATAACGGAACCTCCAGTACAACATCTAAAATAAACAGAATAGCTATCAGCTACAGCTTAGAGAAAATAGCATTTTGTCATATCCTCAAATCATACCTTCCATCCATGCCAATAATTATGACTGTATTCTTTTGGAGACCAAATGCCACTATGTAATGAGAGCCCTCGTTTAAGTGAAACTTAGCAACTGACCACTCTGAATTGAAATACTTGGGCAACACTCCTGCAAGTGCAAAATAACATGGGATCAACAAGGGAAGGGGGAATTGATAATTATTTCAGTCTGTAACTGGCAAAATACCATGAAAAGAAAAAATAAATAAATATATAAATGGAGAGAAGTATAGCTTTCCATCGGAGGGAAGCACCTTGTGAAGCCAAAATCCACTTAGGAAGGAAAGGGGTGAATTTTGTCTGGGTAAGCTTTAAAAACTGTTTCTAAATTCCTCATGTCACCAAAAATCAAAATAATGCCCCTCCTCCTATAATGAAGAAGCACCAAGAAGTTGCTTCTACTTTCCAAAATCTGATAGTGACTATTAAATGAAATAAATGTCCTTATCAGCACCATGTGAATATAAAATTATCCTATTACCATTTATTACCAATGTTCGATATGAATTAATATATTTCTAAAACCATTTGGATATATTTGACTAAAAATAGTGATTTTCCCAAACAATACCTAATTGAGAACAATTTCACTCAAAGCATTGGCATATAGAACAAGCAACCATAAAACCAATTCTCTTCAAAATCTGAAATCTCACACCAATCCTAAATACAAAGTAAGCTCAATGCCATTAATTTAACATTATGATGTTCTATCATCCATTAATATCATCTTATAAATAAAATCCATTAATATTTGTCATTCAAACTTCTACACAGGCAGTCAGGTACAACAAATAGAATAATCCCATGAAATTGTAGAAAAGATTTTAGTCAAAATTTAACAATTCCAATACAGCATCTAAGTCAGCAAATGGAAAGAAATATTCAAGTTAGTAAAAACAGTAAGAAATTTTACCTTTAAATTTAATAAAGGAGCGAGATGAGCTAGATGGGGTAATGGCAGCATCAGAATTGGATGAGCTTTGTGACTTCTCATGCTCAGGGACACTGGAATTAACCTTAAGGCTGAAAACATGGACAGTACCCTTGTCACTTGAGACTGCTAACCACTGAGCAGTAGAAGAGAATGCCAAACTAAAGATCTCCGCTGCATTTGCACCCCTTCTTACCTAAATTTGACATCCGACAAACTTATACAAGAGGACTAAAATGTTTGAAATGCCCACACAGTAAATTCAAGCTTCAAAGCAGAGGAAATGAATAAGGCAATAGAGATGGACATTAGACATTACACCTCAAATACATCATAGCTATCAAACACAATTATTAACAATAGCCATTTATTTTAGTGGCAAGGAGCATGTTTCCCTTAACTAGAAGTTTAGAGTTCGAGTCATGGAAACAAAAAAAATAATGTCAGGCCAAAATGGGTCCAATAGTGTTCGAACCAGATTTAACTGGTCTGCATACCAAAAAAGAAAAGAAAAAAGGAAACACAGTTATTTCTTAAACGAGGATTTCACTTATTTCCCCAAACACTGACTAATGATTTTCTCCAGTGGTTAGTAAGCCTTTAGAAAATATTCATAATCTCCACTACCTGCTAGTTTGCTATATTACATGGAAAAACCATTAATTGAAAGGGATGAATTTGTAACAGTCTAAATATGCACCATAAATCATGGAACTGGACAACACTGAGAACTGACCTAATTGATTCTATTTTCAATTAGTTAAGTACCACCATCATCCAGTTCCTGCCATCTTAATGCCAAACTAATATAGATATTTGGGACCGAATTCTATTTAGCTTTCAGTTCGAGTTTTTAGCTTCAATTGACAGTAGTTTTGAACCAGAGCATAATGCAGTTCAGCAGAAGCGTTTACGAACAGAACACACACTGTTTCACCACCAGCCAGCAATTCACGCTAAAAATTTAAAAATTACAGTACTTATCCCAAAGCAAAGAACAAAGTCAAAATAAATTTGAGAAATGAGAAACACCACATAGCACATACTTCCTGAAGTAGCGTGCCATGATCTGTATCAAAAATCCGAATCAGCGTACCCTTGGTGCTGGCGGTGGCGATTAACTGCCCATCAAGCGTGAGAGCAAAACAAGCTATTCTGGAATCATGGGCCGAAATGAACTTGGTCTTCTTCTGTGCATAGTTCTCAATGCGAATCTGACCCTTATGCAAACCCGGGCACGCGAGCACGAGAGAATCAGACAGATGCGAAACTGCACAAAGTCCCTTAGGGTTCGCAACGGTCTCAATTTGGTGCATCAGCTTAAGGTCCGCGAAGTTGTACACGAATATCTTCTGCTCCACCACGACGATTATCCGGTCCCGTCGGAGACGGACACCACGAACGGCGGCGCGGAATGACAACTCACCGATGCACTTGCCCTGATGATCGTCCCAGATCATGACCTTGTTGGGAGGGTACTGAGGGTTGGACCCACCACCGACGAGAGCCAAAATGTTACAGCGGAACAGCATCTCCACGTGGCCGATCCCACCGCCATCGAACTCTCGCCGGAAGAGCTCCCGAAACGGATCACAGTTGTAGATGCGGAAGCCGTTGTCAGTGGCGGCGGCGAAGCAAGCCTGGTCTTGGTTGAAGGAGAGTTGAAGGAGCGATGACGGGGCCAGCGGAGCAGGGGAAGGTTCCGGCGAAGCAGAGGGGTCGTGGTGGGGTGGGGTTTGAGGTTGAGGAGGCATTAGGGAATCAAAGTCGAGGGTTTGAGATTGGTCGGGGTGAAAATTAGGGTTTGGATTTGAATTGGGATTAGGGTTAGGGTTTGGCCAGGGAGGTGAAGCACAAGCGGAAAGGGTGGCCATTTTGGTTGGATTGATTCTCAGCTTCCCTCTCCCGGTAAGCACGCACTAAAGAACACGCACTGAAGGCTCATAAGGGAGAGCAAAAATAATAAAATAGCGCCGTTGCCGGGGATCGAACCCGGGTCACCCGCGTGACAGGCGGGAATACTTACCACTATACTACAACGACTTGTTGTGAGGAACGATGATTCTAATAATAAATGTTGACTATTACTGGAATTACAAACTTAATAAGGAAGAAGCTATAGTTACTACATTTTTTTATCACATGTTATTATTAAATCCGTTGATTTCTGTTAATTTAACGGTTATAATTTATTGTTTCATATTTATTAAATAATTATTAATTTCTAATAAATTATAACCAGTAGATTGACGTAAATTAACGGTTATAATTTAGTAGTAATAAGTAGTAGAAAAAGAGAGGTAGCAACTATAACCTTCTTCTATATTTAATTATTTTAATAAAAAAAATTATTTACCTATTCAAAGTTAAATGAATAAATTAATATTATTATGCAAAAAATTATATATCTTTAAGATGTTTCAAATATGAAAGATAATTTCAAAATACATTTTTTAAAAAACAGAAAAAATAATTTTTGAATAAAATTAAATAGTAAGTTTTCATTACACATTACCTCCATTTTTTTTCAAAAAAAAAAATATCAAGTTGATTTTTTTTATAAATAAATTTAAATCAAAGCGCAAGCTAATTTATTTAGTAAATAAAAATTATTATTGTTCAGGTTAAGCACAAAATACCCAATGTTTGAATGGGCTACAAGAGGTTTCAAATTTTTCAACAGACACAGTTCGAAGGGACCCATGTTTAAAAAAAAAAAAATACGACGTTCGATGTCTCGTAGCAGGAGATCAAGGGAAATATTTAATATGTTACGGGACCACCTAATGATTTGGTGCTCCCTTTCACAATACTAATTTTTTCTTTCTTATTTTATCTCTGTTATTTTTTTCTTTTTTAATTTTACTCTTCTATTTACACTAAGGGACCACCTAAAAAATAGTGATCCCGGACCACAATAAATTCTCTCCGGATCAAGAAACCCAAGGGTGTTGACGTAGACGATGCAAACATGGACGATGAGATGGCAGAAAAAGAGCCATTGATGGAAGACGAGAACACAATGGATCGAAAGAAATACGGTTCAAACATTAAGTTGAGGGGCATTTGGTATAGAAATTTTTTTTATTCAAGAATCTCAATTTTTAAAAATATGATAAAAACATTCAATTTACGATAATATTCAAAAATCAAAATTTAAAAAAATTTAATTTCTCAGAAATCTTGAAAATCACCTGAATGTTTGTAACAAATTACTTATGAGAGATATGATAACTGGGAGATGGGATATAAGAGATAACAGAAAGAAAGAGTTTAAAGAATTGCCCCATGGAATAAAAAATAATCCCATATATTATTTTTGGTTCAACATATGTAACTTTGTTATTTATGATATTTATTCGTGTTGTCTTTTATTTTACATCTAATTTTCCAGGGTAGAGAATTTCTCTAGTCAATAGAGATAAATTATTGAGCCTAAAACGACGTCGTTTTATGGCGAAAATCAAGTTATTTTTGTAATTCTAATATACTACAAGATTATATTAATCTTTATTATTATAATATTTTAATCTTATAACCTCAAAACAACGTCGTTTTGAGTTCACTGAAGATAATTTTATCTCGAGTGACGAAAAAAATAATTTTTTTCCAATTTTTAATTGCTTTTATTTGAGTTCTTTTATTACATAATTGTTTAGGTGCAATTGATGGCACACATCTAAGTGCATGAGTTCTTGCTAAGAAACAAACATCATGCACAAGTAGAAAGACAATCCTCACACAAAATGTCATGTGTATTTGTGATTTTAATATGAATTTCACATATGTGTATTCGGGATGGGAAGGAAATGCACACGATGCAAAAGTTTTCGTTGATTCACTAACCAATCCAAATGCACAGTTTCTATGGCCATCTAGAGGTGAATATCATATTGTTGAATTTGTCTTCTGTTAATGAAGTAAATAATTTATATTCAAAGCTAATGCAAATATGTTTTATCTTGTGGATTCTGGCTATCCTTGCATCGGAGGTTTTCTTCCCCTTTTTAGAGGCTAAAGATATCATGCACAAGAATATATTGGTCGCTGTGGACAACCAAAGAGTCGTGAAAAGTTATTCAATTATAGGCATTTATCTTTAAGAATGACAATTGAACGATGCGATGCTTTGGAGTCTTGAAGAACAAATTTCTTATTTTGAAGTTAATGCCTCCATATAAACCTTCTAGGCAACGACTCATAGTGATAGCATGTTGTGCTATTCATAATTATATACGCAGGTGAAATTTACGCGATGATTTGTTTAGAATGTGGAAAGACATCTATCCTATGGAAACAAAGGCTATGAATAAAATTCTAACCTTGAGGGAACAAGCTTGAATCATAATAACTTGTCAGGTTATCTGATGAAAGTGCAGCGAAAATGGCAGCATATCATGATCATATTGCAAATTCAATGTGGGCACAACATAACAATTATGCAGTGTAGTTTATCTTATTTGATTTGTTAAATAATAGGTTTTACTTTTGGATAATCAATTTTCAAGTGACTCAATGTTTGTATTGGCTTATTATTAGTACATTAAACCTAAACTTATGTATGTAAATGTGTTGCTTAATGCTTATTTTTCTTTTTTGGTAAACTATGTGTTGCTTATTAAATATATTGGTCTTTGACTAGATTAACTTTGGTTCGTTATAATTACAATACATTGACAGATAGTAATTTTGTGAAATATATCAAATTTAAAATGTTTGTTACAATTTGCATTGGTCTTAGAAAATATTTGTAATATGATTTTTTTTAAAATAAAAAAAATCATACTAAGTTTTTACATATAATAATAAAAATTATTTTAAAAAAATAGCAATCAAACGAGTTTTTTTATTTATTTATTTTGTTCTAAAAACATGTTCTTGGAACATATTTATCAAACAGATTTTTTATTCTTAAACTTTTAAAATTGTTTTCAAAAAAGTTTTACCAAACGGATTTTTTCCTTTTATTATTTTGAAAATAAATTCTTAAAAGTTATTCTACAAAATTTTTTTTAAAAAAAAAATCAGAACATAATCCAACACACCCTATGTTTGCTTAATTCATTTATCTATTTTATAGCCACTTTAGTTTTAATAGTTTTGGGTTGAATTGATTATTTACAATAACTAATACTAGTGATAAGATAAGATAAACAACATTTATTAAGATAAATTAAACTAATCAAAATAAAGATAAATCAATCTAATTGAGATAGCATAACTTAATTCAAATAGTTTGGTTATGGCGCGCAGTTGCTATAATAATCCTTTTCGTCATTTGGAATGATTATTTCCAAAGAAATAATTGTTTCACTCTTTTAATTTAAAGCTAAAGTTTTAAGTTGTTTTTTTTCCAATAAAAGAAAGAAAGGTTGAGAGCAGCTGCAGATCGAATTATGGTCACGTGCAGTTTGATTTAGGAGAAATTTTTTTTAATAGAAAATATAATTAGTAAGAATATGATGAAAAGTTAAGTTAGATAGGAAAGTTAAAAAAAAATATTATTTGGTCAAGTGAAATTTTATCGAAAAATTGAGTTAAATATATTGAATGCATGTTTTGTCGAGATAAAATTTTGATAGAAAAATATGACAAAATTACAAAATAACCCTTATATATTTGAATCAGAATAACTGTTGCAATAAAATAATGGTTAGGGTGTCGTTCGATAACAGTTGTATGCTATGTTGCACCGACATCGATACAGGACACGTGATACGACATGACTCTCTGGCACGTTAATTCTAAAAAATGTTAAATTTGGACACGTTAGGATATATTTTGATATTATATAATATTTTTAATTTATATAATGTATATTATATTTAGAATTCAATAATTTAATAAATAAATAAAGTTAAACTTATAATACTCATCATTATTTTTGCAAAAAAATATAAGATATTTTAAATATTTATTTTAAACTCAATAAAATCATAATCATAATCTAAAGAATTTAATGATTGAAACGCAACATAATCCTTTAACTTTTTAATATTTGCAATGAATATTGAAATTGAAGTGTGAAAAATGTCGAAAAGATCGAACACTCACACATCAGGATTTGTCGCTATTTCTTATTGGTACTTGTTATTGTGCGAACGTCAATATTCGTCTTAGCTTCCATATCCATGTCCTTGTCTCCTTCCTTAGTTTGAAGTTCTGCAACCATCTGGATATATACGGGGAGTGTGTGTCGTTGTGAATTGTCAGTCAACAGCAACAAACACTACCTGGACATTAGGGCGGTGTTCTGCATTTAGTTAGGGTTCGACTTCGAAGCTGCGACCATAAACAAGCGTACGGCACGTTAATCCTTTGCTCTACTTCCAAAACATCTTGCTTGCTTTTGAGGTATTGATTCCTCCTCATTTTAGTTCACATAAAGAGGGAAGTAAGAAAGCATGCAAGTCATGATGACACTACACGCAACCGCTAGGATACACTTTTCTTCTGCTTCTTTCGTCCACGGTTTCATATAATATTTAATATTAATATATACTCTGTTTCTCTTTATCAATATTATTATCATTATTATTCCTTCTTCATTGCTCTCTTCTTTCCTGGAATGGATTCTTCTGCATTGACCTATCATTTCAATCGCTTCAGAACCTCCGCCAACTCGTTCCTATCCCAATATGAACCTCTCACTCTGCTTCTCGGTCCTTTTCTCTCTCTTCTTCTCGCACACGTCATTCGCTCCTTGTTCTGGGTTCTCCATGACAAGCGACTCAAAGCCACTCTCCTAGGGTTTTTCATGACCTCTATCAAGTACTATATCTATTCCATGCACTGTCTTTTTGAATTAATTAATTAATTAATTGATGATAATATTAATATGTGGCAATTACTCATTTCTTTGGTGCTTTGTTGATTAATCTAATTTGTCTTCTCTGTTTTGGATCTACAGATTGATCCCTGCTGTTAAGAGTCGTGTAGATGCTGAGAAAGAAACGGAAGGTCAGGTGTTGTGTAATTTTATTGGATTGAACTTTGTTTTTGTGTTGTAAATGGAGTCAACATCGCATGGCTTTGTTGATTTAGTTGAGCTGTGATTTTGTTTATTGTGATTAGAGTGGTAATGAGTTGAATTTGATTGTCTGAGGTTTTTTATGCACATTATACGTTCGTTCGTGAGATTAGTGGTTAGTTCTGTATTTTGTGTTTTTCGAAATTGCAAAAAATTTTAGACGGGAGAGCTTGAACGGACCAGTCTACGCCATTTTGGTTAAAAAGCCCGGTTGGGTTGTTGTATTATCTAGAATTATATTAAAATGGCTAAATGGAAGGCGAGGTAACATTGAGGCAAGACATTATGGAAATATGAGTTTTTGAAAGGATTCACAGTGATGTGAAAGTCAATGCCTCTCAGTCAATATCTTCTTGTGATGGAATGTCATCTTAATGGAGGTGGAAAAAATTCATGAATAAGTTTTATTAGTAAAATTGTATTGAAAACTGATCAAGTCCAGACTAGGCTTACTATTAAGGGGACTCCAAACTTAAAGTTCATGAGGTGAGGAAACCAGTTGGGTTTGTTGACTATTATTTGTCAAATCCAAACACACGGTTCAATTTGTACCATTATTCTTGTTCCTTATGCAGTCGATGAATACTTTGATTTGTTTGTGGACCCGACTGTCAATAATAACTATGGGAATGTCCTTTTTGCAAACAAGGCTACACTTTTATTTGTTAATAACTGGGCGTACACTTTGTTTAAACAATTTGCTGCTTTCTTTAAACCATGGATTGTGGATGGTGACTGATGGAACCAATTCACACGCAGCAAAATTAAACAAATTAAACAGTAAGCTGATTGGAGAAAAATTAACGCTGAATTGTATTGAAATAGTCCAACAACTGGAGACACATTACAAGAGAAAAATAACAAAATTAACTGGACACTACTGACATGGCTAACATAGCCCGACTCCCCTTCAAGAGGACTTCTCAGTCCCTCTTTTCCACCTTACACCTAATTACCCAAATTTTGCCTGTCTTCTCCCTATACCCATTCACCTCTTATACTAATCCCCTATCTTCTCTCTCCTGTAACAACCAAAACCATGCCATACCCCACGTTCATTCCACCCACAATCCGTTATGCTGATTGTTGCATGCTATGGTGTTTGTTGCTTCTCCCCATTTTGTCCTTGGGCCTTTGTTATGCGTATGTACACATTTGGGTCCACCTCCTCTTTATTCTCTGGAACTTTCTCTGGATCTGCCCCATTAAGGCCAGGATCTTCCCCATTAAGACCATTCCTCTTCTTCCTCCTTGTATATACCTTTGTGAAGGGTCCACCGGTGACTAATTTTGTTATTAATCTGGTCATTAGGCACACAGGTTGTCAATAAGCTGCAGTCTGATAGCAAGTATAAAAGAGGAGGTTGGATAACATAATTGCCAAGTACAGGATTAGGGAAATTTGTCCTTGGGAAAATGAGAGAGGAGAAAAGAAATGATGCGATTTGGCAAGGCAAATGCTCTGGTACAGTGTATGTTAGCCTTTTTTGTAAAATTAAATATTAAATTCTGCTTATTTGTGCTTGGATTTTTAAATATTTTTTGGTCCATTTGGTTATATATAGACTCTTTTATAAATAATTGTTTATTTCTTGCAGCTACATTGGAGGAAGTGAATCTGATGGACATTTTTCTCTGATAAATGAGGCAAAGCAACTTTATCTTTCTTCGTGCTGAGGGTATTTTGGTCTGCACATCGTTGCTTTTCTTGCCATTTAGCTGGTTAACTATAGAATACCACCATCAACTTGTCTTTCAGAACAGTGACTTGTACTTGCATTTTACAAGCATTTCTCAATAGCTATGCAAATACAACAGCCGGACAAATATTTCAAAACTCTCTACCAAACGTGGACGTCACACTTTGCCAAAGTCAAATGCATAGGTAAATATTTGAAAATCTTGAACCAAACGCCACCTAAGTTCTTGAAATCCAATTAATGGTTCAACAAAATCTCTTACTGTGTTTCTGCTGCAACAAGGAAATGATTGTCTGTATTTGATTATACCAATTTCAGTATCCACTTGAAAAGATCGTTTCATGTGCAAGCATTACCCAAGGTATAACCAAATACATAATTAGCAAACAATCCTTTCCTTGTTGCAGCAGAAACATTAAGAAATTATAATGAATCAGTTGAAAGATATGCATTTAGAGATAAAAGAGAGAAAAAAGAGAAGAAGAAAGAAAGAAAAATTCTCCGGTGAATCTCACAATTAAGAGTTTGTTGGAACAAATTTAGGGGAATGTTGGTGACATCTAATACTTTATATCTAATGTCATTTTATGATTTGGAGGTTTCTAGAGCAGTAGAATTTTTTTTCCCATTTGGTGCATTGGGAGTGACTTTCCTCCTTATTTTTACTCTTGATTAATTCTATGATCTTTTTGGATGATATTATTTGATTCCTCTATTGTGACGCATATGAAGAGAGTATTGTGAACTAATACCCATTATAGTTATTTAGTGGTAGTGAAATCCAATAAAGATCGCTTGGTTTTTATTTTTCACCCACATTGTATTTTCTACGTTAAAAGGCTTATGTGAAATGTTAATTATTTTTACCGTTATTCTTAATTTATTTTTCGAATTATTTACTTCAATTTAAACTTGATCTATTTATTTGGAAGACAATTTCATGCGCAAGCAATGCTGATAGTATCACCCAACGCGTAACTCGCAAACAATCCTAACTCGTAAACAATCCTTTCCTTGTTGCAGCAGAAATGTGAAAGAAATTATAACGAACCAGTTGAAAGATCTGCCGCACCTGCACGCTAAAGTTAGAATATTTGAGAAATTCCAAAACACAGATTAAAGCTCCCTCCTGGTCCTCACCACAATATATACTAGAATTGCCTGCTTCAATAGTACGTGGAGATGAAAACTGAAAATCCAATATTGTCTATCAGACCCATGGAAGGTGTTGCTTCTCTTCAATCTTTGTTTTATCTGTTTCTCCAATTAAATATAATTAAATAATGACAACTCAGCAAAATTTGTTGGTCTGTTTAATTTAGGAAGAAAAGCTCCACCAAGTCATTACTCATTCAAAATCAAGTCCTTCTCATTGCTTTCAGAGTCCTCAGTAGAAAAATGTGTCTCGGAAGAGTTTGAAGCGGGGGGTCACAGATGGTATGCATGCTTTTTTCCCCTTCCAACGAACCCTCCCCTTTTGCTTATATACGAGTTGAACCTAGCTTACCTTCAGAACTAGTTCACAATAATGATAATATATATTATTAGTTTTGCTTTAAACTTAGGACTACCCATAAATACCCTTTTTCATCTTATGTATATATTCAATGTGATGCTCAATGGATTTGAATGCAGGAGCCTGTCCATATACCCAACTGGGAACTTAAAAGAAGATGGTCAGGATCATGTTTCTATTTATTTGGTGCTTATGAATCCAAGTTCTTCACCTCTTGATTGGGAGGTCAACGCCATTGTAAATTTTTCTGTGTATAATTTTCTCACCGATGAGTATGTTGCCACTCAAGGTAGAATTGGAGTTCTGTACTTATCTTCATTTTACATTTGTAGCTAACTAGTAAGGTTCATCAATTTCTTTGTCATTGCATTCCATTCTTTTCTTTTCTTCTTATTTATCCGGGTCATGATTACTTGATTAGTCCATTTTAACATGTTATGACCGAACATGTAAAACTTCTTTTCTATGTCACTTTCAAAAATATTGGAAATGTATGATTAAATTTTGAATATCTTATCATATAATGCATGCAGATGCAACTGTAAGGCGTTTCCATGTCTTGAAAACTGAGTGTGGTATCCAAAAGTTCGTTGACATTGACAAATTTAAGGACCCTTCAAATGGATATCTGATTGACGATACATGTGTGTTTGGTGTTGAGGTTTTCGTTGTCAAGACCATAAATAAAGGCGATTGCTTATCAATGATACAAGGACCTGTCACTTATTCTTATATCTGGAAATTTAACAACTTTTCAACCGCTAGTTCAGATATGTATGAGTCTGAATCGTTTGTTCGGGGAAACTACAAATGGTATATTTAAGTACTCACTAATTATTCAATTGCTTCTTACTCAATACCAGCTTCTTGTTAATGGACAAATTAGTGCTTAAAGATATACACGATATTGTTACAAAAAAAAAAAAAAAGTAAAACTCTTTTTGGGTCCCTGACAAAAATTAGGGTCCCAAATTTCGTCCCTTATAAAAAAAAAATGCATATTAGTCCTTTTTTAAGGATTATATTGAGTCTTCAATGAATTTCTGAAGGACTACATTTTCAAAGAAGGAAAATTGTAAAGGGACCAAAGTTGACTCTTTTTATAAGGGATTAAAATGGGGACCTTATTTTTTGTTTGGGACCCAAAATGAGCTTTACTCAAAAAAAAGGAAGAAGAAAGATATACCCTATTTTTTTATTTTTTTATTTTTTATTTTGAAGTTTTCTTTAAGAAATTGTATTCTCTTAGTTTAAAACAATAATACATTTAAGTATCAAATGCTTTTTTTTAAACGATATGCTTCTTTATAATTTATATTAATTATCAATTAAAGAACACTAAGTTGATGTCTACTATTGATTAAATTGAATTTTTTTTATAAATTTAACAGTATCAAATTAATATCTTGTGTATCTTTAAAGACTAATTTTAATATTTGTTCTATCTTGGTATGTTCTTATTGCAAAATGTAAAAGCAGAATATCATTGTTTATTGGCTAATCTGTTTTTATTTTTTATTTTACTTTTATTTTACCAGGAAGCTCCGATTTTATCCCAATGGAAACGGTATGGGCAAGGGCAATAGTATCTCATTATTTTTAGCTGTGGAGGTCTTGACTCTCCCACCCAACACTAAACTACTTGTGGATTACACTCTGCGCGCAAAAGACCAAATGATAGGTGGGCAGCATGTTCAACGAAAAGGTGATGCCATGTTTGCTTTTACAAATTAATTACTACCTCAAATATTCCAACAATACACATTGTTCTTCACTCTTGTTGAAATAGAATTATCCCATAACAAAAATATTATTTTCTTTTTCTTTTTCTTGTCCTAGACCAGTTGATGTTAACTTGGACTTATTTCTCTTGTAGCCTGTCGTAAGTTCTCCAATCCGAGTTCAACATGGGGGTACAAACTGCTTGTGGCCTTGGCAAAATTTAAAAACCCAAATAGAGGTTTCTTGGTGAACGATAGCTGCATCCTTGAAGCTGAATTTAAAGTTCTTGGCCTAACTACGCTCGGAATTGATTAAGATGATTATACATGCATGTGTTATGGAATATTGTTATTATAATTATTATTTTAGGTACTTTGTTGTTATCTTTATAAATCTTTAAGTATTAAGACATTAATATTATCTACATAATGTAGCTTATGCATCTATCTATATTACAAATAAAAGAAACAGAGCTTATGCATCTAGCTGCAAACCAATATAAAAAAGAGGGTAATTGATTTTGTATGAGCAAGTGCCTAACTATTAAGCGGGACCATCGCGGACCATTTCACGCTTCGCAGCCGGTTAATTAACATTCATATAATAATAAGCACAATATATTTTATAAATTAAATGCGGAAATTAATTGGTCAACTTTTTCTTATGTATTACAATTTTCATCGCTTCTTTGATCAAAATAATCTTAGAAGAAAAAATATTGTTTCTGTCTGTAAAAATTCTATTTGAAAATAAAAAATAGAAATTGACGCATTTTTCGTCTTCTTAGCTATGGGATAGTTTGGCGGTCACAAATTCTTCTTTGAGCTTAGCAAAAAATTTCTTTTTCTGGCTAGTATGAGCTCTTTTCAATTAAATATTACCACGGAAAAAATTGCTTTTCCATCGTCTTAATAAAAACAAGCACTTTATCTTAATAAGTTTGATTTATTTTTATTGTGATCAGTATAGTTCATCTTATCTTATTAACAGTATCAGTTGTCTTATTTCAAAAGGTTCATTTTTTATACAATGAATCCAGATAAATTAATTCCATTGCACCCAGAACGGGTGAAAATCAAGGTATTTTTGTATTTATAATTTAAATAATTTTTATTGTTATAATTTTTTAAACTTTTAACCCAAAACGATATCGTTTTGGAAGTGAATGCATATAACTTAACATTCACGGTAAAAACATTAAAACTTATTTCAAAATATGTTATTAGGCAGTTTACTTTATGGGCTTGTCGACGCTCATGCAACATGAGTGGGAAATCTCCCTCTACAGAAAATAATGGTGGTGCCTACCAATAAAAAGAAGAAGGGAAAACATCATTTTTACTCATTGTGGTTTTGTAATTTATCATTTGACTCCCATATAATTTATAAAACTCTCTTGCTTAAATAATTTATTATTTAACTCCATGTGGTTTCAAATTTTCACTTAAACCCCCTTGTAGTTACAAAAATAAAAAAATTTAAAATAATTTTTCCCTCTTTATTTTATATCATCACCTAATGCATTTAGGGTTTAAAAAATTAAAAAACTAAAAATTCATTTATTTCAAGAAAATAAATTCAAACCAAATATTATTTTATTTTATCTATTTTTACCCGATATCGTTACAAAATTATCTAAAAAAAGTTTTATTTTTATAATACATATTTAATTTATCTTAAATAATATTTTTTTATTTTCAAATATATTTTTAAAATAAGTAAAAAATTTAAGATAATTTATAAATTAATTTCAGAATAAATAACTTGAAATATTTTTTAAACTCTAAATGCATTAAATGAGGATATAAAATAAAAAAGAGAGAGAATATTTTAAATATTTTATTTTTAAAACCACATGAGGTTTAAGTGAAATTTTTTGTAATTACAAAGAGTCTAAGTGAAAATTCAAAATCACAGAGAATTAAATGATAAATTATATCAACACAAAGAGTATAAATGATAAGTTTAAAATCAGAGGGAATCAAATGATAAATGACAAAATCATAATTGGTGAAAATCAAGTTTTTCCAAAAAAAAAAAAAAAAACTAAGCGGTTGCACGATTATAATGGTCAATAGGAGGGAAAGATCGGGGTCTATTTAATTGTATTTTGATTTTTTTCTCTTAAAATTATTTTGTAGAATAGTTATGGAAACATAGGCCCTCTTTGATTCCTATTCTCAAAAACATTTAAAAAAAATTTAAAAGTAAAAAGTAAAAAAATTTGTTTGGAAATGATTGTTATGCAAAATGATTTTTTTGCAATAACGATTGTTTTTTGGGAAAATTATTTGTCATTTTAAGAGAGAGATAGACACACGATAATTTTTTATTTAAAATTTAATAAATTAAAAAAACCGCTCACTTTCTCCTCCATGATTTTCATTTTTTTGGTCTATTTCTCTCTTAAAATGACATAACTTATGTCATTTAAAATGACAAACATCAAACCTCTTTTTTTTTTTTTTTAGTTTTAAAAACTGAAAAAACCAAAACAACCTGCACTTCATGTTATCCAAAGCAGTTTTTTTTTTTTTTTTTTTTTTTCGCGATGGCATTTTTGTAATTCTAAAACTTCTTTAATGACATTTTTACAAATAACTACAACTTCTTTATAATACTCAAACAAAGTTATTTTGGTTTTTTACTCACAAAATCAGTTGTTAAAATTCATATTCAAAACAGTTTTTGAAAACAAATAAAAAACAAAAACTATTTACTTCAAGAGGAATGTTACTTTAGTATCATTTTAGCCATTTTACTCCTGTTACCTGATTAGTTACACTTGGATCAATTTAACTATTTATTTCAAATTAATCTAATGTTAAACAATCATGTAGTAAGAATGTAAGAATAATAAGTCTAAAATGGTACCGCTCCCTTGTTTCAATAACTATTTATTTTGCGGAACAATTTCATGAGCAAGCAATGCTTATAATATAACCAAATGCATAACTCGCAATCAATCCTTTCCTTGTTGCAGCAGAAATGTGAAAGCAATTTTTCATGTTCAATTTGAAATTGATCTATATATTTATTTGGCGGAAGAACAATTTCATGTGCAAGCAATGCTGATAGTATCACCAGTTACATAACTCGCAAGCAGTGCTGATAGTATCACCAAATACATAACTCGCAAGCAATGCTTATTTATAGTATCACCAATTACATAACTCGCAAACAATCCTTTCCTTGTTGCAGCAGAAATGTGAAAGAAATTATAACGAACTTAAAGTTAGAATATTAGAGAAATTCCGAAATACAAATTAAAGCTCCCTCCTGGTACTCACCACAATATATACTAGAATTGCCTGCTTCAATCGTGGAGATGAAAACTGAAAATCCAATATTTTCTATCAGACCCATGGAAGGTGTTGCTTCTCTTCAATCGTTGTTTTATCTGTTTCTCCAATTAAATATAATTAAATAATGACAACTCAGCAAATTTTCTGGTCTGTTTAATTTAGGAAGAAAAGCTCCACCAAGTCATTACTCATTCAAAATCGAGTCCTTCTCATTGCTTTCCGAGTCCTCAGTAGAAAAAGTTGTCTCGGAAGAGTTTGAAGCAGGGGGTCACAAATGGTATGCATGCTTTTTTCCCCTTCAAATGAACCCTCCCCTTTTGCTTATATACGAGTGTTGAACCTAGCTTACTTTCAGAACTAGTTCACAATAATGATAATATATATTATTTTGTCTTGCTTTAAACTTAGGACTATGTATACCTTTTTTCATCTTATGTATATATTCAATGTGATGCTCAATGGATGTGAATATTGCAGGAGCCTGTCGATATACCCAACTGGGAACTTAAAAGAAGATGGGCAGGATCATGTTTCTATTTATTTGGTGCTTATGAATACATGTTGTTCACCTCTCGATTGGGAGGTCAACGCCATTGTAAATTTTTCTGTGTATAATTTTCTCAACGATGAGTATGTTGCCACTCAAGGTAGAATTGGAGTTCAGTACTTATCATCATTTTTCATTCGTAGCTAACTAGTAAGGTTCATCAATTCCTTTGTCATTGCATTCCATTCTTTTCTTTTCTTCTTATTCATTAATCCATTTTCACTTGTTATGACCGAACAAGTGAAACTTGTTTTTATGTCACTTTCAAAAATAGTGGAAATGTATGATTAAATTTTTAATATCTTATCATTTATTACATATTTGAAAATTGAAATGCATGCAGATACAACTGTAAGGCGTTTCCATGTCCTGAAAACTGGGCGGGGTATCTCAAAATTCATTGGCCTTGACACATTTAAGGACCCTTCAAATGGATATCTGATTGACGATACTTGTGTGTTTGGAGTTGAGGTTTTCGTTGTCAAGACCATGAATAAAGGCGATTGCTTATCAATGATTCATGGATCTGTCACTCATTCATATAGTTGGAAATTTAACAACTTTTCAATCGTTAATTTAGAAGAGTACGAGTCTGTATCGTTTGTCGGTGGAGACTACAAATGGTATATCTATATAAATACATACAAACTTATATATGCTTCTAACTTTTCTAAAGAATGTTCGAATTAATACATTGAAATTAGGATGAATTGATGCTTGTTTAAATGTTAATTTAATAGTTTATATTATCTTTACAACACCCCAAACGCAAGAGGCCCAATTTTTGGTTCAGGGTGGGTGTTTTTTTACTGATTTATATTATTCTCTAATAAAGGATTAGATAAATGCACAAAATCTTTTTGGCTCATGTTCTTAATGCATATTGTTTTTTTTGTGTGGCTAATTTGCCATTATTATTTTTCAGGAAGCTTAATTTATATCCTAATGGACACATGGAGGGCAAAGGTAATAGTATCTCATTATTTTTAGCTGTGGAGGTCTCGACTCTCCCCCCAGACACTAAACTACTTGTGGATTACATTGTGCGCGCAAAAGACCAAATCAGTGGACAACATGTTCAACGAAAATGTGAGGCCATGTTTGCTTTTACAAGTTCAAATATTCCAACGATACACATTATTCTTCACTCTTGTAGAAATAGAATTATCCCAAAACAAAAATGTTATTTTTTCTTTTTCTTGACCTTGCTATTCAGTTATAGCTTTGTTGAATGTTATCCTAAACTATTGATTTTAACTTGGACTTATTTCTCTTGTAGCCTGTCAAAAGTTCTCCAATTCGAGTTCAGCATGGGGGTCCAGACAGCTTGTGGCCTTGGCAAAATTTAAAGACCCAAATAATGGTTTCTTGGTGGACGATACTTGCATCCTTGAAGCTGAATTTAAAGTTCTTGGCCTAATTACGCCTGGAATTAACTAAGATGGTTATACATGCATGTGTTATGAAATATTGTTATTACAATTATTATTTTAGGTACTTTATTGTTATTTTTATAAATCGTGAACTATTAAGACATTAATATTACCCCCATAAAGGAGTTTATGCATCAATCTATATTTCAAAGAAAAGAAATAGAGCTTATGCATCTAGCTGCAAGCCAAACAATATAAAAAAGAGCGCAATTGATTTTGAATGAGCACGTTCCTAACTATTAAACCGGAACAATGGCAGACCAAAAACTTTTACAGGAATGAAAATAAATATTAAAATTACATATAAGCTCAATAGGTTTGGTTCAATATCAATAGCCCACATCTATAACCTTTTAGACTAACAGTGACCCAAGTGACCCATTTGTCACCTTTTTTTTTAAAAAAAGATTGCCTAAATGCCACACAAATTTCGAGCGGCAGTGGGGGTCTTGGGCAGAAAGATTTTCTCAAAAAAAAAAAATCTGAACCAATGGTGGCACAAATTGCACCAGCTACTGAATTTGTGCGCACAAATTGCGTGAACTTACATGAACTTCCATTTAGTGGCGCAAAATACGCGAGAATCGCGCTCGAGCGCCATCGCTAAATGGATTTTTCACGCAGTAAGTGCCAAATTGGTGCTCCTTCAACAAATGGACAGAAACTTCAAGTTATTGGCACATTGAGTCTCGTGAACTGAAACCCTACACCAAAATTTTCCATCTTTTAATCAAAATTAAAATTTAACCTAATATAATAAAACAAAATAATAATAATAATAATAAATAAAATAAAATAAAAGATTCGAAATAGAAAAATTTAATGGGTTGCCTCCCAATTATCGCTTATTTAACGTCACGAGAGCCTGATGTATCCCTTATGATTATGGTGGTTGGAAGCATGCTACCATTGATGAATCAGTCTTCTTGATCCAATATTGTGTCCTTCCATAATAATCCTGCGTAGATGGATGAGAAGAAGTGGCCTCGGGAGCTCTAAATTTAGTCTTCACATGCTTTTCCTTGCTCCTGGGTTTTTCCATCTTAACTTTTTGCTTGCATTCCTCATACTCCTGATGGATTTTCTTCTTATTTCCTTCCTCAACCTTCTTTTCAACAATGCAGTAAACTTGACCTTCAGGTTTCCTGGTCAATTTAACTAGCTCTTCTTTCCGTGCATTTGAAACTCCAGTTGAATCGATGACTTTAACTACCTCAGTTAGTTGATCATCATTCAGTAGCTCTGAGGAGTGCAAACTGATGTTCAATTGTGGGCGGATTTGCTTCTTCAAGGATCTTTTGTGAAACTGCTTCTTCTATTTCATCGATATGAAAACAGTCTTCTTTATCTTCAAGATGCTTCATGGCCTCAAAAACATTCATCTTGAATTCACCACCATTAACTCTAAAGATCGTTTGTCCTTGCTCCACATCAATCAATGTCCTAGCAGTTGCTAAGAATGGTAGCCCCAAGATAAGAGGCATATTGTCATCTTCCTCCATATTAAGCACAACAAAATTAGCTGGAAATATATAATCATTTACCTTTACATGGACATCTTCTAGCACTCCTTCTAGCATCTTGATGGATCGATCAACAAACTGGAGAGACATCATGGTAGATTTCCTCTCCGTAATCCCCAAAGATTGTTCAAAAGAAAGAGGCATCAAGTTGACACTGGCTCCCAGATCACATAAAGCTTTTCCTATTTTAACATTCCCGATCGTAGAAGGGATACTAAATCTCCCTAGGTCTTTGACTTTAGATGGCAACCCCTTTTGATCACAACAGTACTCTCTTCAGTTAAAGCTAATGTTTCCATCTTTATGAGCTTATGTCTATTTGACAATAGACCCTTCATGAATTTTGCATAGAGAGACATGTTCTCCAAAGCTTCAGAGAATGAAATGTTAATTTGCAGCTTTTTAAACATCTCCATAAACTTCGAGTATTGCTGCTTCTCTTTATCTTGCTTTTGCCGAAGAGGATATGGAGCTTTTGCATAAAGATCTGGTTGACTGAATCCTGATGAAAGTTTCTTTGCAGTTCTCTTATTACGATTGATTGCTCCTCCAATGTAGGTTACATCATCATAATTAGGAGCCTTTTCTTTCCTAGTATTCTCCTCTTTTGTCTCTTCCTCTTTTGTTTTCTCCTCCATTGGTGCTTTCTTGTCTACCTTGGTTGGCTTATCATGAGGTTCAATCACCTTCCCACTCCAAGTAGTGATTGCATTATAATGCTCTCTTGGATTAATCACAGTGTCACTAGGCATTGTCCCTAGAGCTCTTTCTCTCAAGTTCTTGGCCAACTGCCCAATCTGAGTTTCAAGATTTCGGATTGAAGCCTCCTAATTCTTGTTCGATGCTTCTTAAGTCTTGAAGTTTAATCTTGTCTCTTGAATGAAAGCATTGGTAGTTGAAGCCATGGTTTCCACCAGTTTCTCTAAAGTTGAATATAAGTTATATGGAACAGGATGTTGTGGTTGTTGTGGTTATGGATTGTAAGAGAGACCTGAGTTATTGCTCCAACTCGTGTTGTTATTACCTTGGTAGTTGTTCCTTTATGGGTTCCCCATATAGTTGACTTCTGAAGGTTGAGCTAGTGGGTAACTTGCAATCAAGTGTCCTTCAGCACACATGTCACACATTACTGTTTCCTTAGCATTGATGGCAGAGATTTGATTCTTAGTAATTATCTTTGTGAGAGATTCCATCTGTTTCTGCAAACTCTGTCGACCAGTCATCAAGATGTCGAGTCTATCCACTTGAAGAATGCCTTTTTTTGAGCTAGGTACATAATCATCCTCTCAGCAGCTAATTCTTCAATGAGTTGTAGAGATGCAGCTGGAGCTTTGTTAACTAATGATCCATTACAACCGTATTCATAAATTGTCTATCAGCAGGGCATATACCATGGTAGAAGAGCCTCACTTTATCTCCTGCTTGAAGAGCATATTGTGGGTAAGCTATCAACAAGCCTTTGAATATCCTCTAGGCTGTGCCAAAAGATTCATCATCATGTTGAGAGAAATGATCAATTTCTCGCTTCTTCAGCATGAATTTAGAAAGAGTAAAGAACTTCTTTCTAAATTTAAACACCAAGTCATCCCATGAAGTGATGCTCCCTTCAGGTTCATTCCTCAACCATTCCTTTGCTCTTCCTTTCAATGTAAAAGGAAAAAGTATCAGACAAATGACATCAGTGTTAACTTCATTATGATTGTGAAGTCGACATAGTTCCAAAAATCCCGACATATGAAGATTGGGATCATAGTCGTCGTCCTCTGAAAATTTATTGTTCTGGAACAGCTACAAGAAGGCCAGATGAACTTCAAAGTTATTGGCCTGGATTGCTGGAATGACGATTGCAAAAGAGACATGTGCAAATGATGGGTTGAGGAATTGCTTTATGTATCCTCATGTGATATTTCTTCAGCCATAGTTGATGTTTCTCCTTGGAAGAGTGAACAGATCGCTCTTTCTTTTTCTTTTCGCTCCTTAGTGAGCTTTCTGTTCTCCTTTGCTATCTTTTCAATTTCCAGTTCGTAGAGCAAATCTTCTGGATCAACTGTACCTCGCATAAACTAGAAATAAAAAAATCAATAAGAGTGAAAAATTAAAAAATACAATAAAAAAAATATTAAAATAAAAATAAAAATAAAGGTCTAATCTTAAACTCCACAGATACTACTATTGTTGATTTTCAGTCCCTGACAACGGCGCCAAAAAATTGTTGAGAATACGGAAAGTGTATCGGTCATACAAGTAATAAAGTGATTAAGTAAAAGTATCGTTCCCACAAGGAATAAATTCAAGCAATATTTTCACCATTTTTATCTAAGTTAGACAATTCAAAAGTAATTTCGCAAGTAACCAATATTGAATTAAAAATTAAATAAAGATGATAGTAAGAGAAATTAATTAAAAATATGAACTTGAAATTATGAATAAAAATGCGGTTAGGTTTACTTCACCTCTGAACCCCCTTAATTGGTTTAATTACAATTCAATTATATTCTATCTCAATTATTTCAAATAATTTATCATTTAAAAATTAATTGGTTAAATTCTAATGTCTTAGAAATCCCTTTTAGATTAAGCCTTAAACGCGATGAATTTTAAAAGTTTGCAATTCCTATAAATTTATGTCTAGATCATACAAGAATTGGTGTTCTACCCCTGTCTAGATCAATATACCTATATGTCTATTGAGAACCCTAACCCTCTTTATCCCTATATAATTGGCCAGATCATACAAGAATTTAAACATGCAAATCAAGGTAAACACAAAGAATTTAAGACAGTTTATTAATGAAAAGAATTAAACCAAAACAAGGATTCACGTCGGATCCATATTCCTAGATCCTAACTACAAAAGAAACTTAGCCAGACATAGCTGGCTTAAACAAAACAAAGAATGAAAAAGAAAATAGAAAAAGTCATAAAGAAGAAGAAGAAGAATAAATGTTGCTCAATCTCTTTCAAGCTTCTCTCTCTCTGAAAATCTCCGTCTCTCACTCTTGCCTCCTTCTCTCTCTATTGCATAATGTGTCAGCCTCTTTTCTGTTTTCAAAAGTTGCCTTTTTACTGTGATGAAGCCATATCTTTTAATTTCTCATAATATCTTCAATGGAATCTTCACTAAAATCTCAAATCATATCTTTAATCAAATCCTTAAAATCTTTCCTTTTATATTTAAAGAAAAACTTTCCTTAAAAATATTCAAGGGAAAATTCAATAAGATATTCAATGAATTATATGATTCAGAAATATAAAGCAAATCCACTTGAGCTCTCCAATTTATCTTTTTATTTAGCTTAAAATTACTGCAAAATATACGAATTTTTATGAGAACATTAATGAGAATAAAATAACAATTTAATTACAATTCTCATATCTTTCCATTATTTTTAAATCAATTTCATACTCATATTAACTCTTAATACATAATAAATTGGAGACTCATCAGAGCACAACTTGCAAACACTGTTGGGACTGAGGCGAACCAATCACGAAACGACCAAATAAGAAAAAAAATCAAATCCTAATTTTAGAAAAACAACTTCAAATAACATATTGTTCCACTGAACAACTTTAAGAACAAAAACCAACTTGAGAAAATAACACACAACATTCCACTAAACAGTTGAGAAAAAATCTCACTATTCCACCTGACAAGCATAAAAAATAAAAGGGAACACTTTTGTTGTTCTCTCTCTTTCCCAGCAAATTTGAGAAGAAGAAAAAAAGGGAGTAAAGAGAGAAGAAAAAAAAAAGAGATTGTTAAAAGATGTGCATTTAGAGATTAAGAGCCCGTTTGGATGAGTTTTTTTTTATTCAAAAGCTGCTTTTTTTAAAGTCCTTTTCGAAAAAAGTCTATTCGGATGCCTGCTTTTAAAAAAAAACAGAAGTCATAAAAAAGCCAAAAATTTACCATTTTCAAAAGCTAAAAATTTTAACTTTTAAAAAAAGCAGAAGTCAAAAGCTAAATATTTTTTTCAAAAAACAAATATATTTTTAAAAATCTAAATAGCTGTAACTTTTATAGAAAGTACTTTTAAAATAAGGAAGTGATAAAAAGGACTTTATTAAAAAGTCCATACAAACGCAGCCTAAAGAGGAGAAGGAAAAACAAATTCCTAATCCCAAGTGAGAGTTTGTTGGAACGAATTTAGGGGAGTGTTCGTGACATTTAATACTTTATATCCAATAGTTATTTTGTGATTTAGAGGCCTATAGAGCAATAGAATTATTTTTCTCATTTAATGCATTGTCAATGACTTTCCTCCTTACTTTAACTCTAGATTTCTATCTTTTTAGATGATATTATTTGATTCATCTATTATTATATGGGAAGAGAGTATTGTGAATGTGTACCCATTATAGTTATTAAGTGATAGTGTCACGGTTTGTTACATCTATTATTTTATTATTATTTTTTAAATTGTTTGGTTGTTTAAGTAAAGAGTAGTTTTTTTTTTTTGTTACTTCTATGGTCGACTTGTATTTATTTAAACCCTAAAATATTGGAATAAAGATCATCAATAAGATAAAAAAACATTTTGTGCACAGGTTTGTGTGCTCGAGACATGAGATATCCAAGGAAAAATTCAGTTCTAAAATACTTTGGGAATATGAAAGAAATGGTTATTAGTGGAGTCTATTTTTATAGTTGACTTATAATATCTATTTGAAGTTTAAAATATTGGAATAAAGCTCATCAATAAGAATAAATATTTTGTGCGTGCTTGAGGAGGGATTTCTTCATTTGAACTCAAATTCTTTATTTTCTTCCATAATAGGTGTACGTAACAGTTTTCTACATTAAAAATCGTATGTGCTAATTATTTTTGCATCTATTCTTGATTTATTTACTTCAACTTCAACTTCAACTTGAACTTGAACTATTTATTTTGCAGAACAATTTCATGTGCAAGCAATGCTGATAGTATAACCAAATACATAACTCGCAATCAATCCTTTCCTTGTTGCAGCAGAAATGTGAAAGCAATTTCATGTTCAATTTGAAATTGATCTATTTATTTGGCGGAACAATTTCATGTGCAAGCAATTAATGCTGATAGTATAACCAAATACATAACTCGCAAACAATCCTTTCCTTGTTGCAGCAGAAATGTGAAAGAAATTATAACGAACCATTTGAAAGATCTGCCGCACCTGCACGCTAAAGTTAGAATATTTGAGAAATTCCAAAATACAAATTAAAGCTCGATCCCTGGTACTCACTACTCACCACAATATATACTAGAATTGCCTGCTTCAATCGTACGTGGAGATGAAAACTGAAAATCCAATATTGTCTATCAGACCCATGAAAGGTGTTGCTTCTCTTCAATCATTATTTTATCTGTTTCTCCAATTAAATATAATTAAATAATGACAACTCAGCAAATTTGCTGGTCTGTTTAATTTAGGAAGAAAAGCTCCACCAAGTTACTCATTCAAAATCAAGTCCTTCTCATTGCTTTCAGAGTCCTCAGTAGAAAAATGTGTCTCGGAAGAGTTTGAAGCAGGGGGTCACAAATGGTATGCATGCTTTTTCCCCCTTCAAATGAACCCTCCTCCCCTTTTGCATATATACGAGTTGAACCTAGCTTACCTTCAGAACTATAGTTCACAATAATGATAATATATGTTATTAATCTTGCTTTAAACTTAGGACTACCCATATATACCCCTTTTCATCTTATGTATATATTCAATGTGATGTTCAATGGATGTGAATGCAGGAGCCTGTCCATATACCCAACTGGGAACTTAAAAGAAGATGGGCAAGATCATGTTTCTATTTATTTGGTGCTTATGAATCCAAGTTCTTCACCTCTTGATTGGGAGGTCAACGCCAATGTAAATTTTTCTGTGTATAATTTTCTCAACGATGAGTTTGTTGCCACTCAAGGTAGAATTGGAGTTCAGTACTTATCATCATTTTACATTTGTAGCTAACTAGTTAGGTACTTCAATTTCTTTGTCATTTCATTCCATTCTTTTCTTTTCTTCTTTTGTATCGGGGTCATGATTACTTGATTAATCCATTTTAACTTATGACCGAACATGTAAAACTTCTTTTCTATGCCACTTTCAAAAATATTGGAATGTATGATTAAATTTTGAATATCTTATCATATATTACATATTTGTAAATTGAAATGCATGCAGATACAACAATAAGGCGTTTCCATGTCCTGAAAACTGAGTGTGGTATCCAAAAATTCGTTGACATTGACACATTTAAGGACCCTTCAAATGGATATCTGATTGGCGATACCTGTGTGTTTGGTGTTGAGGTTTTCGTTGTCAAGACCATGAATAAAGACGATTGCTTATCAATGATACATGAACCTGTCACTCATTCTTATAGTTGGAAATTTAACAACTTTTCAACCGCTAGTTAATTCAGATATGTACGAGTCTGTATCGTTTGTCGGTGGAGACTAGAAATGGTATATTTATATAAATACATACAAACTTATAGATGCTTCTAACTTCCCTAAAGAATGTTCGAATTAATACATTGAAATTAGAAAAAATTGATGTTTATTTAAACGTTAAAGGATAAAATAAATTTACAAAATCTTTTGAGTAACAATTTGATATCTCTGTGTATCGATTAATTTAATAATTATTCTTTGTTGATATGTTCTTAATGCGTATTTTCTTTTTCTTTTTTTCTTTTTCTTATCCTTGCTCTTGATCAGTTGTAGGCTTGTAGCTTTGTTGAATGATACCCTAAAGTATTGATTTTAACTTGGACTTATTTCTCTTGTAGCCTGTCCTAAGTTCTCCAATTCGAGTTCATCATGGGAGTACAAACAGCTTGTGGCCTTGGCAAAATTTAAAAACTCAAATAGTGGTTTCTTGGTGAACGATAGCTGCATCCTCGAAGCTGAATTTAAAGTTCTTGCCGTAATTGCGTACAAAATTGATTAAGATGATTATACATGCATGTGTTATGAATATTGTTATTATAATTATTATTTTATTTATTGTTATGTTTATAAATCTTTAAGTATTAAGACATTAATATTATCCACATAAAAGAGCTTATGCATCTATCTATATTACAAAGAAAAGATAGAGCTTATGCATGCAAACCAAACAATATAAAAAAGAGCGTAATTGATTTTGTGTGAGCACTTGTCTAACTATTAAGCGGGACCATGGCAGACCAAAACTTTTTACATATTACGAAAATAAATATCAAAATTACAAATAATATTAAAATTAATTATTATAAATATTTTTTAGGAAATGCCCAACTATTAACCTCAGAAAGAGACTATTCTCGGGTGCCGCTCTCCCTTTATCTGGATAGTGCATTCCCAAAGCCAAGTCTTGTAAAATGAGTCAATTGCTTGAAAAATGTGAGCGTCGCTTTGCCTTCTATGCTTGAATGCGTTGGTTAATTAAGATGTTTATTATTACGAGACTAATTTAATTAGCAAGTGAGAGAATGCATGCGTGGGTGGCTAGCGACATCTTCGAAGAATTTATAAGAACCACTCGATCGAAAGATCACTTGCACGCAAAAGTTAGAATCTTTGAGAAAATTGCAAAAGCCAGATTAAAGCTCTCTTAGTTCTTACCACTAAAATTCCTTCATCAATCATGGATTTGATGTCTGTTAGACCCATGAAAGGTGTTGCTTATCGTTTATCATTTTCGTACATATGGATTCAAATCTACTGTCCACTTTATTTTTATTTTTTTATAACGTTGGATCTGATTATCAAATTAAATATAATTTAATTTTGATGACTCTGGCAAATTTACTGGTGTGTTTTAGGAAGAAAAGCTCCACCAAGTCATTACTCACTCAAAATCGAGTCATTCTCATTGCTTTCCAAGGCCTCAATAGATAATTTTGACTCTGAAGAGTTTGAAGCAGGGGGTTACAAATGGTATGCGTGCTTTTTTGCCATCAAATTATCCCTCTCATTTTGCTAACATGCAAGTTTAACCTTACTGACCTTCAGAACTGGTTCCCAGTAATGATAATATTATTAGTCTTGCTTCAAAGTTAGGACTACCCTTATTTTTTTTTCTTCTTCTTATGCATGTCTTAAATGTAATGCTCAATGAATGTGAATGCAGGGCGCTGTCCATATACCCAGGTGTGAACATAGAAGGAGATGGGGAAAATCATGTTTCCATTTATTTGGTGCTTATGGATTCAAATTCGTTACCTCTTGGTTGGGAGGTCAACGCCATTGTAAATTTTTTCGTATATAATTTTCTCAATGACGAGTACGTTACCTCTCAAGGTACAGTTGTAGTTCAGTACTTACAAGCTTATTATTATTTTACATTTCGTAGCAAACTTATAAGATTCATTAATGTCTTTGGTATATTGCATCCCATTTTTATGCTGTACATGTTGTTGACTTCTAAGTTGTATGAATCTTTTTGTTATTTTTGGTCACTTGTTATAACTTATGACTGAACAGGGGTAAAAACATCTTTTCTATTTCACATTCCGAAATAATCGATATTTCTAATTAAATTTTTATTGTTATCTTATATTACATATTTGTTATTTGAAATGCATGCAGATGCAACTGTAAAGCGTTTTTATGTCTTGAAAACTGAGTGGGGTATCCAAAAATTCATTGATCTTGACACATTTAAGGACCCTTCAAATGGATATCTGATTGACGATACCTGTGCGTTTGGAGTTGAGGTTTTTGTTGTCAAGACCATGAACAAAGGCGATTGCTTATCAATGATATCTGAACCTATCACTCATTTTCATAGTTGGAAATTCAACAACTTTTCAACCGCTGGTTCAGACATGTATGAGTCTGAGTCGTTTGTTTGGGGAGACTACAAATGGTATATTTAAGTACTCACTAATTATTCAATTGCTTCTTATTCACTACAAGCTTCTTATTAAGTAATGGACAGATAGTGCTTACAGATATACACGATAATAAGTAGTTTTTTTTTTTTTGAAGATTTTTATAAGAATTGTATTCTCTTTGTTCAATTTAAGTATCAAATGATTTTTTTTAAACGGTTAGGTTCTTTATAATTTATAGTAATGATCAATTAAAGCACACTAAGTTGATGTGTACTATTGATTAAATTGATGTTTTTTTAAAGAAATTTAACAGTATCAAATTAATAGCAAATACCAAATTAATATCTTGTCTCTCTTTAAAGACTAATTTTAATATTTGCTTTATCTTGGTATGTTCTTACTGCAAAATGTAAAAGCAGAATATGATTGTTCATTGGCTAATCTGTTTTTATTATTTGTTTATTTTTTATTTTACCAGGATGCTCGAATTTTATCCCAATGGACTCGATGAGGGAGAGGGCAACAGTATTTCATTATATTTGGTTTTGGATGTATCAACCCTTCCCCCCAACACTACATTAGTAGTGGATTCCACTTTGCGCGCAAAAGACCAACTTGGTGGTAGACATGCTGAAGAAAAATGTGAGGCCATGCTTGCTTTACAAGTTGAACTTTTGTAACAATATACACATTACTGTGGTTTATATATGGGAAATGTAGCTCTAGGAGAAGAGATATTTTATAGCAACAAAAAATAACTATGTCTTATCAAAAAGGCTATTGGCTGATGTGGTGAAGAAAAAAAAAATTTAATATTATAATTATGTCTTATAAGTGAAACGTAATTGTTTTCTATTGCCGCAAAAAAATCTCTTTTTCTTTGAAATGAGAAGTTGGGAACCCTTTATACATAGATATCTGAAATGTCACTAAATTATATATGTTAGTTTACATCGAATCCATTTGTATGTGTGTATATAATCTTCATTGTTTTTGAAATGGGATTATCCTAAAAGTAAAAAAGTTTTTTTTTTGGATGAATAATGTTGCTCATTTATCCTCGCAAAATGCAGTTAGGGACTTTGTGCTGAAGTAAATCTATTTTCTGTCTTTTGCTCTTCATTTGTAGCTTTGGTGATGGGTTACTCTTAAGTATTTGTTTTAACGTCGACTGATTTATCTTGCAGCTTGTGGTAATTATTCCAAATCGATCTCGGATTGGGGGTACCCACAGCTCGTGGCTTTGTCTAAATTTAACGAACCACATTTGGGTTTTTTGGTGGACGATAGCTGCATCCTTGAAGCTGAATTGAAAATTCTTGGCTTAATTAAGCGCCCAATTGATTGATAATTTGATATGGATGTACAAATGTTACGGAACTTCGTTAGATGTTAGATACGTTGTTGTTATCCTTATAAATTTTGATTATAATGAATATTTTCTTTTGATGTTGTTATTGAAGTAAATTTCTTTAATTTTGCACATTCATAATTTGTTTTATATAATTTTTTTTATTTTTTTGTAATAAAAAAGTAAAACGTATGTTAGTTTAAATGGTGGCCAATTTATTAGGAGAGGTATAATATAAAATCATTTATGACCTTTATTTATATGTTTAAGTTTTTGAGTTGAATTAATTGCTAGTATAAGAACTAAGATGCCTCACCACCCCAATTTTTAGCGAAATTAAGTCACAACAAAATATATGGAAGTGTGTTATCCATCACTTATATATTTAAGCTTTTCAGTGAGATAATCACTTTACAAGATTTCATCACGAAATACAAGCAAACACACATGTGCTCACTATTGAGCTAAGAAAGACAGTATTCCCTGTCTCAAAAAAAAAAAGAAAAAAATATTGGCAAGGAAATTTATTACAAAAGTGAACTAGTTTCATATCAGAAGCAAGGAAGAAGAGAGAAAACAGAAAACTAATTCTCATTGATTGGTAAGAAAGAATTACAAAGAATATAGAGAAGACTTAGGCTTCTACTATTTATACACGAAAGTTAACGATAAAGAAATTAACTAACTTGATTCTGTAACTAACTAAACTGTCATAGTAGAAAAACTCTAAGTGACAATTACTACTGGATATTGGACTCACTGTTGGGCTGACTGTTGTTGATCTGTAACACCACCCCCCCCCCCCCCACAAGCTGGGCTGTGTATATCTAGGAGACCAAGCTTGCCCATAAGCTGATTGAAAGATGAGGGATGGAGTGCCTTAGTAAAAATGTCAACTGTCTGAGCAGTAGAAGAAATAGGAAGAAGATGTAATAATCCAGTGGTAATCTTTTCTCTGGTAATATGACAATCTAGTTCAATATGTTTCGATCTCTCATGGAATACAGGATTGTGAGATAAGTAAATAGCAGATCTATTATCACAAAACACTGGTGCTGGTTTTGGTTGTGAAATATGGAGATCCGTGAGAAGATAAGACAACCATTGTAGTTCACAAGTAATGGCTGCCAATGCACGGTATTCTGCTTCAGTGGAAGATCTGGACACTGTTGATTGCTTTTTAGAACGCCATGAGATGAGTGAAGATCCAAGGAAAATACAAAGACCAGTAACGAACCTTCTTGTGTCTGGGCAACAAGCCCAGTCAGCATATGCAAAACCACTATTTTTTAAGTCATTTGAAACAGGAAAGAATAATCCCTTGGCAGGTGAACTCTTCAAATAACGTAGGATGCGATGTTCAGCAGTAAGGTGAATGTCAGTTGGAGCAACAATGAACTGACTTAGTTGTTGTACACTGAAGCTGATGTCGTGTCTGGTATTGGTTAAGTACAATAGTCGACCAATAAGACGACGGTATAGTGAGATATCAGATAAAGGTTCACCTAGCTTGCGGTGAAGTTTCAATGAAGGATCCATCGGAGTTGAAGCTGGTTTTGCTGCTGTTAGCCCAGTATCTGAGAGTAATTCAAGAGTATATTTTCTCTGATTTAAAAGAATACCATATGAGGAACGAGTAACTTCCAATCCCAAGAAAAAATGAAGAGTGCCCAGATCTTTTATTTTGAATCTGCTATCAAGAAAAGCTTTTACTCTCTTAATCTCATTTATATCATTGCCTGTTAAGACAATATCATCGACATAAACAAGAAGATCAGTGAAGAGACAATCAATTTTATTAGTGAACAATGAAAAATCAGCTGAAGATTGAGTGTATCCGATGGAAATTAAGGCAGTAGAGAGTTTGGAATACCATTGTCTACTGGCTTGTTTAAGTCCATATAAGGACTTTTGTAATTTGCAAACTTTTGATGGATCGGAACAAGGAATTCCTGGAGGAATAGCCATGTAAACTTCTTCATTCAATTCTCCATGCAAAAAGGCATAATTGACATCTAATTGTTCTAAATGCCATTTCATGGTTGTAGCAAGAGAGAGAAGTAAGCGTACTGTTGTTAACTTGGCAACTAAACTGAATGTGTCCAGATAATCAAGACCTTCTATTTGTGTGTAGCCTTTAGCTACAAGACGAGCCTTATACCTTTCAATAGATCCATCTGCATGGTATTTAATTTTATACACCCACTTGCATCCAATTGTGCGTTTGCCAGGAGGAAGACTGACAAGAGACCATGTATGGTTGTTTTCAAGAGCAGAATCATTTTGCATTGCTTTCTGCCAACAGTCATGTTCTGAAGCTTGTGCATATGTTTTTGGTTCAGTATGAGAGGAAATGGTTAGACAAAAAAATTTATATGTGGAAAAACCAGATTTATAAGAAAGAACATCAGAAATAGGATAAAGGACATTTTGAGATAAAGTTGAGTTACCTGAACAAGAAGATGATGATTGCTTGAGAGATGTGGTTGACAGATTACAGTGATAATTGTGCAGATAAGAAGGTGGATGTCTATCTCTTTGAGATCGTCGTGGGGTATCTGACTGTTGATCTGGTGAGGGTAATAAAGAATCAGAATAGTTTGGGCTAAGGCCATTTTGTGTTGGGACAGATATGGAGTAATCTGGTGTAAATGTAGGATCAGGATAAATTGGTAAGGAATTTTTTGGTATGGATTCATCAGAATTATGGGAAGAAGGTATATGTTCATCAGTTTTAATTTCAGGTGACTCACTGTTAGGAGCAAAAGGAAAATGTTTTTCATAGAATATGACATTTCTGGATACAAATATTTTTGTTGATTTTATGTCAATCAGGATGTAGCCTTTAATTCCTTCTTGATATCCAAGAAACATAGCCTTGATAGCTCTAGGAGAAAAATTTTGACGGTTAGCTTTGAGGGTAGTGGCATAACATAAGCATCCAAAAACCTTGAGATGCACAAATGTGGGAGGTTCATTGTAAAGTCTTTGGTATGGTGTATCATTGTTAAGTATAGGAGTATAAACTCTGTTTATAATGTGAACAGCTTGAGTAATGGCAAATGACCAAAATTGAAGTGGGATATTGGATTGAAAGGCAATGGCTCGAGCTACATTTAATATGTGTTTATGTTTTCTTTCAACAATACCATTTTGTAGAGGATTTTCTACACAGCTTTTCTGATGTAGAATCCCTTTGTTGCTGTAAAACTCTTGCATTGCAAATTCAGGACCATTGTCACTTCGTATGCATTTCACAGTTGTTTGAAACTGGTTTTTAATGAAATTAATGAATTCTTTAAGTTTGTCACGAGTTTCAGCTTTGGTTTTAAGAAGAATGGTCCAAGTAAACCTATAATAGTCTTCAACAATGGTTAAAAAATATCTATATCGCTGAATTGAAGGCAAAGAATATGGACCCCATATATCAACATGTAGAAGTTGAAATATGCTATCAGTTTTTGTGATACTTGAAGGGTATGGTAAATTGTGTTGTTTTGCAAGGTGACACACATCACAAGGAGATACTTCTTTACAGTAAATGAAAGGAAATTTTATTGACATTTGTTTCAATGTTGAATGTGATACATGTCCTAATCTAAGATGCCATAATGAAACATCTTCTTTGGAACAATTATTGGAAATTGACTTGGTATTGACAATTGTGTAAGGCTGAGCAGACTCTTATTTGTTCATCACTTGAGATTTGTAAGATGAACTTCTTATCATATATAATCCATCAACTTCATCAGCTAAACCAATCATCATATTCGATGGTATCTGTTTGATAACACAACATGAATCACGAAATGTTAGATAACAAGAAATGGTTCGAAGGAGTCTTGTAACAGATACAAGATTTACTTTGAAAGAAGGAAAATAAAGGACATTGTGTAAAGTAAGAGTGGGAGAAATATGTACTGTCCCAGAAAGGCAAGCTAAAGATTGAGAACCATCAGGAAGTAAAATTGCTATAGGTGTGATATTTCTGAGATCAGAAAATTGAGATTTTAAGAAACTAATATGATCAGTGGCTCCAATATCAAGAAGTCATCTGTATGTTGGGCTACCTGATGTATTGGCATTCAGTGTTGTTGTCTGTACCGAATTAGTTGAACTGATAGGTGTCTCTATGCTGATCGAGCCCTGTTTGTATGAGCTATTCAAAAGATTCTGATATTCCTCGTGTGATATAGTGATGTTACTTTCTTGCATTCTTTCTTCATTATGTGCTTCACCATGGCTATCTTGTGCAGAGTAATTTGCAGCATTTCTGGTTTTGTATCCAGGTGGGAATCCATGTTTCTTGTAGCATGTATCGATGGTGTGGTTTGTTCTTCCACAATGAGTGCACATTTTCATGTTGTTTCAACGTCCTCTTCCAAAAATATTGGAAGATCCACGTCCTCTTCCTTGCATATAATTTCCTCTCTGAACATTGTCTACTGTGCTAAGAAACACTTTTGGATTAACAGTCAATTGATTTAGGCTAGATTCACATTGAATATGCCTTTCTTGCTGAACAACCAGGGAAAACACTCTGTTGATATCTGGCATTGGATTGATCATCATCACTTGGGATCTTACATGAGCATATTGCTCATTAAGATCTTTGAGAAATCTCACTATACAATCTTGTTCTTTATATTCACGCATCAACCTGTAACCATTACATGAATAGTGCACTGTACAACTACATGATGGTGATGGCCTTAAATTGTAAAGCTCATCCCACATGATTTTCAAATCTGTGAAATAATCAGTTACAGATTTATCACCTTCCTGCATAAGATACATTTCTTCATGTAGATCAGATATTTTGAAGATATCTGAATGAGAGAATCGTGCTTTGAGATTTCTCCACGCATCCTTTGCTTGATCAATCCAAAGAATGGATCTTGCTATGCTACTATTGATGGAACGATGAATCCATGCTAAAACAATGGTATTACACCGCTCCCATGCTGGAAAAGTTGGATCATTAGCATCAGGTTTCTATATTGTACCATTAACGAAACCAATTTTATTTTTTGATAGAAATGCCATGCTCATAGATCTTGCCCAAGAATGATAATTGGTTGGATCTAAGGGTGGAGTTACTAACACTAAAGCTGGACTTTCATTAGAATGTAAAAAGAAAGGGTTACTGAGATTTGTGTGATGATCTGGAAGAGGAATAGCCATGATGAAAGAATGAAAGCAAGAGAAGAAAAGAGATTGCAGCGGAATACTTGGTTACTAGAGTCCAAATAGCTCTGATACCATATTACAAAAGTGAACTAACTTCATATCAGAAGCAAGGAAGAAGAAGAGAGAAAATAGAAAACTAATTCTCATTGATTGGTAAGAAAAAATTACAAAGATTACAGAGAAGACTTAAGCTTCTACTATTTATACACGAAAGTTAACGATAAAGAAATTAACTAACTTGATTCTGTAACTAACTAAACTGTCATAGTAGAAAAACTCTAAGTGACAATTACTACTGGATATTGGGCTCACTGGGCTCACTATTGGTGGGCTGACTGTTGTTGATTTGTAACAAAATCGAAGTGAATTTTATTGCGTTCCTTACTTTCACTTGAATTGGCAACTAACTTTGAAAAGTGTGTTTTTTTGTCTCCACATTCGAGCTAAAAAACGAAAAGGTTGTGTTCTAATAAATTTTAAATTTGAATTATTGATTTCTTCATCTAGCATTAGCAATTAAAATTGATTATTTTCTATGAATAAATCAATATTTTATAGATTTTGTATGAGCAAGTGCCTAACTATTATGCGGGAACAGTGGCAGACCAAAACTTTTTATGATAGGGGTCTAAAATAAATATCAAAATTACTTAATAAAAAAGATTAATTATTACAAATATTTTTTAGCAAATGCCCAACTATTAAGTTCAGAAAGAGACTATTCTCGGGTGCCACTCTCCCTTTATCTGGATAGTGCATTCCCGTAGCCAAGTATTGAAAAGTGAGTCAATTACTTGAAAAATGTGAATGTCGCTTTGCTTTCTATGCATGAATGCGTTAGTTAAGCTATGTATTACGAGACTAATTCAGAGAATGCATGCGTGGCTGGCTAGCGTCTATGAAGATTTTATAAGAACCACAAGCCAGATTAAAACACTCTTATTTCTTGCAACTAAAATTCCTTCATCATTCATGGATATGATGTATGTTGGACCCATGAAAGTTGTAGCTTATACTTTATCACTCTTTATATCTATGAAGTATTGACACTTCAAAAATCCTGACGTGTCGTGTCTGACACTCACCGACACTTCAAAAATCCTGACGTGTCGTGTCTGACACTTTTCGACACTCACCGACACTCTGACACTCTAATACTCGTTGCAAAGACTTAAAAAAGATTCAAAGGTTACGTTGCGTTGCATTTTGAGTTCCTACTATTAGATTCGTTAGATTACGATTATAATTTTATTGACTTTAATATAAACAATTGGGATATCTTATGTCTCACCTTGGGATTCTAACTCCCTGGGAGACCGCCCCAGATACTATAAGTGGTAACCACCACATCGTCATACGCTGACATTGCCAGGCACAGGGGCTGCATCACTGCTATCATAGCAGTGTCAATCACCCCTAACTGATCCCAAGGAGGGTTGACCCCCTCTCACCAAGCCACACAGGATCAACGTCTCTTTCCCCAACACCCATTTCCACACACAAGGAGAGGCATCTTATGTATCGTTATTCTGCCCATATTCCTTGAGTCACATACACACATTCCCCCCCATTATCATACATTAGCATTCATACTTGAGACAGTGCCTCCTAACTTGATCTTTATCTATGCTAGAGGTATAACCCATACAGTGACTCCATCCCAGAAAGAAACATAGCGGGCTTATAGATTCCAATGGTACACATATATTCAATCTGAATATGCTCAATGGATGTGAATGAAGATGGCTATCTATATACCCAACTGGGAACATAAAAAGAGATGGGCAAAATCATGTTTCTATTTATTTGGTGCTTATGGATCCAAGTTCTTCACTTGATTGGGAGGTCAACGCCATTGTAAATTTCTCTGTATATAATTTTCTCAATGACAAGTACGTTATCACTCAAGGTACGAGATCATCTTCTATACGACAGTAGTATGTGCATCTGCAATTAAGAAAAAGACAAGTGGACTAAAAATTATTTTTTTTCTTTTCTCTGTACCGACAACACAGCTTATTGCTCCATTTTCATTGGCTGGTTGCATGGAGTGTATTGTGCAACCGCTGCACCATAGATATTTCCCTCAAGGTACAATTGTAGTTCCGTACTTACAAGCTTATTATTATATTACATTTTGTATAGCTAACTTGTAATATTCATTAATTTCTTTGATATTGCATTCCACTTTTACGCTGTGTTGTTGACTTCTAAGTTGTATAAATATTTTTGTTATTCTTTGGTCACTTGTTATGACCGAACAGGTAAAACTTCTTTTCTATGCCATATTCCGAAATAAATGAATTGCCTAATTAAATTTTTATTATGTTATCTAATATTACGTATTTGTTGTTTGAAATGCATGCAGATGCAACTAGAAGGCATTTCAATGCCCTGAAAACTGAGTGGGGTCTCCCAAAATTTATTGACCTCGACATAGTTAATGATCCTTCAAATGGTTATCAGATTCACGATACATATGCGTTTGGAGTAGAGGTTTTTGTTGGCAAGACCATGAATAAAGGCGATTGCTTATCAATGATACATGGACCTGTCACTCATTATCATAGTTGGAAATTTGACAACTTTTCAATCGCTCGTTCAGATATGTATGAGTCTATATCGTTTGTCGGTGGAGACTAAAAATGGTATATTTATATGGAAAAAAGAAATATCAAGGACATAAACTTGTATTATTTCAGTGACTTACACAAAATCTTACGGGTAAGATTTTGTGTAAATCTGAAGAAAAAAAATTTCTCTCCTCGATTACATTATTAACGTGTAAAGAGAAAAAAGAGAACAACTTTTCAGATTTACATAAAGTTTTACTAATAAGACTTTGTGTAAGTCAGTAAAAATACACAAATTTGTTTCACCAAAAAAGTACACAAATTTGTATCCTTTTAAAGAATATCCACTAAACAATATTTATATACATACAGACAAACTTATAGATGCTTCTAACTTTCTCAAAGAATGTTCGAATTAGTACTCGAAACTATACGAGATATTAAGTTGAATTTTTAGAGATAGTGCTTTTTTTACAACAATTTGTTTCTTTATAATATAAATTAGTAATCAATTCAAGAACCAAATTGATATCTAAATATATTGAAATTAGAATAAATTGATGTTTATTTGAACGTTAAAGGATCAAATTAATGTACAAAATCTTTTGAGTAACAATTTAATATGTCTGTGTATCAATTAATTTGAATATTTATTCTTTGGCTGATTTGCCCTTCATTTTTATTTTTATTTTTGCAGGAAGCTTATTTTATATCCTAATGGAGTCGTTGAAGGAAAGGGCATTAGTATCTCATTATTTTTAACCGTGGAGGTCTCAACTCTCCCTCTCAATGAGAATATCTTTGGTATTACAAATGTATCAAAAATTCGGTGCATTTTTCACTTATTTTGTGACACGTGTCTTACTTTATATCAAACTAGTATATTACCTGTGCGATGCACGGAGAAAAAAGATCAAAAATTTTGTCGTCCGCTGTGGTTGGTTAATCGCACTGCAAACATTATATTTACAAAAAACTGTGTTGTTATTTTGTTCTATATTCAGGTAAAAAAATTTCAGCATTGACACAGAGCTTTGCAAATATCAACCACAAACAAAAATCTGTTATTCAGAGGAATAATTAATTTTGCATACAACCATCATAATACACCATAATACGTTATAATACACCATATTAACATGAGAAAGAGATATAAAAAAAAATGCGTACAAATCATTGTTAACTGTAACATTAATCAACAAAATCAAGGTAACAATAACACCAAGCAAATATGGATTTAAAATATCAGCTTTTACCTATAATATAAAAACGCTATTCATTCGGTGTCATTTCTTAGCAATCATTGGAGGGATGAGTTCAACACTTACTAAATATGTCATTTCTTGTGTGATTTTCGTTCCTTGTGCCTACGATACATAAGGCAAAAACTAATTAAATAAGTAACACTAATATGTTAACACCCAAAAGTCATAATATCAGCAAAAAAAAAAAATTTGGATTAAATTTTTTTAAGGACCAAAAAAAAAGTTGTCTGAACGGGATTTGAATGCAACTTAATCAAATAAGCATGTATAAGTCATATTTTTTTGCTTACATTGCAACAAATGCATATGAACAAAATAAAAGCAACTACACTAATCTTTGAGATAGACTTTCATTTATTGCAATCACATTTAAAAAATAATAATAAATAATTATTATTTGCAAGGATTTGTGTCGTTAGTATTTGAAATTTTACAAATTTGTATTTACAAAAATAAAAATCAGATTTACGAATTTAATTATAAAAGAAGAAGGATGAAATTTTAATTTAATTATAAAAATGTGATTGTGGGTCGGCCCTCCAGGCCGAGTCCAGTTGGCCACCTCTAACTATCAGCATGTAAAAGGTTTTTATATTTATCCACACAAAAAAAAAAATTATAGTTGCGTCTAGGTTTTTATATTTTATCTCAGAGATTAACTTTCATTTACTACAATCAGATTTATAAAATAATAATAAATAATTATTTTTTTTGCAAGCATTTGTGTCGCTAGTCTTTGAAATTTCACAAATTTATATTTACAAAAATTGAAATCAGATTTAGTAATTTAATTATAAAAGAAGAAGGATAAATTTTAGTTGAATTATAAAAATATATTAGCAGGCCGGTGCTCCGAGCCGAGCCCAGTTTTTCATCTCTAACTGTCAGCATTTTATATAAATAATTTTTTTTTGCAAGAATTAGTGTCGTTAGTGTTTGAAATTTCACAAATTTGTATTTACAAAAATTGAAATCAGATTTAGTAAATTAATTATAAAAGAAGAAGGATAGAATTTCAGTTGAATTATAAAAATATATTAGCGGGCCGGCCCTACGGGCCGAGCCCAGTTTTTCACCTCTAACTGTCAACATTTTATATAAATAAATTTTTTTTTGCAAGGATTAGTTCGTTAGTCTTTGAAATTTCACAAATTTGTATTTACAAAAATTGAAATCAGATTTAATAATTTAATTATAAAAGAAGAAAAATAAAATTTCAATTGAATTATAAAAATATATTGGCGGGCCGGCCCTCCAGGCCGAGCCCAGATTTTCACCTCTAACTGTCAGTATTTTATAAAAATAATTATTTTTTGCAAGTATTTGTGTTAATTACACTCTTGCAATAAAAAAATGAAAGTTTAATTTCTTTCTTATATACTAAATTAAAATTTTCATTTTTATAGTTCTTAAATTTTAATAATTTTTTTTTACAGAATGACAGACGTCATTTTTTATTTAAATTTAAAATTTAAAACCTTTTATATTAATTATACATATTTTTTATATAATTTTTTTCTATTTTATTTTATGATTTTTATATATATTTTTAATTGGTTAGAAATGTATATTTAAAAATTTTAGGTTAAATATTTTTTTAAAAAATACATTATACATGTGTATTTAAAATTTTTATGTTAAAATTTTAATTTAGTTTTAGTAAAGTATAAATTATGCCATTTCTTATTTTTTCTTTTAAATTTTAAATTTTAAATAATTTTTATCGACTATAAATGTATTTTTATAAATTTAAATATTTTATTGTTTAATCTATAATTTTATATTAAATTCAAATTTATTGTATATATTCTTTTTCATTCCATAAATATTAAATGATGAACTCTTTTCCCACATATCAAGTTCACATAATTTTTCATTTAATTTATTTACAAATTTTGAATTTATTTTACAATATAAATATTTTTGTTATTTTACAATTTTTTTTAATATTTTTGTTTTTTAATGCATCATTAATAGGGCTAACAATTATCCATGCAAAAAATAGTGGGATATACAACAAAAGAAATGTAGATGTCTTTTTACTCATAATAAACAACAAAAGAAAAGTAGTAGAACATTAAATGAGTTGTCTGCCACACAAAATTTTCTAAAAGTTTTCTCATCATTACAAAGTTAAAAATTCAAAACCAAAATTCAAATTTAAACATAAATTCAAAATTTAGAAGAGTTGAAATCCAAAATTTGAAATCAATTCAGAATTCGAATTTCAAAAGACTGAGCAATTCCAATGCAGAAAGCATTTAAAAGAGCTGAGTAATTTCAATGTACAAATCAGTGGGACATTGAATGAGTTGTCTGCCACGATAAATGATTAAATTAATTTTTCTTGGATTTTTTATTTCGATTTTTAAAAGAAATTATTATTTATTTAAATTTTTATTTCCAAATCCTTTCCCACCGTTACAATTTGAAATTCAAAATTTGAAATCAATTTAGAATTCGAATTTCAAAAGAGTGAGCAATTCCAATGTAGAAAGCATTTAAAAGAGCTGAGTAATTCCAATTCAAAATTTGAAACCATTTCAAAATTCGAATTTTAGATCAGATGAGCAATTTCAATGTAAAAAGCAATTAAAACAGCTAAGTCATTCCATTTCAAAATTTGAAATTTTTAGATCAGATGAACAATTAAAACAGCTGAGTCATTCCATTTCAAAATTCAAATTTTAGATCAGATGAGTCATTCCAATTAAATGAGCAATCAAAATTCGAATTTCAAAATTCTAATGTAAAAAGAAATTAAATCAGCTGACCAATTCCAATGTGATGGGCAGTGGGACATTCAATTCCTTGTCTGCCACCACAAATGGTCATTAAATTATTCGATTTAAAAATTAAAATTTGATTTTTAAAAGAATTTTTTTTTTCAATTTACCCAATAAAGTAAGTTTGTATATGCCATGTAGTGTGAATACAATTTGTAGAATTAATCAGGGAGTGACACTTAGCAAAACTTTCTAACATTGAACTCTCCTTTATATATATAAGATTATTCTCTCTCCTAATTTTAAAATAAATTATTTATTATGAATTTGACAAAAATAAAACACGTGTTACAATACGAATGAAAGATGCACCGAATCAAACCTGCTCTCCTATTTCGTTTCAGTAGTGGGAAATTTTCCGCAATGAGCGAAAGCCGCGAGACAACTCTCTCTAAGGAACTCGGCAAAATAGCCCCCTACCGGTTGACCCTTTAGCTTTTCCAGCGATACGAACTTATCACATATCCACCCAATTTATTTACTTTTCTTAAAATGATGGAAAAAAGAATTAGCACCAAAGAAATTTTCCCTCCCAACACTAAACTAGTTGTGGATTACAGTATGCGTGCAAAAGACCAAATCAGTAGGCAGCATGTTCAACAAAAATGTGCGGCCATGTTATGTTTTCCTGTAGACGCAAATTTAGGAGAGAGAGAACAAAACACCTGTGGACCCTAACTAATTTTATGTCTGCAGAAAAAATAAATTTTTTCCTATTTCATGATATATATATATATATATATCTACATTTATAGTATCCTTATTTTTATAATTATTTTCTTCTATATTTTTTTTTCTTTTTTGGTAAGAAAATACCTATTTCCAATTTATTGAAAATACATTAAGACTAGTCTCGAGTAGGGGTGTTCATCAACCGATCCAAACCGATTCAAACTGCGGTGACCGAACTGAAAAATCGATAACCGAATAAATCGAAAATCGAAAAACTGAAAACCGAATAAAAACCGCAAATTTTAATTGGATTGGATCGGTTTTTGGATTGGTAGATGAAAACCGATCCAATCCAAACCGATCAAATATATTAATTTTTCTCTACAACTTGAGTCTTTCCTCAATCATAGTCTAAAAATTTCTAAACTCAATACCCATCAACTAAACCCAAGAAAAAACCTAATCACATATCATCAACAAAATTTCATTTATGTAGAATTTCATATCTCATAGTCCAAAAAAAAACTATATTATCTGATACTTTTATATTTTAAAAAAATATTACAAAACCAATATATACAAAAAATGTTATTTGCATAATAATAATGAAATAAATTTTAGAATTTTCAAAAAATTAAAAATCAATCCAATCCAAACCGAAAAAAATTGGATTGGATTGGATTGGATCGGATTTGAAAAAAAATTCAAACCGAATGGATGATTACATGATCAAACCGAAAAGATTGAATCAGATGCTTTTTGCTTCCAAAACCGATCTAATTCAGACCTCGAACACCCTAGTCTCGGGTGCCTCTCTCCCTTTATCTGGATAGAGCATTCCAAAAGCCAAGTCTCAAAAAATGTCAGTGTCGGTTTGCCTTCTATGCTTGAATGCCTTCTATGCTTGAATGCGTTAGTTAAGCTGTGTATTACGATACTAATTTAATTAGCAAGTGAGAGAATGCATGCGTGGGTGGCTACTGGCTACTGACTAGCGTCTTTCAAGAACTTATAATAACCAGTCGAAAGTTCTGTTGACTCTTTGGCCAGATGGGAGGTATTTAACCCTGTAATTTTTCTACCTAGTATTCGATTCTCGATTTTTCCCGCAAAAATATTATAATAATAATTCACTAATCATTAATTAAAAAAAATATTGTTTATAAAAAAAAAATTAAATATTAATCAACATATTTTTACTATAATAAAATTATTATTATACAATAAAAATAATAATATGCAGTAAAAAATTTGTAATTTTGTTACATTAAAAACAGTAATAAACAAGGAATAAATTTGCTACAATAAAAATAGTAATAAATAGGGAATAATTACTATGTATCTAAATAGTAATTTTGTTACATTAAAATCATAATTTTGTAATTTTACAGTAATTTTGTAATTATGTTTTTACATAATATTTAGTGATTAATTAATGAGTAATGTTTAGTATTTTAACCAATAAAAAAAAAGGAATGAGTGAAAAGTTAAAATGATGCCATTTAATATAAAAATTGGTCCACCAGGACTTAAACTTGCTAGGTCCTTTACGGTATTAAATAGCCTCTATTAATAAATATGGAGAGAATTAATAAAATACCGAGAATCATATATCATATAAGAAAATTAATGGATAAAAACCCACATATAATCAAAGAGCCAAGTTATGTTACTGTGTTTTAAAATCTCACTCCACCCCTGGTTGACGAGATCATCTTTTGTATATCTGTAATAGGTACATCTGTCATTCAGCAAGTGATATTTGGATAAAAAAATATTTTTCTCTTCTTTCCATACAAGATGACAGTCATTTCTCATTTTTTATTTGATAGATGTACTGAGTGAATGGTACAACAGTAGTACCATAGATATTTCCCCGGTTGACCCGGGTCAATCATGACCCCTCCCCTTTGAGAGTTGTGGTCACAAGTTAGACCCTATATGCACATCGACTCCTTCGACTCCTAAAACCCAGCTGAGTTTCAGTGACTCCAGGGTCAAAGAGAGTCACTGCATTTTTTATTTTTTTTTTAAAATTCATGAAACAACGTCGTTTTATTAGAAAAAATAAAATAAAAATGCTTACAAACCTAATTCTAATCGTTCTCTTTTCTCCCAGCAACCTAGACGTCTTCAATCTTCACCTCGCTGCCGTGAATCTTCTAGAAAAGGTAAGAATTTTACCCATTCGAATGAAATCTTTATGGTCGTCGATGGAAAACAAAAACTCGTTCTTACTTCCTTTAAATTTTTCTTTGGCAGAGACCTTGTCAAAAGAGGCGGGTCAGCGTAGTGACCCGTTAGAATATGTGTTTTATACTTTGGTATCTTGATACTTTAATTAGGTTATGTAATATTGATTATTGACTTGTAATTATAATTGGTGAATTATGTTTAATATATTTTAAATATTTGATGATTGGTGACTTATTTTTTAATATTTTCATATAAGATATATATATATATATATTATTTATATTTATATTTTTTTAATATATAAAATCAGAGTGCAGGTTGGTGAGAGATCCAACTACTAAGGAACAAGTAGAATATTATGAATTTACATTGCTCCAATCTATCACGCCATAATAGCACCACCTAGCTTCGCTGCATCGGGATAGCAGTAGCACATATCTTTTGATAGTGATCGTGATAGGGATAATGAAACCAGTGATCGTGATCGTGATCGTGATCGTGATAGTGATAGAGTTCAACATAATAACCCTCGGTCAAACCCGTAATCCCATAACTTCTGATCTCGTCCGGCCCTGCCCCATTTTTAAACACTCTTCTGTTAGGTACGTGTGACCAACAAAGTTTGTGGTGCATCTTCTTTATTTTAGTGGTGGGCCCCACTTGCCCCCAATTGCCCACTTAAATTGAAAAGAAAAGAAAGAGAGCATCCGAGAAAAGCACCGGCAGGCTTGCGCGAAAGAAAGAAAAAAGAGTGAGAGGGGGCAGCGCGGAGAGAGAGAACAAAAGAGAGGAGAGTAAAGAAGATGTTTGTTCTTCGGCGAATCCAAACTTAGTCGGAAGGAGCTCAGATTTTGGGTTATGTAGAACGTCTTGTGTGCCATTTATGTTTCACTGTTGTTATTGGTTTCTGAGTTGTCTACTTCAATTTGCACTTGAATATGGTGTTTGGCCCCCAGCTGCACGCCAAAGTTAGAATCTTGGAGAAAACTTCACAAGCCAGATTAAAGCTCTCTTAGTTCTTGCAACTAAAATTCCTTCATCATTCCTGGATATGATGTCTGTTAGACTCATGAAAGGTGTCACTCATTACATAGATTCAAATCTACTGTCTTCTTTTTTTCTTTTCCTTTTCTTTTTCTTAATCGTTAAATCTGATTATGAAATTAAATATAATTTAATTTTGATAACTCTGCAAGTTTACTGGTGTGTTTTAGGAAGAAAAGCTCCACCAAGTCATTACTCACTCAAAATTGAGTCATTCTCATTGCTTTGCAAGGCCTCAATAAATAACTTTGACTCTGAAGAGTTTGAAGCAGGGGGTTACAAATGGTATGCGTGCTTTTTTGCCATCAAATTATCCCTCTCATTTTGCTCATATACGAGTTTAACCTTACTGAACTTCAGAACTGGTTCACAATAATGATAATATTATACGCATTGCTTCAAAGTTAGGACTTAGGACTACCCTTAATTATACTTCACATCTTATGCAAGTGAATGCAGGAGGCTGTCCATATACCCAACTGGGAACATAAAAGGAGATGGGCAAAATCATGTTTCTATTTATTTGGTGCTTATGGATACGCGTTCCTTACCTGTTGGTTGGGAGGTCAACGCCATTATAAATTTCTCTGTATATGATTTTCTCAATGACGAGTACCTTACCACTCAAGGTACAGTTGTAGTTTAGCACTTACAAGCTTGTTATTATTTTACATTTTGTAGCTAACTTGTAGTAATATTCATTAATTTCTTTGATATTGCCTTCCATTTTTATGCTGTGATGTGATGTTGACTTCTAAGTTGTATCAATCTTTCTGTTATTTTTTGGTCACTTGTTATGACAGAATAGTTAAAATTTCTTTTCTTTGTCACATTCCGAAATAATTGGAATTTCTAATTAAATTTTTATTATGTTATCTTATATTACATATTTGTTATTTGAAATGCATGCAGATGCAACTGTAAGACGTTTTCATGTCCTGAAAACTGAGTGGGGTTTTCCAAAATTCATTGATCTTGACACATTTAAGGACCCTTCAAATGGATATTTGATTGACGATACCTGTGCGTTTGGAGTTGAGGTTTTCGTTGTCAGGACCATGAATAAAGGCGATCGCTTATCAATGATACATGGACCTGTCACTCATTCTCATAGTTGGAAATTTAACAACTTTTCGATTGCTAGTTCAGATATCTACGAGTCTGAATTGTTGGTTTGGGGAAACTACAAATGGTATATTTAAGTGCACACTAATTATTCAATTGCTTCTTTCTTAATACCAGCTTCTTGTTAAGTAATGGACAAATTAATGCTTAAAGATATACACGATATTAGGTAGTTTCTTTTTCTTTTCTTTTTTAAGATTTTCATAAGAATTGTATTCTCTTAGTTTAAAACAATATAAGTATCAAATGATTTTTCTTTTAAACGATATGGTTCTTTATAATTTATAGTAATTATCAATTAAAGCACACTAAGTTGATGTCTACTATTGATTAAATTCCTGTTTTTTTTTTTTTTTAAATTTAACAGTATCAAATTAATAGCAAATACAAATCATTATCTTGTGTATCTTTAAAGACTAATTTTAGTATTTGTTCTATCTTGGTATTTTCTTACTGCAAAATGTAAAAGCAGAATATGATTGTTCAAGGGCTAATCTGTTTTTATTATTTGTTTATTTCTTATTTTACCAGGAAGCTCCATTTTTATCCCAATGGACAAGATGAGGGCAAGGGCAACAGTATTTCATTATATTTAGTTTTGGATGTATCAACCCTTTCCCCCAACACTGCATTAGTTGTGGATTTCACTTTGCGCGCAAAAGACCAACTTGGTGGGAAACATGCTGAAGAAAAATGTGAGGCCATGCTTGCTTTCCGAGTTGAACTCTTATAACAATATACATATTACTGTGGTTTATATATAGATATCTGAAATGTCATTAATTAAAAAATATATGTAAATTTACATCAAATCAATTTATATATGTGTATATAATCTTCATTGTTGTTGAAATGTAATTATCCTAAAATTAAAAAAGTATATTTTTTTTAGATGAATAATGTTACTCATTTATCCTCGCAAAATGCAGTTACGGACTTTGTGCTGAAGTAAATCTATTTTCTGTGTTTTGCTCTTCATTTGTAGCTTTGGTGATGGGTTACTATTAAGTATTTGTCTTTTTTTGTAAAGAACCTTCGGGTACACCGTCCAAAAAGCTAGCTCAAAGGGTGAGAGTGACTAAAGTCTTATAAATTTCTCAACACGCCCCCTCACGCAAGAGCCTTTTTGGCTTGAAGCGTGGATTATTCAACAGGCCCAATATTTGGTTTACCTTTTGTGCTTTCACTTTAAAGTGGGGGCGGTGAGGATCGATCATGTAAAGAACTCTGGATACACCACCCAAAAACTAGCTCAAAGGGTGAGAGTGCCCTTGATGTTATAAATTTCTCAACAGTTTTAACGTCGACTGATTTCCCTTGCAGGTTGTAGAAATTATTCCAAATCGAACTCGCATTGGGGGTACCCACAGCTCATGGCTTTGTCTAAATTTATCGAACCACATTTGGGTTTTTTGGTGGATGATAGCTGCATCCTTGAAGCTGAATTGAAAATACTTGGCTTAATTACGCGCCCAATTGATTGACATGGATGTACACGTGTTACGGAATTTCGTTAGTACCATTCCGATGTTAGATACGTTGTTGTTATCCCTGTAAATTTTGATTATAATGAATATTCTCTTTTGATGTTGTTATTGAAGTAAATTTCTTTAATTTTGCACATTCATAATTTGTTATATATAATTTTTTTTTTTTGGGTAATCAAAAAGTAAAATGTATGTTAATATAAAATGGTGGCCGATTTGTTATGATTGCCGTAATATAAAATTATATTTATCCTTTTAAATTACATAACTTATATTCTTTCACTCTCACAAAGAAGTGAGACTCACACCTTTATTTTTTTTTGTCAACTCTTTCTCCTTCTTTATCTATTTCTTTCTCTCTCTCTCTAAATGACATAACTTTACATCCTTTAAAATGACACAACTTTACATCTTTTAAAATGACACACACTTTACCCATAAAATTATTGATGACTTTTTATTTATATATTTAAGTTTTTGAGTTGAATTAATTGCTTGTATGAAAATTAAGATGCCTTGCTATCCCATTTTTTAGTGAAAATAAGTCAGGATAAAATATAACTAAATATGAGGGAGTGTGTTATCCATCACTTATATATTTAAGTGAGATAATCACTTTACAAGATTTCATCATGAAATACAAGCAAACAGACATGTGCCAACTATTAACCTAAGAAAGACACTATTCCATGTCTTAAAAAAAAAGAGAAATTAAATGATGGTAATTCAGTTGGCATTAGAAAATTGAGCAGATAGAAATAAAAGTATATGTTCGATCCTTCCCAGTACCATCTTTAAGAGAGATTTAAAACTTTAATCCCGAGACTCGTTCCGAATCGGACTAGTCACAAAACGATAAACCAATTGGAATATCTAAAAAAAAAAGACAGTTGGTTTGTTTGATAATGTTCTTTTTTTTTTTTTTTTTTTGCTTTTAAAACTTTTTTTTAGACTAATTATGGAAATGCGTGTTTTTTATGTTTTTTTGTTTGTTTTGAAAATTAAAAATATAAAACAGAAAACTAAGACACGTTCTCTAAATTTGATTTTAAAAATAAAAAATCAGTTATAATGTTATTTTTTTTTATAAAACAGATCTTATTAAACAAATTTTTATTTTATTTTATTCTGAAAATTAAAAAATTATTTTTAAAAACAATATTGAAACAGGGCAGTATTCCTGGGCGCCTCTTCCTTTATCTGGGTGGGGAGTGTATTCCCAAAGACAATAGTACTGCAGTGATATTTTTATTTAGAACCTTTACATTGATTATATTAAAGGTTTGCTCAAATGGAAGGGAAAAAAAAAAAAATAACCAAAAACAGTTATATAATAAAAATAGGGGCAAATAATATTTACAAATTTTTTTGTTTACAAACTTTTACAAACTACACTATCTTCTCCCGGTAGAACACTCATTACACTATATTCTTCTAGAAGAACATAATATAATTTGTAAAAAATTTCAAAAAAAAATTATAAACAAATCCTTTCTCGTAAAAGTATTGCAAATATACTCTATGTGAATTTTAATGCGTTCCTCATTTTCACTTGAATTGGCAGCTAACTTTGAAAAGGTGTGTTTTTGTCTCCACATTTGAGCTGAACAACGAAAATGTTGTATTCTAATAAATGTCTAATATGAATTATTGATTTATATATCTAGCATTAGCAATTAAAATTGATAATTTTCTATGAATAAATCAATATTTGATAGACTTTGTGATCAATTATCTTATGCTTATTTAATTTTACTAAAAAGTGAAGGGACGACAAAAATCGAACTTGTTATCTCATGATTATTGAAGCTCTGATACCATGTAAAAAATTAATTTAACTCAAAAGCTTAAAATTATAAATGTTGCTATGTCAATAGTTGTGATATGTCAATAGTTGTGATTTTTTTCATGACATATCATTTTAAAATAAGACATTAGAAAATTTATTTTTTGATTATATATTAAAATGTATACTTTGATATCTCGTTTAAATGTCACATGACTACATGAGCCAATCACAATCTTCTACAGACAAATCATTTTCTAACCCACTCTTCTATCATGTAATGTCTATAAATAACAATATTGTACATAATCTAATTAAATTAAATAAAACATAAGACGATCTGTTCTCAATCAGACTGATTAGTACATATACGCACTGCGCACCATGCTTTGTCACTTGTCCTTTCCCACATTTTATTCTCAATCGGTATTTTATTTTATTTAATAAAAAACAAAATGGAAAGACCAAAACAGGAATCAGCTTACGCGGTACGCATCTCAAAACGTGCGCTCTAAATGAGGTGTCCACTCGCTTATCCAAACCCGAATCCGAGCGTTGAACAAATCATCTCCTCTTCGTTCAAAAATATGAACGGTCAGGATTGAATAATGAAAACCCCCCCTAAAAAGGACTTACCCACACCTAACCAATATCACCAATGAAATCGAAAAGTAACCCGCGCGATTTTGAATAATTCTTCTGCTCCATATTCTGATTTAATTTTATTTCTTCCTGTAAAATTATTTGTTTATTTATATATTCAAGTTCAACGCTTACACCCTCAGGTTCTTCATAATAGAGTGAGTGTGTGTGTGTGAGAGAGAGAGAGAGAAGATTGATGATGAAGAGGAAAAGCCAAAATAGGATTGGGAAGAAGGAGAGGAGAAAGATGAAGGGCGCGCTTTGTAACAGCACCACCAGACAGTTGCAGCTTCAGCTTGGTCAAGTCTCACTCATTCCTCTCCATCCTAAATCTTCTACTTCTTCAGCCGTTTCACGCTTCCAGAACCTTCTCGATGCCAAACCCAATGACGCCTCTTCCTCTCGCGTTACGGTTCCCGACGACGCTGCCACCGTCGACGCTGACAGAGATTTCATTCTCAGTCAGGACTTCTTTTGGTAACACCCCTTTCTCGTTTTGATTATCTGCGATTTCCCTCTTTTGCTCCAAAGTTGTTAAACATGTATTCCTTTTGTTTCTCGTGGCAGCACCCCGGATTACATAACCCCAGATAATCAGAATATTTTGAATGGCTTCAATTGCAACATGGTGATGTATATCAAATTCATTATGCTTTGCATTTTTTACTTTCGTAATGATTTCATCCTTAAAAAAAAATTATAGCTTTTTTTTTATCTTTCTCTTCCGCAGGAAAATACCCCTTGCCCCAAATCACCGGAGAAGCTGAACACTACGAAAAGCAAGAGATGCCGTCTGGGTAAGACTAGTTACATTTTGTTAATCCCCATTTGAAATTGAGTTATTGTGAGGAGTTCACTGAGGAATGCTATGATATGAAGTCATGCAGATAGCTTGTAGAACTTATATTAATTGATTAGGTTAAACTAATAACCGAGAGATTGTGCTCTGCGTGTATATATGTTTATTAAAAAAAAGGACCTATAAATTTTAGAATCTGAATACTGAGAGGAAGCCTGTACAAGATTATTCAAAATAACCTTGCCGCCTTAAGTGATAGGGTGGAACCTTTTGCGAATTTACCATACTGAGGTTTTGATGTCAAGTTCCATCATGCCTGGCAAATTTATAGGATCTTTGTCTAATGTAATTAGAGTTTTTCTTATTCCTTATCACTCTTCACTCAGGAATTTTGGTACATTGCGTGCTGCATGGGTTTACTACTACCACTTGAAAACAATTAGTACTATATGTATATGTATACATTTTTTTTCCATGTTTCACGAATATGTAAATTTATTAAGCTATTTTCTCTAATTGATGTGCATGCTTGTCATAGATGCTATCTCAGTAAACCCTCTCAGCCCTACCTTTTCTAGTGACCATCAACAAATTGTGGAACTTGGAAAGGAGACTATTGCTGAGGAAGTAGCTGTTGAGAAAACAATATCAGCTGGTAAACTAAAGGCACAAAATTATATTTCACATTCAGCAGTTGCATTGCGTTGTAGGGTTATGCCTCCTCCTTGCATTAGGAACCCCTATTTGAAAGACGTTTCAGAAAAGGAGGCAGATCCCTTTGGAAACCAAAGATCAAAATGTGCAGGTATAGTTTTGGTCAGTTCTTTCGCGAATCTTTTTTAATAATTGTGGAGAAATTAGTTGCAACATGTACGATATTATGTATTTTGGGTTTTTGTTCGCACCTATTGCAATTTCCTAACTGCATAATGGTTGAATTGCAGGCCTTTTTCCTGCATTTACTGGTGGTGATGGGCTTTCACGCTATCGCACTGACTTTCACGAGATTGAGGTAGTATGTTTCGAAAAGAAATTCCAACTGGAATTGGAATTACCTTGCTGCAATTCAACTTTTGGATTTGATGTATAATTTTCCCTTTTCTTATCAGCAAATTGGTCAAGGGAACTTTAGTAGAGTTTTCAAAGTATTAAAACGGATAGATGGTTGCTTGTATGCTGTGAAACACAGCACCAGACAGTTATGCCAGGAAACAGAAAGGTACCATCTTCATACCTATGGATGTTTCTTCCCTTGTGTTTAGCCAGTGATATTAATCCTTCGACATTGCAGGAGAAAAGCTTTGATGGAAGTTCAAGCTTTGGCAGCCTTAGGTGTGCATTTTACATTCTCAAATTTAGTTTTATGCTGCATAGTGCCTTTTATATTAGTTTTATTATCCTAAATTTCATTTACCTTCTTGCCTCTAGGTTCCCATGAGAACATTGTGGGGTACTATTCTTCATGGTTTGAAAATGAACAGCTGTACATTCAGATGGAGCTATGTGATCACAGCTTATCCATAAAAAACTGCTCTACATTATTTTCGGAAGTACTAGTGTTAGAAGCTTTATATCAGGTGAACTTCCTTTCATGACCAATTTTTTATAGACCTTGCTGGTATGCTTCATTACATGGCGCATCTAGGTGTCATTACAGACTAACATCACACACTACCTATTGTTTATATACGATGAAAGTCCCCTTTACTCTCTCTTAGATACTTTATCCTTTTACAGCGATACATAAGTTTTTACAAAACCTATTGTGCTTGTTTATATTTTGATATGACCTGAAAATTTGGACAGGTTGCCAATGCACTGCGATTTATACACGAGAAGGGAATAGCTCATCTAGATGTTAAACCTGATAATATCTATGTCAAGAATGGTGTTTATAAGCTTGGTGATTTTGGATGTGCAACTCTTCTTGATAGTAGCCTGCCAATTGAGGAGGGCGACGCCCGTTATATGCCACAGGAAATCCTTAATGAGAATTACGATCACCTTGATAAGGTTGATATTTTCTCCTTGGGAGCCTCTATTTATGAACTCATTCGCAGATTGCCTTTGTCAGAATCTGGATGTCAATTTTTTAATCTTAAAGAGGGCAAGTTGCCACTCCTGCCTGGTCATTCAATGCAATTGCAAAACTTGCTCAAGGTACATACATTGTTTTCATGCCTAAAATCTGGTGGGACTTGTGTTTTGGTTTAAGAATTATTAAAATATTGTCAATAATTCTTTCTTCCCTACGTTTGCTATATTATATCTTTGAACGTGTTGGAAAATTTAGCAAATGAGTTACTACAGTTGCACCAACGGCAAGTCTGATATATAGTTTGAAGGGGTACTTTGGTTAGGAAAATAGATTGCGCACATATAAAGGAATAATAGTACCATTGTTTGTCTATGTTTTAATTTGATATTCGTAGTTACTCATACATTTATTTTTCAAAGAAAACAAAAAATTACATTTGCATTTGTTTACTGATCTAGTGAAATTTAAGTCATCCAACCATTTCGTCATTTAAAATTGTAAAATGCAGATTTGCTTGTAAAGGACTTTTACTAAAGTGTTATGAATTGATATGATTGGTTGGGCTCATGCGATAAGGGTAGGTAGTTATTTTCAAAACTACTTTATTTATTTTTTTCACTCATGTATAAGTGTTATACTTTTTTTTTTATTTTGTAATCATGTTTATAAATTTTCTTGTATTAATAGTATTGTTCTTTTAAATTTTAAGGAGTTCAAAATTTTCCTGATGTTTTGTTTTGCTCTATTTTTTATTCAGATAATATGCCTAATTTGGTTGATTTGTCTGATTTTTTTGGTGATTCATTTAGGTCATGATAGACCCTGATCCGGTTAAGCGGCCTTCTGCTAAAGAATTAGTAGAGAACCCAATTTTTGGCAGAGCCCAAAGAACAGCCAAAATGTGATAAACCACAACTGTTTTTTGTTTGTTGGTTGGACCATCCTATATGTAAGATTGATCTTGATCGCATCATGGCCAATTTTGTGAAATGATTTTTTAAGATATAGGCAACATATTTTTTGTCAAGCATGGTGCAAGTACTGTAAATGCAATAGTTCAGTCAGACATGGTCGTGCATTGTAATGGACTACGATGAGCAAATGGCAATTCACCAAGGAGAAGCCCCTTGAAATCCAGAAAAAATTTTGGCTGCAATTTTTTACACCTCTTCCGTAGTCATATTATAAGATTGAACTGAATATATATATATATATATATAAATGCATTAAACGTGGGGAATCATAATTGGGAAAAATGTTTATCCTTTTAAATGACATAACTTATATCATTTCACTTTCCCAAAGAGATGAGATTCATATCTTTACTTTTTTTGTCAACTCTTTCTCCTCTTTTAACTATCTCTTTATCTCTCTTAAACTTAAAATGACACAACTTTATATATTTCAAAATGACACACTTTTTCCATCATAATTATATAAAAGATGAAAGCATTAATTGTGGAGAATCATAATTATATAAAAGATGAAAGCATTAAATGTGAAAAATTATAATTATACACATGTTATTACTGTAGGCAGTAGAAATGATTTTATCTATATAGGGTAAAGAAAAGTATGAAAACACCTTTCATTAATTTACTTAAAATTATAGAAACACCCCTTATTAATCAAAATGATGTACTTTTTGGGTAGCTGTAGATAATCTTATTTAAATAGGTTGTAGAAATATTATATATATATATATATATATATATATATATATATATATATATATATATATATATATGTTCTTTTATGATTGAAAGGTCATAGGTTTGAATCCAGGAAATAGCCTCTTTGCAATTATCTAAAGGTAAGGCTGTGTACAAAGATTTCCTCCACCCCACACTTGCTAGTCGAAGTTTTACACTCAATTTTGATCATTGATTCACTTTTATTCAATGGTTCACATTATTAAAAAATTTGAGTTTTAGATATAAGTGAGATCAACGGACAAAATTAAGAATGTAACTTACACTGATGTAAAATGATCCTGACATATATATATATATATATATATATATATATATATATATATATATATATATATATGGGTCAGGATCATTTTATACCGGTGTAAGTTACACTCTCAATCCCGTCTGTTGATTCAACTTATATCTAAAGGCTCAAATTTTTTAAAAATGTGAGCCATTGGATAGAAGTGGATCAATGGTCAAAATTGAGTGTAAGACTTCTAACTCTTACACCAGTGTAAGAATATCATGCCCCTATATATATATATATATATATATATGAATGTTGTTTAAGTGCAACCATTTTCATTTCCAAATGTATGGATTTTAAGCATGTCTAAAAAAAAATTAGTAAGAAATTTATAAATTCTTCGCTCTTTGAATTTAACAACTTATTCTAGTTATTAGGATCTATAAATTTCACGTTGCTAACAAAGAGGTTTGGATCGATTCTACAAAAAATCAGATCGAATTAGCTGATACTTAAATTGTTTGGACAAGAATATGGTTTCTCACTTTTTCGGTTAATGAATTTTCTTCTTAGCGCATACCATTTACTTTTTTTTGTGTGTTTCATAAAATAACTATATCATGCACGATGATAAATATATAATAAATATATTTTCTAATAGAAGTTAGTTTCTTTTAAAACCCTGGCAGATCTCTAACAAACTGAGTTGTTATTGATAGCACAAAGTCTATTCATCAGATTCTCACCATCAATTTTAAAAAAGTTTAATCATATTGTCTACATGCTTGGGGCCTGGCTTTGTTGACTATTTATACAAAATTATTTTTTAGCTAAAACTATTTTTTTTAAGAACATTTTGATTATAATTTTTTCTTAAATAGGAAAAAACTCATAAATCTTCGTATGATATTGTTTTGAATCACTTATTCTCTTATGTTTCTTTTTATCAATTATCATCTATGATTTTTTTTTCAATTTAAATTCATCTTTAACACCATTAGAAACTTAAGTAATTTATCTATTTCTTTTTCTGAAAAAGAAAATAAAAAGATGATAAAAAAGAAAAAAAAATCAAAACAAAATATATTGGAAACTTATATCATGTAGAAAAAAATTAAATGTAAAAAAAAAAATAGAAGAAAAGAATGAATATACCTAAATAAAAAAATGAAAACCCCAAGAAACTTAAAAAAATAATACTAAATATATTGAAAAAGTAAAAAAAAAAGAAATTAAATATAAAAACTGAAAAAAAATTATAATAAAAAAGAATATATATATATATATATATATATATATATATATATATATATATATATATATATATATATATATATTATCAAGATTTAGTTTCTTCAAATTTTATAATAATTTATTAAGTAATTTTGATATAATCTATAGTTCTATTTTGAAGATAAATTGTGTTTTTTCTTCAAAATTATTTTAACATTTATTTTAAATTTACTTACAAACAAAATATATGTAAATATATAAATTATGTTAAAAAAATTCAATAACTTATCTTAAATTTTGAAGAAATAAATCTTGATGACATCCTTATATTAGTATATATCTTGGTCCTATTTCTGTTTTCTATTTTTTTCAGTTATTTTTTTCTTTGATTTAAATTTATTTTTTATTTAAGTCTTTTTATGTCACCGTTTTAAGTTTTTAATATATTTGGTCGTTTTTTTTCTATTTTTTTCATCTATTTTCTTCTTTTTTATTCAGATATATTTGACCTTTTTTTTCTTCTATTTTCATTTTTATACATTTAATGTTTTTTCTTTAAGTGTTGTAAATTTTAACATATTTGATGTCGTTTTTTCTTCTATATTTTATCATCCGTCTATTTTTCTTAAAAGGATAAAATAACCAAATTACTTAAGTTTCTAATTGTAATAGGGATGTGTGTGGATGAAAAAAATCATACAGATGCAATTGATAAAAAAATAACATAAGGGGGTAAGTCATTCAAAGACAAAGATAAAAGTTGTTTGAATTATTCTCTAAAATATAAGTTAATATGGACATACATACTACGTCTTCTCGAAGAACATATGCTAGAAGCTGAGATTTTGATGGCTGTTATATTGCACTAGCTAATAATTAACTAGGACTGAAACAAGATAAAGAAATTGGAATGTCATACTTGTAAATTTTATTAATTAATAATTTGAACATGAGAAATAGCCGTGGTTCATTGTTGTTGGCTTGTTGCTTGAGGAAGAGGAGGAAACGCACACGGGAGTGGAGTAATTGGTATGCGGTTTTAGTGTAGAAAATCTCCAAGAGTTAATGTCATTGGTGTATGAGTTGATAAATGATGGCTAACAATGTGGAAAAAGAAAGCTATTTCTCCACCCACACGAAGAAAACATTCCCTTATTCCTAGACCCATTCACAAATGCAACTAATTAACATTGAAAGAACAATGTAGAAAACTGAAAAATAAAAAGATTAAGATTCAAAGAGCGTGATGACCCCACTCCTAAGTATAATTTCTTCTTGCAATCTTAAATACCTTACATTCACACTTATCAATCAACCTAAGCGTTCGAAGACAATTTCTCAATATAATATTAACAAAGAACCTCTCTTCAAGTCAAAGTTACAATTAGTTTCCTTAACTGGTGATTCATTGACTGACAACAACAAAGGTATGTCATCATCCTTTGACTATGGAAGCTCCTTTTTTTTATTTTTTAAAATATTCAACAAAATAAATATGATTTTTTGAGTATTACTTTTACGTTATTTTCGTGGAGATTATGTTTTATTTATTTTGTCTAATAAACGCGAAGCAATTTTCTTGCAGTGCGTACACATTAGATTGTTTTTGTAAATATCTACCCTAATATTTCTGAAATAGTACAATAATTGCTATGGCATCGAACAGTCATTTAGCAACTGTGATGGTGAAGTGACGCATACATTATTTTTGGCGCATTTGAGCCAATACAATCCTTGGCTGGTTCGTCGATATTGTCTAAGAAAAGACTCCCGCAGAGCAAGATATCAATTTTATTTCTTTTACAAAATCGACATCAATTTTGATGACGAACATAGCACAGCACCACGGCACGTTGAAGACGGACTACAATTATCAGCCATCGAGGCTGAATTTTCTACTGATCAAAACATGATGAACCTAGAGTAGTGTGTTCTGTCTCTACGTGACAGAAATGTTTAACCCATAGATATTTAGAGATGGAAAGTCACCGGCATAAGTCAACGAAGTGTGTACAGTGATAACATATAGTAAAAGAGATATTAAGTCATATATATAAACTTTACTTCCTATTTATAAAATTTTACTTGTGAATATGAGTTATGTGTCTTCTATTTATAAGCTCAGTTGTTTTCTTGCACAGTTGTCATAGAATTGTTCTTTATTAGGCCTTTAGATATAATTGTCCATGACAAACGGGATTTATGAATCTTGCTTCTCATATTAAATCAATCAATTTGCTCGTTCTATGAGATTAAGGGGTAAATTAAATGCACCTATATTATATTACGATTACAATTAAGGGTAATTTATTATTTTCCTCTCATTTTTTTTTTAAAATAACCCATGTCAAGGTTTTTTTTTTTACCATTTAATTCTTTAAATTAAATTTGAATAAAAAGCCACTAACGTCAGTATCGGTACGGGAAATTTAAATAATTTACATGAAGTCCCAAGCTCAAATCTGCATCATTATTGTATCAAAAAAATTTGAAATAAATTTAACATAATTATTTTATCATACTAATATATCTATCAGCCAGCGATCCCACATATATGACTGGAAAATTTTGCTTTCACAATCGAATAATTTTCAAGACGTTATTCTCATGTTGGCTTGAGGGAGAGAGTATGGATAAAACAAGGATTTTTAAATAAGGGAAATTATTTTCTCATGTAACAGGAGATAGTTTTCTAATGTTATGAGACATAAAAAATCATGCTATTTTTTTTTTGTCTTTTTTAATAAGTGGTGAGTCCTACCACATATTGTATCTATGACATGAGAAATGATATCTCATGTGACATGAGAAAAGAGAAACACTTTAAATAATGGTGCCGAGGAGAGGGAAAAAAGAGAGAGTTATGTCAGGCAGATTTGGGATAACCACCAACAGTCATTAAGGGTGTGTTTGATACAAGTTTTATTTTAAGTTTGATAGGAAAGTGTGAATGGACATTGATGTATATCACGTTTGGTAGAAGTTATTGAAAAAAAAAAAATACTAAGCACCTTGGATGGATAGGAAACTGGTTTGTGTTGATTTTTGGCACAATAACACTGTTCGAAAATACACCTCAAGGGGTGGTATTTTGGATATGGATGGGGAAGTGAAAAAATGGTGTAATAAAAAATATTCCACAATAACACTCTTGCAAATTTTTTCGATAATATTTCGGTCAACCAAATATCTTTTTTAAATTTTTTTTATCAAACTTATTTTCTTATCATTTTCTTAGTAATTGTATTTCTCTATAAATTTTTATTTCTCTTGTGTCAAACGCCACCTAAAGGCTTCACATTTCACCAACGGTCATGGATATTATAAATATTAAACAGTTTTTGGATTACCAAATGAAGAAATGGTTTAAACTTTATGGATCTAATCTGCATTTTATCCAAAATTTAAATATCTTCTAGTGTGGATACTAGATACATTAATTTTTCACCACGCAAATGAATCACCTTTTGGGTTTTCAAAAGTTGAATTTTACTTTGCTAGGGTCATTATGGTAATCAACAATAGCCGACTTGCTAATGGTCCCTTCTCTTAATTTCAAAGTTGTCATCCTTGAAATTTTGTTCACTCCGTGTTTTGCGTAAAAACTGGCCTACTTAGTACTATGCCAATGGTGCATCGACATTTTTAAACGTCTTGTAGCGCAAATATCTTCTCCTCTCAACTATTTCAGCTGACAATTCTTGCATATAATTTTTAAAGTAAAATACACTTTATTTCTTTAAATTATTCTTTTAAAAACGGGGTATAAAATTTATGAGTTTTCATACGATCGTTTTACGTAAAGCTCAACAGTCGTTTCCTTACAATTTTTTTTTCCCCACTGAACTCCTCAAGTGGGTAAAATTATAATCTGCACTAAAGTTTTAATGTACAAATGTTATCAATTTTATTCAAATAAAATTCAACGAAATCTCATAAAATTACTGGAATCATGTTACGGACCTTATTCGATTTGCTATTATTATTTTTCTCGAATCATACTTAAAATGTAATTAAAATAACATTCAGATGAGAGGTTCGTGGCCCAGTTCCGATTGGAGGTTGACACCTTTTGACAATTCCAAAGGCAGCTTTCATTATCATGGGGGCCGCAAAAAGGGCAAAACAGGTGTTGCAAATTACAAGTCGCAAAAGGAAGAAGGCAAATGACAAGTGAACTCTGAAAAAGCTGCAAATATAATCACGTGACTAATGACTTTGACTAAATTGGAACATGGAAATGCATGGTAGATGCCGATTCCCACATCTAGGGACAACAAAAACTCTCGTAACCGTGTCATCCTTGAGAATTACTCATTGTGAAGAGCAAAAGGAATCAAGGATAAGAATCGAATCTATGCTGAAAACATTATTAACATGATACGTGAGTTGTTAGTAGTAGAATTGAGTAAGTGGTTGTCTACCTAAAACTAAAAATAAAAATAAAAACAAAAATAAAAATGAATAAATGCATAGAAAATGGCATCGATTCCATCTACATATATTATTATTGAACGAAGTTTAAATATTTTTATTTCTGTTTCATTTCGTATTTCGGATTAATCACATAGCTAGCTTAAAGAGTCGAAGTTCGTGGGAACCAACTTGTAATTAGAGTTGGGTTAACTTCAAAAAAATATTTATTATTAACAAAAATATACTATTGATGCAAAATTATTATTGTGTACAATGATATGCTACCATTTGCGGCGTCTTTCTATAGATCCCACAAGAGTACAAATCCAAAATATAATTACCAACCAACGATTGAACATCCCGATCCTCTTGTATCAAACATAATCTAATTTTTATTTTTTTCATTTACAAGGTTCGAATATGAACATTGATAACTTGGTTTGTTATTTATAAAATTTTTAAATTATCAAGTGAAGTTGTAACATATGATGTTAACATATATTTTAATTTTTTTTAAAAAAATTCAAAATTTATTTTAAGATTTTGCAAATACTCACAAAATTTTGATAGATACCGGGTATGAAAAATGAGAGCGGGCGAGGGAAAGCATTACTCTCCTCCGTCGCGATAATTGGTAAGGCGTCACGGTCGCAATCACGAGCCCGTAAACTACTCCACACTTTTACGTGTTTGTTTCTCACCGGTGTCCCGTGTTTATCACATGAAACTGGACGACGACGATCGATGCACATAAAACAGCAGTGTGTGGAAATGGAATAGTCTGCAACACGGGTGGGGAAAATATACTCTCAAATATGCACGTCAAATTTTTTTAATGTTATTTCTATTTCACACACTCTCATCTGTTCAATATTATGAACTGCTTTAGCTAAAAGATAAAAATTGTAATATGAGCTGGTTTAGATATTATGGGCTGGTTCAGATAATTATCCTGTCTTGTTTATTTAATTATATATATGAGAAATAGGTTTCTTATGTTGCAAGGGTTAAAATCTCTCATATTTTATTTAATATGACATTATTATATTGAGAAAACATAACCATATAACGGTGACAAGAAAAGAGAAAAAAAAAAAATTAAAATAAATAGTTACAAAATTATTATCATTGCTCCACTTTTATATAATTATGATTTCTCATATGATCCTGTCATGTTAAATAAAATATAAAAGGATTCATTTTTCATGTTGTACTAGATAACTTTGTCTCATATACATACAAAAAATGAATGAGGTCTATTTTTTTTTCTCTCTCTTTTCTCCTTAATTAATGAATCTCACATACTTTTTTATATATTGAATGAGATAAAATTATATCATGCAATATAAGAAACTTAATCCCTCTTTTAGTAGAAAGATTTTCAATTTTTTCAAACTCATTTGAGTACATTAAAATATTACAAATGTACTATTTTTTCTTTCTAAAAAAAATTATTGAGAAAAGCATATCCATCGACATTAAATATGTAGTAAATATTTGAGTTCCTTATTCAACTTGTATATAGATTTCAACTTTTAGTCTAACCATTAAATATAGGAATAACAGTCTCCACTAAAAAAGTATAACTGTGTTATTTTTTTTTTGTATATAAACTGTGTTAATTTTTATATAACATATTTAATACTTTTGAAAGTTGTAAAATTATTTAAAAAAAAAAATTAAAAAGCGGTCATGAATATATCTGGGTGGGAGTAACAGTTCAGTTGAGTGAGAATCTTCAGTTTAATGCTGAGATTTGAGTTTCAAAGAGAAACGTACGGTTATACGTTAAAATCCTTGTCATTTAAGTAGAAAGATGAGATTCATTTGGGATTGTGTGAGGTATTTTCTCTCCCCTTAATCGCAATGAATTTTTTAGGCAACTGCTATTTAGTATAGGTATCCAAGAAGCTTAGGTAATTAGTTAAACAAACGTGTGATTAGATAACTCAGGTGGCTAAATTACTTACTGGCCAGTCAAGCAAAGGGTGCGACCAATGCGGACTATGTTCTCATTGCATTATTACTTTTCTTTTTTTCTTTTTTTTTGAAATAAAGTATATTTTGAGTTATCACCAAAAATTATGAAACTTATTTTAATTTTTTTTTAAAAGAAAGTTCACTCTTGCAATTTCTCTAAAACACAAAATAAGTTTAGTTACTCGAAATTATGATCATTCTGAAATTTAAAGAAAGTTCACATTAATTTTTCAAAAAAAATAATATGAATTTATTCTAAATCTTAAAAGAATCATGAGTCAATTTTTTTTATAAGGAATTAAATTGTGCCCTATGATATTTATTTAAATTTTTTTTTGGTACAAACATAAAATCGCAATTATTAATATATTTTCTGTTATAATTGTTTATAAATTATATGGATTTACAATTACAACCTTAATTTATAGAATCCGTGTTTCTCATTTAATGCACCAAATAAAAAGTGGGACCGCCAGGCACCAGCCTACCTTGACGTTTGCACCTGCTTACAACATGGTGGGAAGTTGAGTATCTTACGCCCCCACTTTTTTTATTTATTTATTTACGCCCTCTTTTTTTAACTCTATTTAATGAACACCGCTTCATGAACCGTCTCACACTGAGTTTCCTCCCCCAAAGTAGCAAGTGATCAATGATCACTATTTTTGTCTTTCTTTCTCGTTTTCAAAACGCGTAACCAGTGTTCACCTATTAATTGTTAGTAAGAGAAGACACTGTAGCTTATAAATTACTTGTACAAACTTTGTAGACCAATATTCCCAAATCATCAAAATCAAAATGCCTTCAGAAGAAGCAGTGGTTGTGGAAATGGAAAACATAGCAAATAATGAAGGGATAGAACAGAATCACCAGCTTCAAGTTTCTGAACATCCCAGCCTCAAAGTGAAGCAAAAGTTGCGAAGATATGATTCTCTGGAAATGGAATCCCGCCGTTTCTCCCACGCCTGTGCCTCTAAAGTACGTCCAATATTTTTCCTCTTTCATTCATCATAGATTCTCGTTTAGTAGACATATTTCTAAGTATGACTAAACTAGGATGAGATTAGTCTCGTAGACTACTCAAAAAATTAAGGTTTATGGGACTGATTTTCCTATATATAAAAAGAAAATCAAACATATGTTATTGACAATTCAAGTGTGAGTAATGAAATCTCACGTAGCAAAGAAATAAGTTAACCATAGAATAAGCTAACTCAGAGTACATGTAAATTTATTTAATATTTAAAGTTTAGAGTTGAGAAATTTTCTCGTAATATCATGCATGCTTTGTTTATTTTTTCAATTACAAGGAATTAATCTAAGTGAACTATATATTAATTTGTTCCCAATAACAAATTAATTTTTTTCCTTTCATTTTTACGTGGACCAAGCCAGGGTTACTTTAATTGACCAATATGTGGGTATGTTTGTTGGTATACGATGATTGTAGGGACCAGCGATGACAGTGATACTGCAACTCGCGTTTCAAAGTATTGGAATAGTGTATGGAGATATTGGAACATCACCGTTGTATGTGTATTCAAGCACCTTCACAGATGGCATAAAACACAACGATGACATATTAGGAGTTCTTTCCTTGATCTTTTATACCATCACTCTCATCCCTCTTCTTAAGTATGTCTTCGTTGTGTTACGGGCAAACGATAATGGAGACGGTACTTGCATTCTTTATTAATTCTCTTATTTTTTTATTTTTATTTTTATTTCTTACAATGTTCAATAACTAATTATAAATACTTTTTGTTACTAACATGTATTAAGTTTAAACATTTTGTAGGAGGGACTTTTGCTTTGTACTCTCTAATATGCCGTTACGCCAAAGTTGGACTTATTCCGAATCAACAACTAGAGGACACAGAGGTGTCTAATTACCAGCTAGAGTTGCCGAACAAACGTGAGAAAAGAGCATCAAAGCTTAAGTCTAAGCTTGAGAATAGCCACTTTATGAAGCTCTTCCTCTTATTTGCTACCATGCTCGGCACTTCCATGGTCATTGGTGATGGTGTTCTCACCCCTTGCATCTCTGGTTAGTTTATAATATAATTTTATTTGTTTGTTTATGACATGCCTTTTGTTTCTTTTATTTATAATGAATATACAAAATATGATAAGAATGCAGTTTTTTTTTTTGTATTTTCATCATGAGATAAATATACTAAATAGTATATATTTCGTTTTGTTGCAGTTTTATCTGCTGTGGGAGGGATCAAGCAAGCTGCTACCCAAATAACTGACGGTAAGTACTTTTTTTTTTAATCTCTGTTGATAGCAAAAGTAATGAAAGAAAAGTAAAGGTAAGTAGGGCTCTAAGTATATAAGTCTTATAATGTGTCCTTTGTGTAAAATTTTCCCAAATTATTATCACCTGACCTTATCTTAAATACTTGTAATAATAATAATCGATTAAAATATTGAATTTTTGCAAGCTACATTAGAATGCTAAGTTTTTAAAAACAATTAATTTCAAGGGCACCCTTTCAACCTCAAATAAATATTAGGATACAAAAATAATGTAACAATAGTACTAATAGCTACATTTAGTTTTATTAATCCTGATTATGATAATAATTAATGCAAGTTCTGTTTTTTGTACACAGATCAGATTGTTTTGATATCCGTAGCAATCTTGGTGGGCCTTTTCATGGTTCAGAGGCTAGGAACTGATAAAGTGGGATACAGTTTTGCTCCCATTATCTGTTTGTGGTTCACCTTCATCGCAGGCATTGGCGTGTACAATTTCATCAAGTATGACGCAACGGTCATTAAAGCAATAAATCCAAAATACATAGTAGATTATTTCAGCAGGAACAAGAAAGATGCTTGGATTTCTCTTGGTGGCGTTGTGTTGGCCATAACAGGTTCATATACGATTTCAGTGTTGTGTATAAAACTCCTAATCTTTCTTAATCTTGTGCAGTCCACAACTCTAGATATGATGTGAATTTTTTTCTTATTGCAGGAACTGAAGCACTATTTGCTGATGTTGGACATTTCACGGTTCGGTCCATACAGATAAGTATGTGCTCTGTGACATACCCTGCTCTCATATTGGCTTATGCTGGACAGGCCTCGTTTCTTCGCAAAAACAATGATCTTGTTAGCGAAACATTCTACAAGTCCATACCAGGTAACTTTTCTAACCACTTAAAAAGTTTAAGACCATGAACATAACCAATTTAATAATTACAGAAAATAAAAAATAAAACAAGATTGTTTTATAACAACTAATTAAATATGGCTTCATGTTTTGCAGACCCTTTATATTGGCCAATGTTTGTGATTGCTGTTTTGGCAGCAATCATAGCTTCTCAAGCCATGATCTCTGGAACATTCTCTATAATCCAACAATCCCTAGCATTGGGATGTTTTCCACGTGTGCAAATTGTACATACATCAACCAAGCATGAAGGACAAGTTTATATCCCAGAAGTTAATTACATCCTCATGATTGCTTGTATTGCCATCACTGTTGGGTTTAAAACCACCACAAAAATTGGCAATGCCTACGGTAACTCATTCTATTATAACCTTTTTCTTTTAGACTTTAGTCTCACTTGATAGTATAAACAAGCCATTGTTTACGAGTAAAATATTATGAACAAGGAAAATTCTGAATAGATACACTTGTGCAATGCAGGTATAGCAGTGGTGTTTGTAATGACACTTACATCTGCTTTCCTCGTGCTAATCATGATCATGATATGGAAGACCCACATTCTTCTTGTTATTAGCTATGTACTCGTCATTGGTTCTGTGGAGCTTGTTTATTTGAGCTCAGTTTTATACAAATTTGACCAAGGAGGGTATCTTCCTCTTACACTTGCTGCGGTGTTAATGATCATCATGTATGTTTGGAACAATGTGTACCGAAGGAAGTACTATTATGAATTGGATCATAAGGTTTCTCCAGAGAAGGTTAGAGAGATTGCTGCTGACACAAATTTGTGTCGAGTACCTGGTCTTGCAATGTTTTACTCAGAGCTTGTTCAAGGTATCCCACCTATTTTCAAGCATTATGTGGCAAATGTGCCTGCACTGCACTCTGTCCTTGTCTTTGTTTCCATCAAATCCTTGCCTATTAGCAAAGTTCCAATGGAAGAACGGTTCCTTTTTCGCCGAGTTGAACCAAAAGATCTGAACATATTCCGATGTGTTGCTAGATATGGATACACTGATGTCCGCAATGAGAATGAGCCTTTTGACAAGTTGCTTGTTGAAAGATTGAAGGAATTTATTGCTAAGGAGTTTTGGTTGTCACAAATGGAGCTTCAGAATGATCAATATGATGAAAAATTGAATGTTGATAAGGTTGATGGAGCACTTGAAGCTAGTAATGAAGAAAGACTACAAGAGGCAATCGAGAAAGAGATTGAGGCAGTAGAAAAAGCATCACGTGCAGGTATTGTTCACTTGATTGGTGAAAACGAGGTGATTGCTAGCAAAGGAGCTAACATTGGAAAGAGGATTTTGATAGATTATGCCTACAATTTCTTGAAGAAAAACTTGAGACAGAGTGACAAAATATTTGATATCCCCCACAAACGTTTGGTCAAAGTGGGAATGACTTACGAACTTTAAAGAACTAAACTCTGTACAGATATCAAAGGAAGAAAAATAGTTTTTTTTTTTGGTTGGAGGAGAAACTCTGTATGCTCAACAGATAAGCCTTTGCTCATAGGGCACTTCTCCTTGTTATGGTAGGGGGTGAACAATCCCCAAAATCCCATTTCCCCTCTCTCCCTCCCGAGGGCATGTTTGATACATATAATACCTGATAGTATAAGATCTGATTAAATTTTAATATCATTCAGCATTTGATATGATATTGTATAAAATAATATCATCCAATATTTGGTAATACACTGTATAATACTAGATAAGATAAAAATAAATATTTTTGACAAAAATATCTTTTAATAATAAAATTATATAATTCTTCCAAATATATTATATGAAATTAATTTTTATAGAAATCTGCTGATCAGTGTGTCCAAGAAATATACTAATTTTTATATAAATAAAAATATCCAATATTTTAAAAAGTTTACATATTGAAAATTTATTTTTATTTTTAATATATTAATATTAAAATAATATATTAATTCTTGAAAATTGCATTAGTTAATACATCAATTCCTTATCAGGCATAATCCTACCCTCCTAGGCATGATTAAGTTATATATTATTTTGATGTATAAAGGAATCCTGCTGTATAAGCTTATACTATACGATAGTCACACTAAATAACTAAAAATGTCATAACGTATAGTATAAACTTATAATATCACGTATAATATTATATATTGTACCAAACAGGCAAGATCCTAATAGGGGCCTCTGTATAACTGAAGAAAGAAGTTCTAGTATGTTCTTTAGTCAAATTTTTGGAAGCAAGTGCCATAATTTGTATATGTTCGCAGGGTAAGAAAAGAGAGCTTTTGTTGCTAAGTGTTTAATATTTGTCCACATTTAAATTGAATTTTGAATTGCATGTATGTGGGCATGAGGTTTTAAATAATCTAACTTGACAAATGTGAATGTGTTAGCTAGGGTGTGAAGTCAATTCTTCAATTAATTAAACAGGAAATTATAATGTAACATTCAATTAAACACAAACAACTAGTTTGTTTAATTGAAATAAGAATGCTCTGACGCCAACAACTAAGTAATGATTATGAAATTCTCAATTTTAATAGATTAAGACGAGTTTTTCCGTATGACTTTGCGCAAGTTATGGATTTAATATCTTTCTTTGTTTTAGTATATAAGCTAAACGTGTAACTGATCTAATAAATTATAAAACCATTTCATATCTCTTTGTAACCGATAAAAAAGAAAGATCACTCCTCATCAATAACTAGTATAACAAAATATTTTTGTTTATTAATAATAGATATACATATCCTAGATGATATTGTATATAATATAGTACTCATTGCAAATTGGAGTTAAATCATGAATTAATGCAGAGGCAAAGTATTTACTAATTGGGATTAAAGTACTCACTTTTTGACAGCATTTTTTCTAGCTTGCCTCTTGTTTGTGGTTGTGTCTGTTTCAGCAGAATCTAGAAAAGAACAACCAAAAGACTTTGATATGGAGCCATCCTCTCGTTTTTGGCCGAAGACAAAGAGCCATCCTTACTTTTTGATAGATGATCCATATTCTTTTGAAAAACATAAAACTAAATAAATAAATAAATAAAAAGCATCATCATCATTGAAACCTTATTACGACGAACTGGAAGATAGAAACACAAATTTATAGGTGGTCCCGAGATTTCACTTGAAATTAGTGATTTGACACATTGTTAATTCTTTCACATAAGAAATAAATTAATTGGTCGTGATACCTACTGGTAATATGTTAATCTATAAGAAAACATAATACCCATCCACGTGAATCTTTACTTTGAAGTTTAATCAAGAACCACGGCATCGTGGCATATGATTTAGTCTGCGTTTGAATGGTTTTTTTTTTTTTTTTTTCTTAGAGAAGTTGTTTTTTTCCAAAATAAAAGTCTTTTTTAAAGTATTTTATGTGTTTGGATAGTATCTTTTAGAAAGAAAAAAAATATAATTTAAAAAAAAATTAAAATAATATTTTTTTTTAAAAGTCAGGATTCTTTACTTTTAAAAAAAAAGTATTGGTTAAAAGTTAAATATTTTTTAAAATATTTAATTTTACCCCAACTGCACTCCACTCCTCTATCATCATTATCATCACATATCTAGTAATTTTATATATAAAAAGCGTTTTTTGCATCCAAATAAATTTTTTATTTAGAAGTACTTTTTATGAGGTTCATCCAAATATAAAATAATTTTAACTTTTAAAAAAATTTATTTAAAAAAATAGTCATAAAAAAGTCCATCCTAGGGGCTTACTTATTTAGCAATTTTTATCTCTTTTTTTTATAAATAATTTATAGAAGGGCTTATCAATCTATACCGCAGAATTAGATTAAAAAAATATCTTGTAAGGATTGAGTTACTTAATTATAGATTTTGATTGATTAATGTTTAATATATTATTAAAAAGATAATAAATATTCTTCAACATGTCAAGAAATTAAAAATTATTAATCAATTAAGTTAATTAAGATTGATTCAAGTGAAATCTAAGTATTACTCTTATGTCTTGTTAGTTTTTCCTTTTATTAGAATTTGACTCCTTAATTTTTACTTTTTTTTTCGGGTTGACATTAGTTTAATTGAATTTTTTTGGTAATAAATTAAATAATAATAACATTAACATGATTTTGGTATCTATGGTTTAGTATCCTTGCGAATTTTCCCATCAATAACATCAAATTGAGCTTTATATATCATATAGGATGGAAAATTGAATTTCACATACGCCAAAAACAAAAAGAATATCTCTTGATACCGGAATATATGAGTAACTAGTGAAGATTCTGACGAAAATCAAGGAATCAGTCACTAGGACCTACGGTGCTAGTCTTTGATCTTATTTTCCACACACTTATATGTTACACATATGTATAAACGAAAAGTATAAAAAATATAAAATATTTTGAAAAAATTCAGGTTGCAAGGGAGAAATAAAACTTTTAAAGCACCCTGTAATTTTTTTTCATTAATATATTAGGGGGAAATCTGATTCATCAGAACATGAAACTACCCTGCTAACGAAATTTTTAAATCAAAATATTTACAGGACCTACCACGTAGGCCCTTGGTTCATAGCTTGATTTGAATTTGAACTTTTTTTTTATAAGAAATGTTTTTCTGAAGTTACATAAAATTTTTTATCTCATGTTATAGACACATCACAATCTGAGTCAGCATTTTTTTTTTTTTTTCTTTTAACCGTAGGACCCATCCAATTATGTCTTCATATGAGATAATACTATTTCATGTAGCATGAGAAAAGCATTGCCCTTTTTGGGTTTTATTAATCTCATGTTAAAGGAGATAAGTTATCTCATGTCATAGAGATAAACTTGTGGGCTCCATCACCTAAAAAATAAAAAAAAAAGAAAAAGGCGGCACAATTATCGAATGATGTGTATGAGAGAAACTTATCACATATAACATGAGAGTAGTTTTTTCAATAAATTAATGGTTATTTTTTTCTTATTTTTTATCTTAATATATTTTTCGATCACCATTAATTTGCATATTAAAATTCCCAATTCATAAGTCAAAATGATATAGTGCGGTTGTTCATTACTCCTGCAATAAAGCTTAATAAAGAACATATAACTACAAAGATCAGCCATAAATCACATGATTCTCAAGCTATACTGTATATGTTACTCTAATAAGAGATCAGCACTAAAACTCTTGCACAAACATATATGTAACTGATCTCCAAAAAAAACATATATGTAACTGATACATGCATCTTGAATATATAATATCAATAACAAATTTTATCACTTTTGTTAGCTCTTTCTCCCTCCAATTTCCTTTACTTATGCAAAATTGCAAATACCTTTTCAGGGGCTCGGCCTAGGGCATTTTCACCATTATAGTCTTTATTTAATAATTAATTATCAAATTGATATTGATTAAAAATTATTTTAAAAATTTAACCTTTTCAGAAAATATAACATCACTCTGTTTCTGTTTAACCGTTGACCATCAAGCCTATCCGGGTAATCCTTTCTTATCTGAGTATTTTTTGAAAAAATTTTCTTACCCAAATAATCAAGAGAATATCCTAGTATATTTTAAAATTCTGAAAAAATATTTGAATTATTCAAGGAGGAGCTACCGGGGTAAATGTTCGTACAAGCTTGTCACTGACAAACTCACTCGCCTTCTTCTCCTCACTCCTTTCCCTCACCGCGAGAACGTTGAAATTCTCAAGCTTCCAACAGGCCGTGGCACTGAGATTGTGGCACTCTACATTCGGCACCCAATGGCCACTTCCACAGTGCTTTACTCTCATGGAAACGCTGTTGATCCAGGCCAGATGTATGAGCTCTTCATTGAGCTCAGCATCCACTTGCGCGTTAACCTCATGGAGTGCTCTGTTTTTTTACTAAACTCTTTTTGTTTTCTCAAACACTGCTTTTTTCATTTTTTTGGTCTGCAATTTGGAATTTTGATGCTTTGTTCTCGTTCTTGTGTTTGTTTTGCTTTCTTGGTTTCTGTAAATTTGGCTTCTGGGTTTTCATCTACTTGGAGAGAGGACTCGTGTGTGATTTGGAATCTTGGGAAAATGGGTACTCTGAGTTTGTGAGTTGCGATTTTAAGGTGAACTCAGAATTGGCGTTACTTTGGTTTCTTTTTTTTTTTTTGGTATTCTGTTATGAGTAATATATATTTGAATCTGCATCTAGCATTGAAACTGTGGAAAAAAAGAAGAGCAGGAAGAAATTGGAATGGTGGGAATCAATGGATGAGAAAAAGAGTGGTAGTGGAGTTCTGAAGATGGAGATGAGAAGGCCAGCAAGGGAATGGTGGAAGGATGAGTATTCTGACGAGCTTGCCAAGAAGAAGAAGAAGAAGAAGAAACAGAAGCAGAGAAAGAGAAAGGGTGAAAACAGTGATGACAATGGCGATGATTGGTGGGAGAGGGATGATAGTAATAAAAATCGTAATAGGAGTGTAGATTCGTGGTTTAGTGGGGAGCTAAGGAGAGCTCGCAGGAATAGCTATGATTCTGGTAGTGGTGAAATACACAAGAGTGGTGGTATGAACAATACTCGAAGCTATGAACATTTATTCGGGTAGCCCAAATAATTCAAACATTTTCCTAGAATTTTGAAATATATTAGGGCATTCGCTTGACTAGAAAAAATTTTAAAAAATATTCCGATAGGGTAGGAAGGGAACTATCCGGGTAGGCCTGATGGCTTCTCTACCCGGGTAAATAATTCAAATATTTTTCTAGAATTTTAAAATATACCAGGGTATTCCCTTGACTACCCGGGTAGAGAAAAAATTTCAAAAAATACCCGGATAGGGGACTACCCGGTTAGGCCTACTGGTCAACGGTCAAACAAAGACAGATTGGTGTTATGTTTTCTGGAGAAGTTAAATTCTTAAAATAGTTTATAATCAAGGTGTTAGGTAGGAGTATTATTTTCAAATGGATGGAAAGGTCATGGTGAGATTTCAAGACTCCCATGTTTGATAGCAAATGTGAGAAATTTTTTCCACTATTATCATTTGCATAGAAATTCATTTGCAGTGTAAAATGAGAACAAAAATCTAACTCAAAAATGCTTTCAAGATAGTGGTATTCGAATTTCTCTAGGAATATGAAAAACTAACGTTGTAATCTTTGACAAAAATAACCTGACTTGAGTATGTCTTGGACCATTCAGTGCTGAAAAAAGGATAGGTAGGAGGCTAAAAAAGCAAACAATATGCTTTGTATTCAAAACGAAAAATAAAAACGTTAACAGGGTTAGTTTTATAATTTTATCATATTTTTTTCATCAATATTTTATCTTCAATCAAACATGAATTCAGAAAATTTAGCCCAATTTTTTCAGTAATATTTTGGTCTACCAAACAACTTTTTTTTAACTTTCTTACCAAATTCATTTTTCCATCATATTCCTAGTAATTGTATTTCCCTATTAAAATTTTTTTTTCTGCTCTACCAAACGCTCCCTCGTTATAGTCATAAAATCCTAGGGTAGTCAACGACCAGCAAATATCATCGCCATTCAGCCTCTTGCGCTTCTCCTTGTGACACTTGTCAGAAGCTTCCCTTTTTTTGTTTTTTTTTGTATGCATCAGAAGCTTCCCCTTTAACAAAACTTACGAACTCAGACACACATTCTTGCATGGTTTGTTTAGCTTCCTTGGAGATTTTGGCTTTAGGAGGCAGAATTTGCTTCATAATTAGCCCCACATTAGCTATTGGAAGCAACCAATCTTGCTCTTTAACCACCTCAAGATCGTCTGTGTCTAAGTCTATACCTATATTATCACCCATCTGCACAAAGAAACTTCATTCCTGTTTAAAACAGACACGTTGCTTCACCTGAAGTACTCACTAACATATGTATATAATAAAAATAAGTAGTTAAAATTAATTTCTCTTATTTCTTGCATTTTCGATATTTTTAAAATATATTATACATTAAAATAAAATAATTCATTACAATAACTATTACTTTTTAAACCAAATATTTAAGTAATGGGGAATGTTGATCTCCTTTTTCATAAGAGAACAATTTATTCCTGCAAAGACAATAAAATAGGGTCAGCAATTTAAAAAAAAATTAAAAACAAAAACAAAAACATGGCACAAAAATCGATTATGCACATAAATGAATTCTTATCTTATGTCAAAGGAGAAAAGTATTTCCCTTTAAGTAATGAGCATAAAGATTTACTAAATTAGCACAAGACACTTAAAATAGATATAAAAACACATACGTTCAATGTGGATAAAAATTTATATCATTAAACTTTTACAAAATTATAAGTAAATGGTTGAAAATTTTTAGGTCGATATAAGACTATAAGTTGTCACGGAATTAACTCAAATTAAAACATTAAAGTATTGAGTTTATAATTTCACCATATGTCTCGTGCTTAGCTCATTCATTACTTATGTGGGATTTTTTGTCATTTACACTTAAATTTCCAATAATCTTTTCTTCAAATATGAGTCTTATAACTATCAACTCTCCTCAAGTGAAAGTTTTCTTAAGTATTGATAGGGTTATCAATTAAGAGTGGTCAAGTATTAGTTTCACAATATGGATTTGGAAGCCTTACAAACTCGAATACTAACTACCATATTCAAATATTCGGTACACATGAATTCTGAACAACAGGACCATAAAAATAATGTATGTAATTCTTCACAATACTAATATTTTTTTTTCACTCCATTCGAAGATAAACCACTCCCTCCAAATTTCAATCACATATTATAATAAAAAATTTAATACTATAAAAATTATATGTATGTGCGATAGTGTGTCACGTGCATGTCTGTTAACCATACTTATATTTTCTTTTGACCTTTCGTTTTTTTTTTTTTTTCAAGACCAAATTCACTCTTTATTTAAGTTGACTATACGTACAGAATGGTGTGTTAGTGCAAAATTATAGGGCCCAAAGTTACAACTAAGGAAGCATGGGCACTTGTAAAAACACGAAGAGTTGGGTCCGACACGCTCTGACACGGTGTCGGACACGCGGTTGACTTTTTCCGACACGTTGACCATTCTGATATGCGAATTTGACCGTGTCCGACACGGTCAAATGGCATTTTCGTAATTTATTTTTTATTTTTATTTTTTAATTTTTTAATTTTTTTTTAAAAGTTAAAATATATTAATAAAGCTTCCACCTGATTATATCAATTTTATCTTTTGTCTTTTTTTCCCTTAAATAGATAAGAGATCATCTCAGCATCATTGTTGTCAATTCCTATCACGCTCTTGTTGTATCTTCTTCTCTCTGATCTCTCTCTAATATGATTTGATCTCTCTATCTGATATTATATCTCTCTCTCATCTCAGTTCTTATTTTTTTTATTAAAGCTTCCATCTTTATAACGTGTTGATGAGTATTATTAATTTAGTTTCATTTTTTTGTTAAATTATTAAATATTAAATGAAATATACACTATATAAATTAAAAATATTATTTAATATTAAAACGTGTCCCAACGTGTCAAAATCCATAATTTTTTAAGATTGACGTGTCGGAATATCGTATCATGTCACATGTCGCGTGTCGTATCAACCATATTCGTTCCCGTTTTGAAGCGTACCCAAAGGCAAAGTGGATGTAGTCTCTCAGATAAGTTTCAACTTTCAAGCCCAGTCAAAAAAGTAAATAAATAATACTTTTCTCTGAATAAAAGACAAAAAAATCTATGCGCCACGCTGGCACTGCCACAGTAACTTCTTCAAATTACGAATAATACTTTTCACTCTTTATTTAACTTCTTTTCACTACCACCACACCTTTACCAATCATTCTTACTAATTCAAAAAGTGGAAACGGCTGCCATTTTTCTTGCGTTTTTACTTTTGTTTCAGTTCTTATTATTCTCTTACTTGTCTTCCTAATATATTTTTATTGTGTAATTTATATGTTTATTCTGTCATTTTTAATTTACGTAACGATTTACAATGTTAATATATGATCTTTTATCCTTAATAAGTGTTATACACATCATCATAAGAGTACACCTACAACTAAGTTATTTTTTATCCTTTACAATGTGGAGTTGTTTTAAAAACAAATTATTACGGTTGTTTTTATTATTTTATTATTTTCAAAATTATATTGGGTTGTGTAAGTAGTAGGTAGTTATTTAATTTATTTGTTATTTAAATTTCAATTTTGCTAAAAGATAAGCAATGATTATTAGTGGAGTCTATTTAATATTAGTCAAAAATTACTTTTATTATTGACTTGTATTATCTATTTAAACTTTGAAATATTGAAATAAAGATTATAAGAGAAGAATAAAATGTTTTTACACTTGTTTATATGTTTGATTCAGGATTTCATACCTTATTTTATTTTAAAATAGGTGTACGTAACAGTTTAGTATCAGAGCCAACACAGACAACACGCATGGAGAAACAATTAGAAAAACTAGAAGATGCAGTGCGGACACTTTCCATTCAATTGAAGGATATGTTCACAAAACTCTCCAATAGGATAGATGTTTTAGTACCAATCACCAAACTCTCCCATATCTATTGTTCTCATTTCATTTCTAAAGCTTCCACATAGTGGCGAAGCTATGGACAAGACTCAGCTAGTGTCAAAAGACCCAACTAGTTAAATTCAGCTAGTACCAATGATGTATTATTTTTTAAAACATAATCAATACCAAGGTTATACCATAATTTTTAAAGAAAATATGTAGCATTTTTAAAATTAACCAAGTGGTTGTGCCACTATTTTTACACCCAAACATTTATCTCTTTCTCTCTCCACCAAACGAGCAACCCTCCTTAACACTACCATTTGTATTAAAAATTTGAATGCGATCAAAGTGTCTCAATTAAATAAGGCCCCTCAATCAAGATCTCAAATATTTGGTCTAACGAGAAATTCACTTCTACAATTCTTTGAAAAGCGAAACGAAATAGTTATGGTTAGAGGATATTTTCCAATCAACAACAATGGAAAAGCAAACATGGATATTGAAGATGATTCAATTACTTGATGTTGATCTTACTCTTGAGGACAAGAGTAATTTTTAGGGTTTGAATGTTACGGTTGTTTTTATTATTTTATTATTTTCGGAATTGTTGGTTTGTTTAATAGTCAGTAGCTATTTTATTTGTTTATTTTTTGAATTTCAACTTTGCTAAAGATAGGTGATGGTTATTAGTGGAGCCTATTTAATGTTAATAGATAGTTACTTTTATAGTTGACTTGTATTATCTATTTAAACCTTGAAATTTTGGAATAAAGATCACGAGAGAAGGAGAAATCTTTTGTACACTTGTTTTGTGTGCTTGAGATAAGGTTCCTCACTTGAACTCAAATCTCCTATTTTATTTTAAAATAATTGTACATTACTCAAATATTTTTAAAATTCTAGCAACGATTTACAAGGTTGATTTGTCTGATTTACCATGTGTTGTAAGCTCAGTAAAAGTTTAAGTATAGCTAAGCTATTTTAAATTTTATGAAATGATAATTTCCTTTTCAAAACAATTAATAATCTTTTACAAAAATTAAAATCAAACAACACACAAATATTTTATATAGAACGATGTAGTTTTGTGTTTTCTATTGTACCGGGGGATACGTTATAGCGGAACCTTTTTCGTCAAGTATAAAAATATTTTTATAATTTAGTTTTCTTTGTAAATAACACATTCTATTTAATTTAATTCATTGGGTAAGAGTATGATAGTTAAAATTCCGATTTAAATTTTTGCTTTTACGATTTTACAATTTTTTTTAATCAAAATGATTTCATCAGAATTCCAAATGCTATTATATTTTTATGATTTTTTACAATTTTTTTCACGTTTTATGATTTTTTTATCCTCTTTCTGATTTTAGGTAAAATCTCAATCTTAACTACTATGGGTGAGACACGATATTTTGAAAATTTATTAATAATTTGAGCTATTAATTTAAGGGGGAAGGTTATACTTAGTATATTTTTTTCTTACTACCAAATCTTAATCGTTGATTTCCGTCAATCTAATTTTTATAATTTATTAGAAATTAATAATTAATTAATAAATTTGACTCAATAAATTATAACCGAAAATCAATAGTTAAGATTTAATAGTAAAATGTAGTAAAAAAAAAAAGATAGTAAGTACAACTTTCCCTAATATACCATTTTTAAAAGTGTAGGATATTAATATCTTCGCTACTCCTAATCAATTTTCGAATCTGTTTTTATTTTCAAAGAAAATCTTTCTTAAAAAAAAGAAGATTTTTTAAATATTTTTTCAAATAAACCTTGATAGTGGCTTCATTATTTTTAATTTTTTTGCCATCATATTGCGATTCATCACCGACAATATTGTTAGAAAAAAAAAAGTCAAAAAGGCTGATCTGTACCTGAAAAAAGTTTTAAAAAAACTTCCAATGTTTTTCAAACACCAACCGTTGTGCCCACTGCATCGAAGACGGATACACGGGCTTTCATAGACGACGAAACGGTATTTGTAATTTCAATGCCAGATTTTAAAATAACTAATATAAATTTTATTTTAATTTTAAAATTTTCATCACATTAATAAAATTTGTTGTCACAAGATTCAAGTATTTAGAAGAGGGTTACATTTTTCTCATGTTGTAAGAAAGAATTATCTTCTACAAAAAAAATAATAATTATATATTATAAGTAGTACATAATTATAATCTAAAATTATTTTTCTCTCTCCGTCACGTCAGCCGACAATATCTGAGGAAGAAGAAATAATTTTAATATTATAACTATATAATATTTATAATACATAATTATTATTATTTTTTAAGAAAGATTTCTTCTCCGGCAATATAAAACAATGATTTTCCTTTAAAAGATAATGATAACTTTTACTTGAAAAGTCAAAAAAAAAATTAATATTTTTTCTTATTATGTTTGTTATATATTTTAGCACGGAATTAATCATTAAATTTTTATTGAAATTGTTCTTTAAGATATTTTCTTTTGGGATTCAAACTTTCAAACACATTTAATAACGAATAATGATTATAATTTATAATCATCTTACATCACAATAGTGTAAACGGAAAGTTTACAAAAAATAAATAAATTATATTTGTGTAAGGGGTGTATAATATTATTTTATAATCATACACTAAGACGTAATCTAGCAATAGTGGGAAAATAATTATAATCAATTATAATAATTAAACACAATTCCTTTTATATGCAGCAAGTTATTTATGAAACCGCAACCTAAGTTTTAACCTCGGAGAATTTCCTTTATTCTTTTGATTACTCGTTTTCTCGGTCCTCTCTCTCTCTAGTTACGGAGCACAACTTTGCTGTCATGAAAGTTGAGCTATGTTTGTGATATTACGAGGTAATCTATGAAATACCTTAGCACGTCTTTCTTGCTTGCCTGAGCCTCTATTGTTTATGTTTATTATTTGTCTTGTTTCTTTTTCTTTTAATGTCTCTGTTATTATTTTCAGTTCTCACAAACCGCACCAACGAAATAACACACTAAGTTGATACTCGAGGTTTATACGAAGACCCATTTCCCCAGGTCATTTTTCACACGTGGGTTCTACCTATTCCCTCAAGTTTTACATTATATATGTCTTATTTATAATCATTACTTTGCAGTTTGCATGCTTTTGCATTTCTCTTTCTACATATTTTTTGGTGCTGTCCTCCTCTTAGATTCTATGCGTTTATTTACCTCTCTTAATTTTGAAGTTGATTGATGGGTTTGCCTTTGAATTATCATAGCAACTTCATTGTGATTGGTTCAATCATTTCCACTTGGCTTCTGATTGTTTGGTTCATATAATTACCAAGGTAGTTTTTTTTTTTTTTTTTTTTTTGGAAAAAACAAAAAAAAGTTATTTCGTATTTGGTTTTCTTGGATTTTGTGATTTCTTAATTGTTTATTTCAAAGTGTTTAATCACTACTCAAACATATCTTATAACGTGGAGTGCTGATCTGGGTTTGAAATTGGATGTGGATATGTAGTGTTCGTTGTGCGTGATTAGATTTTCAGAATGTGCTTTTTACTTGGGTGGTTTTCTTTGCGCTGATTCGCATCACTTTTTTTTTATTTCCCTTTCATTCCCGCAACGCAATAGTAAACTTATGGAAAATATGAAGGAATTACATTTTCTGCAGTAGTGTATAAATATAAACGAATTTCTTGGTATGATAGAAAAATAATTACATCTACAGTTTACAATTATTGCTTTTTCTCATGGGATTTATATAATTTCTTGTTTAACGGTATGAAGGTTTGACATATATGTATTGCCTCAGTTTTGTTCATGAATATCAGTTGGTTACCGATTCATTTCATGAGTGAATGAATTACTTCTTTGGCATTGTTTTCCTAACTCTATTGTTCACCACGAGGAGCAATTGCAATGAGGGGCAAGAATATGCAGTGTTTATAATAGAGAAAGCTTATTATATTTTTCTTTACTCAATTTACTGTCCAATATTAGCAGATGGATTCTCTTTGCTTTGATGAATACAAAGAAGACGTTGAAGTGAAATCTGCTGAAGGATTTCTCACTTCTGATTTCTCTGGTGTGGATGATAAATTTGGAGACCCGGAAGTGCTCCCTCGTGTTGGAGACCAGTACCAGGCAGAAATTCCTTCATTGATTGCAGCACCTCATCTTTCTCAGCTTATAAAGAAGTCAAGAGATTCAGAAATCTCAGTCAATATGCCAGAGTCTTTTTCACTAGGATTACCCATTCCTCTTAAGTGGGCACATTGTAAATTTGAAAGCAGTTGTGGGACTTCAGAATCTGTCACAAGTGAAGAGGGGCAAGTAATTTCTGAGAATGAATGTTCAGAAGTTAAACTTCAGACTGCTTTACTTGGTGAAGGAAAAAATGTGGGAGGGTTTTCGAGTTTTCAATCCTTTTCTAAAGGTGATGAGACAGATATTGACTCATGCCCGGAACTGAAAACTGAACTAGATCAGCCAAGAGGGAAGTATCTTCTGCCTGGATTGTTGAGTGATCAATCTTGGACAGATACTGAATATAACAGTTTTCTTCTTGGCCTCTATGTATTTGGGAAGAGTCTTAATTTTTTAAAGAGATTTGTTGGGAGTAAGAACATGGGAGACATACTGTCTTTCTATTATGGAAAGTTTTTTAGGTCCAAAGCATATTGCCGATGGTCAGAGTGCCGGAAGATGAGAACTAGGCGGTATATATATGGCCAGAAAATATTCACAGGATGGAGGCAACAAGAATTGCTATCAAGATTATTTTCCCACGTCCCAGGGGAGTGTCAAACCATATTGGTAGAGGTATATCTCTGACATGCTTTACTGTATCCAAGTCATCTTCATACATAATCTGGAAGAAAAGGAATTTCCATATAAATGTGCACCTGGTTAAGTAATGTTCATGCTGGATTTAAACATTATCAGATTTTTAAGCATTGAATTTGCAAGCTGTGTTGGAATTATAACAATAACAAGTAGTGATATAAGAAATCCTTTTGTAAGTTTTGCTGACTTGAATATATTTGTTTAAAAGGTGTATTAGTTAGATGATGATTTTCGATGGAAGTTAAATAGTAACCATCAGCAAGCTTGAGGTTATATGGTCATGCTAAGAAATAATTGAAAGAGATTATTTCCCCAACTTCTGTTTGTTATATGTACTTGGTTTTTTATTCAAGCCACAGACACGTGTGCGCACTGTCTCTATCTTGATTATTGTGGATTAGATTATTGTCTTTTAAGAATGTCTGTAAGCTTCTTGAAAATTGTGGCTATCTTGTGAAGTAGTTTTGCATGAAATAGCCTGAGGTAATGCTAATAAGTGAACTTGCAACGAATGAAATTGATTTAAAAATAAGCACCATCCTATCATGAAGTCTTTCCTGATATGTGGATTATCATGATACTTATTGAAGATAAGCAATGCTATATAGTAGGAATTTCAGCAACAATTTGCTGTTATGTTGGTTGTGAAAGCTGCAATATGAATAGCTATGGTAATTAATGGAAACAAATTAGACAAAAATTCGAAATCAGAAAATGGTTATCAATATCATGATTAAGGTATTGCGGCGTAGACGATTGCCTGATAATCAGGCATTTACCATTCTTGGAAGAGACTAAGTAGCAGAGTTCTAAGTTCTTTATTTGACAAGTTCTCCTTGCTCTCTGAGTCTCTATTCTCTATGCATTTGGATATTTTGATACTGTTAACAAGGTTGAGTTTGTAACATTTACCTGGAAGTTGTAGAAGTTGCCATAGTCATTCTGTGCTTTTAGTATTTTGATACAATTGTAAATATTACTTACTGCAGATTTCTAGGAATTTCGGGGAGGGAAAGATGCCATTTGAAGAATATGTATTTGCTTTAAAGGATGCTGTTGGCATTGACTTGCTTATAGCTGCAGTAGGTATTGGCAAAGGGAAGCAAGATCTCACTGGCACAGCTGTTGAGGCAACAAAGGCCAATCACATCTTCTCTGTTCGCCCTGAAATACCAATTGGCAAAGCTTGCTCCTCACTTACATCTGCAGATATAATCAAGTTTCTCACAGGAAATTTTAGGTTAAGTAAAGCTCGTTCCAGTGATCTCTTCTGGGAAGCTGTTTGGCCTCGTCTTTTAGCAAAAGGTTGGCATTCTGAACAGCCTAAGGATCATGTTGTTTCTGGGTCAAAACAATCTTTGGTTTTTCTTGTACCTGGTGTTAAGAAATTTTCAAGAAGGAGACTGGTAAAAGGTAACCACTACTTTGATTCTATAAGTGATGTATTGAATAAAGTAGCATCTGAACCTGGGCTTCTTGAGACTGAAATTCAAGCAACCGAGGGCAGTGTAGATAGGGAAAACAGGCAAGACAAACGAGACCAAGATGGTCTGTCAAATAGGCAACAAATTGTTTACCTTCAATCTCATAGTTCAAAGTGCAATCAAGATCACATGAAATTTACAGTTGTAGATACCAGCATGGTTCATGATATGGATCCACATAAAGTGAGACAGATGAGATGCTTACCTTTTCAAACTATGAGTATATCTACCATCTCAAGCTGCTCTAGTGAATCAGACCAAGATACATCTGAAGACTCAGAAGATCAGGTTGAGCAAGCTAATGCTTCAAGCCCTATTGAAGATCACGTTGAACAAGCTAATTCTTCGTACCCTATTGATGATCAGGTTGAGCATGCTAATTCCTCAAGCCCTGTGGAAGAATTCTCTGATAAAGGGGCGAGCATAGACTCATCAGATTGTACTCGTACTCCTGAGGCCCTCAACCCCACCAAAGTAGAAGTCAAAAATCATAAACTTCATTCCAATCTGCATAATTGTGAGCATTCAAGGGAGATCAATGAGCATCACTTGATTCAAAACCTGGCATCTGATTGCACAAATTTTTTTCCCTACACCACGACAATGCAGAAGTTAAGAGCTTGTAACCATGTAGAGTTTAGCCACAGCAGTGAAAGTACTTCTGTGGACAGAAAGTTCGATTTGAATGAGCCAATATCACCATCAAATCTTCATGAAGAATCTGAGGGCATGGTTTTGTCTGTGGGTTCAGAAAACTTGTCTTTCCCAAGTTATCTGGTAACAGGCATTCCAAACATGAGCAATAAAGCCAGTGCCACTGAGAACCACCTGGTTGGTGAAAATTCTGCAGAAAATTCTGAAACCAGGATGTTGATTGACTTGAATTTTCCTCAAGTTTCACCTGAGTTAGGAATTGAAATGGAAATACCATCCTCTATGGTCATACTTCAAAATGACAACCAATGTGCAAATTCTTCGTCCTCTCCGTCTGAGATAACCCAGTTCAATGCAATACAGGAATTTCCTGAGGGCCATAAGGAGCAGCAATCTGTCATTGTCAACCGTCGCCAGAGCACAAGGAACCGACCATTGACCACAAAAGCATTGGAAGCTCTTGAATACAGATTTCTCAACTCAAAGAGGAGGAGAAAGAACACAGAATCTTCAGACAATAATTCAGTCCCAATGTATACGTGTAAGTAGTGGGGAAATTGTTAGTGCTACTTGTGATAATGGCATTGGGAATTCTATGGCTGATACAAGAGCAGAGGAGGAGAATGTTATCCGGGCATATAGCTGAAGCCTCACTATAATTTGTGAAAACGTTGAGCTAGCTTCTTCTTGAGGGGCATCAAGTTCATAAGTTGAAGCTGAACTGGATATAATTTCATTGTTTCATATGTATCCATCAACCATAACTATACATGAAGATCAAAGCTATCAGACTATATTCACTTTTTCCTTCTTCTTTTTTCTTTTTTCAAATTGTGACTGATAGAATAATAAAATAGCATGAATGTTGATCATATGATTAATGATTTAAAGATGAAGGATTATTTGTGATGAAGTTTTTGGTGCAGTGGCAAAGTCATTATCTTTAACAGGAATTATACCATTGTCCATTGGAAGAGGAAGATTAATCAACATAAATGGTAGTTTCTGTTTCATATCAGATTGATAGGAATATCAATTAAGCTTCAATGAGTACAGAATTGTAGCAGCCATCTCCATAAGCACATTTTTGTCTCTAGGTGATCCATTTTATGAATTAGTTTCTGTTTCATATTACGTTGTGATTTGCAACTACCTTAGATTTCATCTTTATTAGTACAATTAAGAGAGTATTTGTTAGGTTTTTGGCATTTCATATAAATGCAACACTCATTCAATGAAGTAAAATCTTTTGCAGTAATTGAAGACTAGCTACGTTGACGGTTAGTCCAGTAGTGTAGTCCCCACCAATTGCCATTAAAAGAAGGGTTTTATAACAGTTATGTTATAGGAAAAATGATGGTGTAATGTTATAGATATTCGTTTTGCGTGCCGAAATTTTCTTTTTTTCTTTTTTCTTCAAAAAGTGTGGGTCCCACAAAATGTTGTGTGTATAGAAAAGTTTGTTGTGTCATGTTAAATGACAAATGCAAACTCCTTAAACGAAACACTTGGTTACTTATTAATGATCTTTATAAGGGTCCTCATTGTGTCATAAGCAGTTTTAAACCTACATTTGATAAATCGACACAATCACATGAAACATTTTAAGTGGACATTATCGACTAGGAATCCAATGTGCCCAAATCATTGACATGTCAATGGCCAAAATTTCGTATGGTCCATTGCAGGCTTTTAGTTTGATGTTCGATTCAGCAAGGTTGATGATATTGTTAAGATAAGAACCTCGTCGTCTCAAATATTGATACAAGAACTTGGATATCAATTTTTTTATTTTTATTTTTTTGAAGATATTTCAATCGGTTCATTGCTTCACCGCAACTAGTCTAATTCGAGGTGGGTCCAGAGATTAAAGTTTTAAACCTCTCTCAAAGACGATATCGAAAACATACTTTCACCTTCCCTGACACCAACTTAGCTACCACCGTTTGGTTCAATTTATTGTTTTTAATGCAAGGTTCTAATAAAATTTAATTAATATTCAAAGTCTAAAATGAAATTGAAAATAAGTTGGAATTCCAGTTTAAAAACTACACGGAAATTACCCAAAGTTATAAAAGTTGATTAGTTGACTAAAAATGAAAATATAGTAAATTTGAAAAGAAGTCGTTTCAGATATATTTTTTGCCTTAATTAAATTTTAGTTCTTATAGTATTTATCTAATTGGGTTTGGGTCTTTATAATTTTTTATATATATTAATCCTTATATTTTTATTTATTTGAGTTTTAATCTATGAGAAACCAACACTATAGTAAGTGAAAATTGTAAGGAGAAATTAATATTTCATAGAAAATAAGGACTAATACATTAATAATTAATATTAAGTATAAGAATTAAAACTCAAATGAGTAAAAATATATATAAAGATTGATACCTTAAATATAGGAACTGAAACTTGAATGCGTGATAATTCAATAATACATCTCATTTGTGATGATGAGAAGATTTTCCCATCTCATTATATCTTCACTACCTCCCCCATATATATATATATAGAGCCTTCATTATTGTGCCATGTTAATCTAGACTACTAGAGATCAATTCAAGAACTGCGTAGTCGAGGCGCCAGATCAATATATACCTGCTCATTAAATAATTGAAATCAATTGTTTAATAACATTAATGTTAAGATAATGGAATCATTGACATCAAATTCCCGACTCTGAAAACTGCATGCAGGTTTGATAAACGACTAAATACTTAAAAATAAAGTTTTATAATAATTATTTACCTAATCAAACACGTCCATATCATCAATACTTTATGCATTTCCTATCCTTGGATAAAACATAAACAAACTGTTAGAGCACTATAAGACAAGCTCATTGGAAAGAATAATCCACGGTTGTCACCTACGTTGGTTTTATCTATATAGCTCCTTTGTCTATGTCAATTAGCAACTAGATCAATTAATAATTATGAGGAATTAGAAACCAAAATTCCGTGGGATGTGAATTTGGCATACCATAATTCAATAAAGAAATATGTGGGATATACTTGATATAAATGTTGGCAAGCTTCTGTCCCTACTTTGTTGTAAGTATGCAAGCTTCATCAAATATATCGATCTTTATATCGATAATTTCTAAGATGTCTTTTTCGTCGTTTTTATTATTATTTGATATTGAAAAGAGCATTTGCAATGAGAAGCACTACAAATTTGATTGACTGAAAATTTGAAGCTTAGTTTATGTCCCCTTGTTTTACATTAAGCGTGACGCAACATTTAAAATATAACACAAACAAAGGGCAGTGTAGAAACTTTCTATAGCGATTATGACTGCTTCAAATAATTATAAAAATAAAATAAAATTATTACATTAAAAAAAAGCGTGTGGAAGTATGACTTGAGAGACATCTCTACGCAATCTTAATATTCTCATATAACACGTTATAGCATTTGTTACAGCAAGATTTAAAAAGAAAGAATATTTTACAAGAATTAATATTTAACTCATCTTGAGAAGATCACTAGCAAATTTTGCATTTTTCTTCCACGTAAATGTCATATTTAAACAATGGAATATTAAGGAGGCCATAGGATACTCTTAGTTAATGTCGTTGCCCTTATGGTAAGTTTGCATCTAGGTTAACTCCGCAACAAAACCTCTTTTATGTCATTAGTAACTACTTCTAGACCATTTTTAATATGGGGATACTCCTACGATCGAATGGTTCAAATGAGACGTGGAGAGTGTTGGGAAAACTCGGTTCCCTCAAGTTCGGTTTCTACAGCCTTTTGCGGAAGTCAATCAACAAGATCCTAATCTCGGATCTCGGCCTGAACTTCACCAGGTCGGACAGCGCAGCGGAAAAATCAAAACGAAAACAGGAGAGAGAGAGAGAGAGAGAGAAAGGGAACACAACCAGTTTTAACGTGGGAAAACCTTCTTCAATGAAGAAGTAAAAACCCGCGGGACCTAGTCCAGATCAAAAATTCACTATGAAAATAATGGTTACAAAATAATCAGAATACACCAATGTGGTGGTTAACTCAACCTCTCCAACAATGGTGATAATCAAACTACCCTAGAGATGTTTCACTCAAACTCTCTCTAGAGATCTCTCAAATGCAAAGCATGAAGCTTTGCTCAAACAATCAAATAATTATCTCTCAAAATTTCTCTCTAATCTTTTAACCTAGCCTCCACCCACAACTAATGAATATATAGAGGAAGTGAGATCTAGGGTTAGGGTTTTTAGGAAACCCCTCAATGGGCTTGGGCTTAGCATTGAAGGAGGAAGCCCAACATAGAGTTCGGTTCATGATGATATTTAGTCATTTTCTTGATCTTTTTCTATCTAAATAAATCTGAGTTTAATAACACTAACATGAAGGCTGCGGTTAAACAGATTTGAACAACTTGAATACACACACACATATATATATAGGAAAATGTTATATTTACAAACTTTTTGTTTAACAAACTCTTACAAATTACACTATGTTTGACCAGTCGTACATTGAAGTTTGACTAGTCATACTTAGTATAGTTTGTAAGTTTATAAGAAAAAAAGTTTGTAAATATAACATTTCTCATATATATGTGTGTGTGTGTGATATTTTTACACTGGTGTAAGAATAATAAATCTTATATTCAATCTTAATCGTTGATTTTCGTCCATCAAACGACTGTAATTGATTGTGTTATTTTTATTAATTAATTATTAATATTCAATAAATTATATCCGTCAGATATACGAAAAGCAACGGTTAAGATTGAGTATAAAATTTATTATTCTTACACCAGTGAAAATTCAAGTAATTATTTTCGGGATGAAAATTAAAATAAAATAATAAATAAAAGCAAACTTCCTCGTGCATCTACTTGTTTATCTAATATAGTATAATTTAAGGGTTTTGTTTATCTCATTTTACATGAGATAAACAATTTTCCTATACACACAAAAAGAGGTTGGGTCCCACCATTTTTTTTCTCTCTCCTCTTACATTTGAGTCCCACTTATACTTTTATTTGTACAGCATGAGATAATTTCTTTCCTACAACATAAGAAAAATATATCCCATAATTTAATTTTTTGCATTAGTAAGAAAGTAAAAGTTGAGTTCTGTTGAAAATTAAGAGAGGCAGACTTCAAAATACAAGAATTCTTTGCATATAAATGGTTTAAAAATCTGTGGATATATATGAGGTAAGATTTAAATGGAAGGGAGAGAAATTAATTGTTTAGGATATGAAAATAATACCAAGAAATTAGGGGCATTTGCCAACTAGTTGTCTTCATATGAGCATTATATATATATTTATATGATGCCAAAGAAGACCAGCTTCCAATATTGGTATCATGGCATTGGCAGCAATAGCTTTCTAATTCCTCAACAGAAACAAAGGAAAACCCTTTAAGTTTTTGTCTTCCTCTTGGGAGAAAGTGGATTCTTTGTAATTTAGAGTTATAAACCAAAAAAAAAAAAGCCCCGTCACCAATAACAAGAAAATTAGAACGATCAGAGAAGACACAGAGAAGCTTCTATTAACTTTTTACAGTTAGCTCCAGTTCAAATGTCAAATATTTCAGGTGATGATGAAGGAAGCTTCTACTCTGGAAACAATGGAGAAGAAGTTCATCAAGAAAACGAGCAGCAACAACTACAAAACCACCCTCATGGCTCAAGTTCAGGACCATCCGGTGCTTGCAATAGCAATGGCTCCACTAATCAACAACCATCCAAGAAGAAAAGAAACCTACCTGGAACCCCAGGCAAATATTCATTTTTTGTTACTGCACTTAATTACAGGCTAACAAATCGGGATTTTATGTTTGAATTACTTTGATTAGTGAAAAACTCATTATGTCTATTCAGTAATTTACTGATAATGATTATGGCTCAAGTCTTAAAGTTGAATTTTGCTTTGAAGTGATAATGATGTATACTAGCTCTACTCTCTACTGGTCAAATTCTAGGTAGTCCTTTGCAAGCTTAAACATTGAATTATAGTTTGATAGAAGGTAGGTTGCTGCATTAAGTACCGATAACAATAACTGTAAAGAACTTTTGCTTTATTAAACTTATGATTTTTAACTTTGTTTATTGTAGAGCTATATATCCAAGTTATCAAGAAAGCACCGTGAAATAATTCTTATGCATAATCTTACTTCTTTGAAATAGTTAATTATCTGCTCAGTCTTTCCTGATTTTAAGAAGAGGGATTAATCCTTAATTTAGTATACAGATGGCGGCTAGCATATATATACGGGCTTTATGTTTATCATGTGACATAATCTAATTCCATTTTCCTACACACACATCAAAGAGGTGGGGTCTACATTTTTTTTCTTCTCTCTCATCATTTCACTTTCTCTCTCTTTTTTATTGTGTGAGTAGGAAAATCAAGTTGGGTTATGTAACATAATAATCATAAAACCCTATATATTATTATTATTATTATTTGGCAAAAGTCCTACTAATGAATGTGTTTTATGAAATAGATCCCAATGCTGAAGTCATTGCTTTATCACCAACCACATTAATGGCAACAAATAGATTCGTATGTGAGATCTGCAACAAAGGGTTTCAGAGGGACCAAAACCTACAGTTGCACCGCAGAGGTCACAATCTTCCTTGGAAACTGAGGCAAAGAACAAGCACTGAGGTGAAGAAACGGGTCTATGTGTGCCCTGAGCCATCATGCGTCCACCATAACCCAGTTCGTGCATTAGGATGATCTCACTGGCATTAAAAAGCATTATAGCCGCAAGCATGGTGAGAAGAAATGGAAATGTGACAAGTGCTCTAAAAGATATGCAGTCCAATCTGATTGGAAGGCCCATCAGAAAACCTGTGGCGCTAGGGATATGACTGTTGGATAAGATTCTTGGATATTTAATTCTAAATTATAACTACTGAAGAAGAGTAATTCTGTTAATTTATCTTATTGTAATAAACCTTGTCTTATGAGCTTATAACTACAAGCATGTACAAAGTTTCAAGATAAACTACAATACCATCAGTTTATAATGCTTATAAGAAGATATTCCATTCCTTTTCATTCCTCTAACACGTAAAGAAGAAGATATTCCTGGGCTTCTCTCTCTTATCTCTATTTTCTTTTAGTTATTCCTTCCTAGTCACTTATTTTATCTTTGTTTATTTTTTTCTTACTTACCTTTTATTTTACAACACTTCATCGGCACGATCAAGCCTCTAGTGATATAGCAGCATGATCAAGTCTCTAGGAGGCGTTTGGTTCAGGAAATTTTTTTGGAATAGTAGGAAAATGAGATAGATAGAGAAATGATTGGAAAGATAGATAAAGTGAGATAGGTAGAAAAATGTAAAAAAAAGTTGTTTGGTGAGGAAAAATTTTACTGGGAAAATTAGGTAACTTTATGAAATCAACAGTGCATTAAAAGCCAGATAACCGGTTTTCCGAAAAATTCCATTTTCAAATTGGGTTTCTAAACAGTGCAGATATCTATGTTTCTCATAAATTCAGACAAATTGGATAGATGGATTTTTGGTGAAAAACGTTGAAACAAACATGATATTTCTAAAAGCCATACTTGAGAAAGATAGATATCCGCTGAAAAGCTCCCAACCAAACACCACCTAAAGATATATCAACATCCTCTTTGTTTTGATTCAAGCAAGAGTCTCAATCAACTAAGTGATGACTTTGATCAAGTTGGATGATTTATAAAAGGAGCAACCTTTCTTCTTTGATTGATATATTTTATGGCTTAATTTATTCCTTTTTCCCTTTCTTGATGCTATTTCCAATATATATGTACTTTTGTATTTCCTTTACAGAGATTTGACTATCAAGTACTAACATATTTTATTTTATATTAAATTTGTAATTTTGGTGAATTCCTGAAGAAATTACATTTTAAGTATCCTTGAAGGATTGCAAAATTATTTAATGGAAATCATTGGTCATTATTCATAATTGTGTTATAGTTCCTGAAGAACTAGAGATTTAGACCATGATTGAAAAGATCCAAATTGATCAATAATTTGAAAGAAGAAAAATGAGAGAAAACAAAAATGAGAGAAAACACTCTCAATATTTTATGCCTATTGAATATGCTCTAGCAGTAGCAACGTTGAGAAAATGGTTCAAGAAATATTATGAATCAAGTTTGTCCATTTTTATGATTCAATATAAGAACAAATTATCGATGAAAAATCGTACCATAACGCTTACAAGTGATTAAACTCTATTCCCATAAGTGAATATTTTAAATGAACACATTTCAACTATGAATCAATGGGCTTAATTATATTCTCAGAAGTGAATATTTTGAATTATAACTTTAGACATGGAAAAAATTATGGTTAGAAACCAATGACCTTAAATATGACTAACACAAGTGTCAGTACTAGATTTTGGCACTATAAACTTGATGGAAAGCTCTAGAAAAGCATGTAAGGTATTATCTGAATGAGTAAAATTATTAATAAATGGTTCATAATACTCTGGTGGATCAATCAGAATAATAAGCTTTAAAGGTATATGTCATTGTGTAACGTCCGGCCGCTTGCAAGATCGATGATTGTCCCAACAAAGTAACACAAGACTTTTTAGTATGCTTTGTCGACCTCGCTCACACATTTTTTGGGAAAACTTCCTAGGAGGTCACTCATTTCATAATTGCTCCAAGTTAAGTACGCTTAACTATGAAGTTCTTCTGTTCCGGGCTACCAAAAAGTAGATTCATCTTGTTAGTATAGGTATAGTACCAATTAATTCTTACAAGTTATCCTCAATTGTACAGTCTCATACTTGCACAGTCTCTGAAATCTCTCTCTTTTGGGTGTTGATTCGATTCATTCATGTACTCCCTCAGGTGCAAGATTTGACATGAGTCACTCATTGTTCGTGCCTCTTTTGCACCGACGATCACTCCCTACCCTTATTAGCCCTTAGGATATTACACGTTCCTATTAATATGGTGCAATTGTATATATTTGTTTTCTTCAAATATATTGATGGAATAAATTATTTGATTAATCGCCAAAAATAATTAATAATTTTTACTTGATATATATGAAAATATAAATTCATTTCAATGCTCTAGAAGAGCTTGAGCTATGTTATGTGGAAGAACAAAATTACTAATAAGTTATGTTCTATACTATAGTAAATCTATGAGAAATCTACTAAGAATTAAAAATATTTGATGCAATGGTTATCAAATTGAAACCGTGGGTAGAAATAATATTGAATTTCTTTATATCACAGCTTTTGGACTTTGCCACAAAACTTTATCGAAAGAAGTGCAAGTCTTCTCTTATGGATTGTATTATACAAATATAAATTTCATTGAAACTAATATTCTTACTAACCATAAGTTAGTTGATTCAAAAATTTGTACCCCTTTGCATGAGAAATAAGATCATCCGATGAGAAATAAACTAGGTAAAGTAAGAATTTAGATACGTACTATCATTATAGTATGAAGAAAATGACATCGTATATGTATCTCTTTTTTTTGGTAAATAACATTGTATATGTATCTATTACATGATAAAGTATTGCTTTGAAAATTATTTATTTAACCTTGACCTTATTAAAATGATGCACTTGTATGTATTTGTTTTCTTTAGACATCTTGATTGACAAAATATTTGATTGATGAAGAAAATTGTTTATAATTTAAACTTGACATTTCACATGCATTTGATTTATCATTTCTTTATTAATTTGTGATATTTTTAGTAAATTGCATATTATATTATTTTTATTTATTTATTTTAATTGAATAAAAATAATATTATCTATTAAAGATAAATTATTATATACGTTGATACGATTAGTTATCCAGACAAATAAACCTCATGCAAAATATCTATCTTACATACTATTAAGCTAAAAAAAATATTGTTTGAAATTGATATCTATCATGTTAAAAATATTAATACTTTTTTTTATAAACCATAGCCACAGGTATCCTCCACGGGAGGCAAAATTGTTCAAGGTGGATCCAGGATTAAGGCTTTAAACCACTTCCAAAGATGATATTGAAGAGGTCCGAACACATTCTCTCACCCCCACCTGCTCAGCTCCCATGCGCCAACAACTGAACTACCATCAAACAAATTTTATTATTCGACAATTGATTGGATAGGATATCTATTGAAGAACTATGATATTCTTTATCATAAGGAATTTTCATGTGTTAAATATTCTCAATGTAAATTGATTATAAGGTATCACAAACTAAAAATATAGTTGAATTTTTTAGAATTTGTAAAATATATTGAATATGGTGTTTATGCACAATATTATTGATCTTGTAGACTATTATGATATTTTATTTCTCAATGTAAATTGATTACAAGGTATCGCATATTTATTTATTTTAAACTCAAAATTTTGCAAAAAGTTCTTGCTCAAATAATAAATTAAGATCAAGTTTGGTAATCATTCCATTAAAAGAGCTCATCTTGATAAAACATATCAATTTACTTCAAAAGTATTTTGTGATTATTACATATCAACATAAATTAGTATTGAACATTTTAATGCATATGTTTATTCTCAAAATAATTAAGTTGAAATTTTTATTAATCGTTTAAAATTTATTTATATTAAATTTTAAACGATGCTATTGAGATTAAAACTTACACTAGCCTGAGAATATGCTATAGTACATGTTACACTTACCATTTGTATCCAACCATTTGTGTATCATAAGTTTTCATCTTTTTAAATTGTGTTTGACCAATAAACTAATATACCTCATCTAGAAAATTTTGTTTTCAAATAAAGCACCTAAACTATAAGACAAGTAAGCTTCTCTAGACCATACAAGTGCACGCCAAGCCCATCAAAGGATTTGATTAAGATATGTCATATTTCGCCACGTATACAAATGGAAAAAGCAATACATGCCCTCCAATCAATGGCGGACCTACTTGAGGGCCATTGTCCGCAAGTGCGGACATAAATCCATTGAATTTTTTTATTTATTTTTTAAGCATAGCAGTGAAGCATGATGTTGGTTAGATTAGGCTTTTGCTTGGATATGTAATGAGGGGTGGAATGGAAAGGAATGAAATATGATGGTATGGAATGGGATGCCATACATTTTATTAGATATTTTATGATATCATACAACAAATCAGCTTGATTAAAAAAAATGTGGGGAATAATTTCTTATGTTAAGTTGAAGTTTTTTTTCTTTTCTTATTTATATATTTTTTTAATGTATTTAAAATTTTCTTTTAAAAAAAATTCAGGGGCGCTATCCCCAAACCCCGTCACTAAATATGTGGAGATAAATAATATTTTCTAGGTCCGCCACTGCCTCCAATTATATCTTTCAATCATCCACACTAACAATTCAACTCTCTCCTCCAAAAGGTGATTTGAATCAATAACCAATATAATACTTGTGGGTGAAGTTACATTAATAGTTTTTATATATCTCTAGCAGAGAAATTAATATTTCATATAAAATAAGGACTAATATTTTAATAATTAATATTAAGTATAAGAATTAAAAATCAAATGAGTAAAAACTATATAAAGATTGATACCTTAAATATAGGAACTGAAACATGAATGCGTGATAATACAATAATACATCTCATTTGTGATGACGAGAAGATTTTCCCATCTCATTATATTTTCACTACCTTCCCCATATATATAGAGCCTTCATTATTGTGCCATGTTAATCTAGACTACTAGAGATCAATTCAAGAACTGCGTAGTCGAGGCGCCAGATCGATATATACCTGCTCATTAAATAATTGACATCAATTATTTAATAACATTAATGTTAAGATAATGGAATCATTGACATCAAATTCCCGATTCTGAAAACTCCATGCAGGTTTGATGAACGACTAAATACTTAAAAATAAAGTTTTATAATAATTATTTACCTAATCAAAACACGTCCATATCATCAATACTTCTTAATTTTATGCATTTCCTATCCTTGGATAAAACATAAACAAACTGTTAGAGCACTATAAGACAAGCTCATTGGAAAGAATAATCAACGGTTGTCCCCTATGTTGGTTTTATCTATAAAGATCCTTTGTCTATGTCAATTAGCAACTAGATCAATTAATAATTATGAAGAATTAGAAACCAAAATTCCGTGTGGGATGTAAATTGGGCTTACCATAATTTAATAAAGAAATATGTGGGATATAATTGATGTAAATGTTGGCAAGCTTCTGTCCTTACTTTGTTGTAAATATGCAAGCTTCATCAAATATATCGATCTTTATATCGATAATTTCTAAGATGTCTTTTTCGTCGTTTTTATTATTATTTGATATTGAAAAGAGCATTTGCAATGGGAAGGACTACAAATTTGATTGACTGAAAATTTGAAGCTTAGTTCATGTTTGATATTCTAGTTTATGTCCCCTTGTTTTACATTAAGCCTGATGCAACATGTAAAATGTAACACAAACAAAGGGTAGTATAGAATTTTTCTACAGCGATTTTGACTGCTTCAAATAATTTTATAAAAAAAAAAAAAAAAAAAAAAAAAAAAAAAAAAAAAAAAAAAAAAACCGTGTGGAAGTATGACTTGAGAGACCTTTCTACGCAATCTTAATATTCTCATATAACACGGTATAACATCTGTTACAGCAAGATTTAAAAAGAAACAATATTTTACAAAAAATAATATTTAACTCATCTTGAGAAGATCACCAGAAAATTTTGCATTTTATTTTACAATGTCATGTTTAAACAATGGAATGTTGAGGAGGCCATAGGATACTCTTAGTTATTGTCATTGCCCTTATGATAAGGTTGCATCTAGTTTAACTCCGCTACAACCCTCTTTTATGTCCTTAATTAGTAGCTACTTCTATACCATTTTTAATATGAAGATATTCCTTCGATCGAATGGTTCATATGAGACGCGGTTCATGATGATATAGTCATTTTCTTGATCTTGTTCTATCTAAATAAATCTGAGTTTAATAACACTAATACGAAGGCTGCGGTTAAACAGATTTGAGAGCACGTTGAACACAACGTTAACACAAGAGCATGATCTTTTAACTCTAGTATAAGATTAAGAAGTCTTATTCGTCAGTCGTCGATTTTCAGCCTAGCAGTTGTAATTTATTGAGTTATATCTATTAATTAATTATTAATTACAAATAAAATACAGTCATCAAATAAATGAAAATCAACGAGTGAGATGTGGAGTAAGACTTTTTATTCTTATACCGGAGTCAAATAATACTCCTTCAATCTTAGTTGTTGATGTTATTTATATCTAACGATTCTAATTTATTAAATATGTGAGCTGTTTGATAGAAACAAAACAATGACCAATGATATAAAAATAACATGATGGTGTGAAAATATGAAAGCTAGTGGCCAAATTCAACTATTTATTTTGCGGAGGAAAATTAAAATAAAATAATAAATAAATAAAGCAAACTTGCTCGTGCATCTATTTGTTTATCTAGTATAGTATAATTTGTTTGCATTAGTACGAAAGTAAAATCATGTTGAGTTCTATTGAAAATTAAGAGAGGAAGACTTCAAAACACAAAAATTGTTTTGCGTAGATATTATGTGAGGTAAGAATTAAATGGAAAAGAGAGGAAAGTAATTGTTTAGGATATTAAAATAATACCAAGAAATTAGGGCATTTGCCAACTAGTTGTCTCCATATGAGCATTATATATATTTATATGAGGCCAAAGAAGACCAGCTTCCAACATTGGTATCATGGAAGCAATAGCTTTCTAATTCCCCAACAGAAACCAAGGAGAACACCTTTTGTTTTTGTCTTCCTCTAGGGTGAATTAAAGTGGATTCTTTGTTTAGAATTATAAATAAAAAAAACAAGCACCGGATTTTAGTGAGCTCCATCACCAATAACAAGAAAATTAGAAAGATCAGAGAAGACACACAGAAGCTTCTATTAACTTTTTTTGCAGTCTCCTTCTGTTCAAATGTCAAATATTTCAGGTGATGAAGGAAGCTTCTACTCAGGAAACAATGGAGAAGAAGTTCATCAAGAAAACGAGCAGCAACAACTACAAAACCACCCTCATGGCTCAAGTTCAGGACCATCCGGTGCTTGCAATAGCAATGGCTCCACTAATCAACAACAACAACAACCATCCAAGAAGAAAAGAAATCTACCTGGAACCCCAGGCAAATATTCAACTACCCCAGAGATTCAATTTTTGTTCCTGCACTTAATTACATGTTTGAATTACTTTCATTATAGAAAAACTCATTATAACTATATTCAGTAATTCACTGATGATGATTATGGCTCAAGTACGATCTTAAGTTGAATTTTGCTTTGAAGTGATAACGATGTATAGTAGCTCTACTCTACTGGTCAAATTCTAGGTAGTCCTTTGCAAGCTTAAACATTGAATTATATATAGTTTGATAGGAGGTAGTTGCTGCTGCATTAAGTAGTGATAACAATAACTGTAAAGAACTTTTACTTATCAAACTTATGATCTTTACCTTTGTTTATTGTAGAGCTACATATCCAAGTTATCAAGAAAGCATCATGAAATAATTCTAATGCATAATCTTACTTCTTTGAAATAGTTAATTATCTGCTCAGTCTTTCCTGATTTTAAGAAGAGGGATTAATCCTTAATTTAGTATACAGATGGCGGCTAGCATATATATTATTATTATTATTATTATTTGGCAAAAGTCCTACTAATGAATGTGTTTTATGAAATAGATCCTAATGCTGAAGTCATTGCTTTATCACCAACCACATTAATGGCAACAAATAGATTCGTATGTGAGATCTGCAACAAAGGGTTTCAGAGGGACCAAAACCTACAGTTGCACCGCAGAGGTCACAATCTTCCTTGGAAACTGAGACAAAGAACAAGCACTGAGGTGAAGAAACGGGTCTATGTGTGCCCTGAGTCATCATGCGTCCACCATAACCCAGTTCGTGCATTAGGTGACCTCACTGGCATTAAAAAGCATTATAGCCGCAAACATGGTGAGAAGAAATGGAAATGCGACAAGTGCTCTAAAAGATATGCAGTCCAATCTGATTGGAAGGCCCACCAGAAAACCTGTGGTACTAGGGAATACAAATGTGATTGTGGAACCATATTTTCAAGGTAAACTCTTACATTTTCAAAAAAAAAATATATATATATACATATACAAGGGAAGTATCTATTTATAAACTTTTGTAAATTACACTATGATGTACTCCTAGAAGTACATAGTGTAACCTAGTGTATTTCCGGAAGTACATAATATAATTTGTAAGAGTTTGTAAACAAAAAGTCCTTAAATATAATCCTCCTCGTATATATATATATATATATATATATATATATATATATATATGGGTCATGTTATATTTACAAACTTTTTTGTTTACAAACTACACTATATCCTCCTGTACAATATGTTCTCCCGGGAGAAGATAGTGTAATTTGTTGTAAAAAAATTTGTAAACGGATCATTTTCCTATATATATATATATATAGGTGTTTATATTTCTGCAGCTGTTGTACGTGCAGCAATCAAATACTTGTCATATATATATTTGAAAGCATTAAATGCAGAGAATCATAACCATACAAAAGATAAAAGCATTAAATGTGAGAAATCATAATCATACACCTATCGTTGTTGTAAGTAAAGCCGCTGCAAAATTTCTGATTTTAAATTATATCACCATTGAATTGAGGAGGCTCTAAGTAAAGTTTTTTTGTAGATAACATTATTCTGTAAACACACCATTAAGATGTCTTCTTACATGTCAATCCATATTTCTAAATTGTGCAGGAGAGATAGTTTTATCACCCACAGAGCTTTCTGTGACGCATTAACTGAAGAAAATAACCGAGTGAACCAGGGATTAACAAGTGGCATGCCACTAAACTTGCAAAGTCAAATGCCGGATCTTATGTCTACTATGCCTCTAACACCAAGGTCCAACAATATCAGTGACTATGACCCTAAGAATCCACTCAAATCTCTCCCCCAAGAAGTTGTCCCAATACCATTCAAGTCCATGAATATGGGTGGTGGCATGTTCTCCACCAATGCAGGTTCACTTTTTGGTGGTCCAAAAAGCATGTCTCCCTCTTCTTCTAGCCTTCAGCTCAGTTCCAATAGCTCTTCTGGCTTCAATAATTACTTGCAAGACAGCAAAAATGGAGGACTAATTTCTGGCTCAGCTCTCATGTCAGCAACAGCTTTATTACAAAAAGCAGCTCAAATGGGTGCCACTGCAAGCAATAGCATTAACTCCCCCATGATGCAAAAAAGCTTTGTTAGTAGCATGGTTGGTCCTGATCATGTTTCTTCCACTAAATCACCATATTCAGGTCCTCATCATCTTCAGTATAACCCTTCATATGACCACTTTCCTCCTCATCCTGATGTATCTAACATGGCTGGGGTTAGTGGTACCCCTGCATTCACCAACCAATTGTTTCAGAAAGGACAAGAAGAAATTTCACAACTACTTGTTACTAACAATGGATCTACAATGAATGATATAGGTATGTTCAGCCAAATGTCCATGGGAAGTGACCACAATAACCCAGGATTGATGAAGAATGTGGAACAAGAGATTAGTAATAGTCCAAGTTTGATTAATGGAAGAGATGTAGCAGAAGGTAACCCAATGGAGCCATCAAGGTTTGGAGGGAGTGACATGACAACAGTTCATGACTTCTTGGGCATTGGGGGTTCACCTTCAAGAGCAATGAATTTGCATGAACCACAACAACAACAAAGATTGGAAGCATTAAGCCACCAGAGGTTGGAATTTATGAACCACTTTCATCACCATCTTCCACATGAGGATTCAACTATGGAGAAATCCATTTGGGATGTGTGAGAGCTGACACAAGCCATGTTCCTTTGGATTGTGTTTATCAAACTTAGAAATTGGAAAGCCTGTGATTCTAATTAGACGTGATTGGAAGGTTTTATTGGTTAGAACTGGATACAAAACAGATTATTTAGCCAATTTCATTGAAGCACCTACCTTTGAATCAAATAGTTATTCAAGCTGATAAATTGATTCAACTTGTCTCTACCTTAAATATATGTTCATGAAAAGGGGAAAAAAATAAAACAAAAATCGATTTAGGATTAATTGTAACATTTTTCGGTTTAGAATTGGGTTTATAAAAGATTTTACCAGCTAAAATAATGATCACTTTACGTTATCATTTTTCAGGGTTCAAAAAATCAAAGAAGAATGCATATGAAATCAAGTTTAAGAATATTAGCCTGTGTGCATTCTCTAGTGTGTCAGATATCTTTTTAAAAAAATTACACACAAAAATTTATGTAATTATTGCAAATAAGTTATCTTTATTTACTCTCGAAATGACGTCGTTTTGGTATTAAAATATTAAAAAAAAATATTTATAAAGACTATTATAATCTTGAGATAAATTAAAATTACAAAAATACCCACATCGTTATGTGCTTAAGGCAAATAACTTATCTGCGTAGAAAAAAAGAACCCAAAAAATTATCTCCTACTTTCTTTTTAATCGTTCTGCTTGTAAATAAAATTGAACAATCATAAATCATAATCCGTAAAAATTAATAATATTAAGTTGGTGACAGTAATTTTGATGCACCTATAGTTAGTTGATTATGCATGGCCCAAATACTTTAATGAATCAATTTGAAGTCTACCATATTCCAACCAAAATCCAATTTAATTGAAGCAAAGAATTTGATTGTAATTTGTTAGGAAAAAATTGAAAAGTAATAAATTTGATTTGTTTTTGAGATATAAGATTTTGAATATATTTTGAATTTAGAATTATCAGATAATAGATTGATTATAATCAATTATTTTTATTTTATATCAGATTATCTTAAAAAAAATTAAAATCATATGATAAAAGAGTTGAATATTTGAATTATTTTGATAATACAAAGAAAAAAATGTTTGTCTTTTTAAATGATATAACCGTGTGTCATTTTAAATGAAACAAAGTTATTTTGGTGTTTAATTGAGAGTTTTTTATATTTTCTCTCCTCCACTTTCTTTCTCTTCCTAATTTTATGGAGAGAAAAAAATGTAAAAAATTATCAATTATGTATTAAAATAACGTTGTTTATGCATCAAAAAAACAGTGATATAATTTAAAAAGTTATATCATTTAAAAGAAGACAAATATTTTCCCCTAATACAAAGTGAGACCGGAGCATTTTTCTTATCTCCCAATTTTTTATTTGGACCTACTATTTCTATGCGACATCAAATTATAATTTTTAGTTTATTGGTTTTTTTCTATAAAAGCTAAAAAGCGATAGCATAAGTATTTATTTTTATAATAGTAAAAATAAATTGATTTATTATCTATTGAAAAATTTTAAAAATTACAATGTCTTTAATATTCTTAATTATTTGTCATGTTTTTCGAAATAATTATAAAACATCATCAACTACGGACTAGATGTATGAATAGTTTTATACAAATATGAAATAATCCCCTTAATATTTTGATGAGTTTTCTGTTAGGTCGATTTTTATTTGCTTGAACGCTCAACTTTGCAAGCAAGAAAATAGGAGAAATTATACCATTCTTTATAAATAAAAACTCTTACTAAATTTTGAAATTAACCTTTTTTCACCATCACTAAAAAAAGGAGGTTTTTTTTGTACAAAACAATAGAATGAAATATCATTTAAGAAAAAGGAGGTTATAATTAGGAGTGTAAATAGGTTAAGCTGCCCTACATGGGCCTACGACCTAACCTATATCAGGTCAAGTTTGGCTGATTACATATAGTTAAATAGAGAAGGCCTAGGCTGTTAAAAAAATTTATTTAAAAAATAGGCCGTAGGCTTTTTCTTACATATCGGGCATATAAGCCTGCAAGTCGGCTTATATCATATTATTTATTCTAAATTAAACAAATAAATTCATTAATTTAATAATTTTTAATAATAAAATAATATTATTTTAATTATTAAATATTTAATAGGCTTAAACAGATTAAAAGGCCGGCCAAGGCTTTTGTTTTTTAAATATAAGTTAGACCAAAATTATAATTTAGGCCTACACGAGGCTAACAGGTCAGGTCATGCCTAAGATTTTTTACACAGTTCTAGTCTATTTAAGTTAAAGTCTAGTTTAGTCTAACCTATTTATACCCCAATTTATAGTTATTAATTCTTACAACTAAATCTTAACCGTTGATTTTCGTCGATATAATAGTTATAATTTATTGGGTCATGTTTATTAATTAATTATTAATTTTCAATAAAATATAACCGTTAGATTGATAAAAATCATCGGTTAAGATTTGATAGTAAAAAAAATAATAATAACTATAAAATAGTGGAAATCATGTAATAAAAAAGGGATATATTTTTCTTATGTTGTAGAAAAAAAGTTACCTCATGTTGTAGAAATAAAAATATAAGTAGGATCCACATGTAAAAAGAGAGAGAAAAAAGAGTGGTGGGACCCAACTTCTTGTTGTGTGTGTAAGAAAGTTGTTTATAACCCAATAAAAAAGGAGTCCTAAAACAAATCTGTCATGTAAGACAAAGCACGTCATTACAACTGTTAAAGATAAAATTGGGCCAATAATTCGGTTAACGAGGGCCAGATCAGTGTCTTTAAGGCCCATCAGTGCAAGAATGGAGGGTAGTTCCGTCATTGCGCATTCGAGGTAATAGTTTCTTCGCCGTTCGTGGGCCACAAACCCTAACCCTAATTAGATCGATCCTATTTATAAAGCAGAATCCATGCCTCCTCTGCTTATGAACCTCGCCACTCTCTACGGACTTGACTATTAGCGTTGGTAACATGTTAGTTCATTGTGTCTTCGATTTTGGATTTCTCGTCTTTGTGTGTCTGACGTTGGGTAACTTGTTTCTTGTTCATTTTGTTCTGTTGTCTAGCGTTTTTTGAAGGCAATGATGTTGAAGAACTACCTATTTTATGAGGGAATAGAAAATCGTCCCTTTATGATTATAAAATTACCAATGGATCCTTCTGAGCCTTCAACTCTCTCTTCTTAATTTTTTGGTTGTTTCGTAGATGGTAGATAAATAATAGGAGATGATAGAATTGCTACATTCTTTTTCAATTTTTGAAATCCAAAGAAAAGAAACAAACGGAGACGCAATCGAATGGAACGAGCCAATTGAGGTGATGATATTGTCTTCCGAATTCATCTGTGTCGACTATAAATTATCAGACTACAATTATCTGATCAATTGCTCACCTATTCGAACCCCAAAAAAACGTTGTATTTTGAGAAAAAATTTAGACATCTTTTAATATTTTATTTTGTTTTGCAATTAATTTAATTTTTTTACATGTATTGCAACATCCTTTAAAAATTTAGTTATGATAGTAATTATCTTTAAAAAAAAAAAAAAAAAGTAGGATCTTTGACACGAGTGTTAAATTTGTAAAATTTGAAATTTGACTACTTACCAAGAAACCATTCCATCGAATTGAGTATGATTGTATGTGTGATAGCATCTACTATACCAGTAATATCAATGAACCATATTATTGAAATCGCTCAAGATACCCTTTTTTAGCTCCTAGAATAGAATCTATTTCTTAGTTCAACTCTTATCTTACTAACTGGAATCAAAGAATTAGTAGATCTGTTCCGCCTACGCCCAAAATGGGAGCCATTAGGTAAAAAAAAAAAAATCAATGGTGTAACATGCTTACCAATAATCTTTTTATCTTTAAAAAAATTATTAATAATACCAATTTTTTATCAAATGATAAAGTTTTATGCCCTATATATTGAAAACATAAGTAATCCTCTTGTTTTTTGCGCAATTCTCTTGTTTTTCTGCCCTCCATACCTTAAATAATATTTAAGCATCAAAACTAGATGTGATTGTACTCCGAGGATTACAATTATTTAATTCCCCAAATTAATGGCCAAAAGTCTTAAATTATTCCAAGTCAGTTATATCTCCTCTAACCAACAAAACCACAATTGTATTGAATTTATTCAAATTGAGCATGACATGTTCCAGTGGTCCACCTACAATGTCTGCCCACATCAAATTACACACAGATTGTACCTCTGGAAAGTTCGATGAGATTATCTCAGAAGCAATCCCTTCAATATCTCCCGAACATGAACAATTATGGTCTGGTCCATGTCAACACTCCAACTACCTTAACCTTGCTGATTTGTTATGCTGGGAGAAATATGTGACATTGCAGGATCTACAAGTGAAATGCGAATTTGTCTTTTACACATAATAATAATAATAATAATGATAATAATAATAATAATAATGCCACAGTTAATTATATCATTTGTGTATGATTTTTTTAAGTGTGATAATTCCTTAAATATATTTTAGGATTTGAACGATAATAGATCCTTTTACATGTCAAAATTTTATGAGTGTCAAAAATTTTGTGTCTATTTCTTTCTTCATTAATGAAGATTGAATTTCACTTATTCAATGCATGTGAAAAAAGATATAGACACAAAAAATTCACTGAAATTTTAGTATGAAAGGATCCATTACCTTTTCCAAGGATAAAAATCACTTGTGTTCTCTAATCTTATGTTAAAAGGGTATAACTATTTAATTTCAAATTACCGCGCCATTTGTTTTACCTTATAGATGTTGATATATGGAGTGTTTCGGAAACCAAGGCACGAACTCTAATAAAACTATAGTTAATAAAAAATATTAATGAATTTGAATAAAATTCATTTCAAATTATTTTATCAATTACGCCCTTTTCAGTAAATTGCATCTATTCCTTAATTTTGAACTTAATATTGACATTTAAATTTAATGAAATCTCCCTTAACATACCTCTATAACATCTTTATGGTTAGCACGATTTCAACAGTTTTCTGTAGTTCGTGAAATTTCAAAATTTTCAAAGAAAATTAGCCAGATAAAAAGACATAAAAAATACCGAACTAAAAGCAAAAACAATCCTTTTTGTGGTGAATTTTGGTTTTTTTTTTACAATTGACAAACAAGTCAAACTCATGATATTCTAGACACTGCAACCGCACTAACTGTAATATCATCCTTATCCTACAGTTACTTCATACTGAGGTCTACTTCCATCTCCACTCTCCAATCACCAATATGAAAATCATTGTTATCAGAATGCAACTCTATACATCCCGAAAATTAATGAGTCAGATAAAATCCCTTTAAGACCAAATCAATGTGAAGAGAAAAATCATCGTCTCTGATCATGCCACCTTTTGTTCCCCTGCCTACCAGGGTCCCCGTGTCCAGAAGAACCCCGCTGCCTTGACCATTCAGGCCTATGATTTCTTACATTATTCATTCTGGACTCTGGGTAATTTCTACCTGGAACATACCTAGGATTTCTAGTTGGGCTATTCTCTGGACTCCATGATTCAAATTCTTCCCTTCCATTATTATTTCTATCCGAGGAACCAGATTGCATGGACCCCCCAACCATTGTGTTATAGTTGTTATGATTTCGTTGAGTATGATATCTGGATGACATATCCTGCCTAATTCTCCACACATCTGACACAGGACCTGATTTTTCGACTTGTGGTGGGTAGGAATGTACAGTGTTACGATAGGAAGGTTCAGTGAAATGGGCCTGCTGTGGCAAATGTGGATGATGTCTTTGTTGTTGTGTGGCTGAAAATGATGGCGTTGGTGAGGACAACATGAAGGATTGCGGGAATGCGTTAGGCAAACCCTCTTGGACACTCAAATTAGGTACTGGTTTAAAATTACTCGTGCCATCAGCCCGCATTGCTAGAGGTGAACGTGCACCAGGTAAGTTAACTGAAGATGCATTTGCAGTGATTATGTTCTTCATAGTTAAACCTATATCCAAGGATGGTGTTTGAACATGCATAGAGGAAAGAGCGTGTGGTGGTTGCCTTTCAGGAACGATATTTGTTGCCTGAGGCCGTGAATATTGAGAAACTGTTGTGCTGGTGTGCTGCTTCGAAGATTGAAGCACAACTGTCGGCTGTTGCATCACTGCAGAGCCAGTTGCCGGAGCCTGAGATAATAAGTTGGTAGTTACCACTGTGGTAGAGCTCTGCATAATTCTGTCGGATTCTAATCTTCGCCGTGAAAAAGGGTTCTTAGAAACTTCGGTGCTCCATCCACTCTGAAAAATTGATAACATGGGAAGCTATTAGTTATAATTAATGACTATATTAATGATTTCAAAGTTTTTAGCACGTTGACAATTGTAAGGAAATAGCGAGGAGCAATTCATGCATTCTGGGCCAGACTAAGGGTGTAAGCAATGTAAATAACACAAGCATCAACCTAATTGCCTATTCAAAATACAAGCAGAACTACTCCAGGGAACCCTATTAGTAGCACGAAAATTTGTAAGACTAAACCTATTGGATTCCCTAAATTGGCCATATGCTAATATAGAATACTTTTTACGTGGCATCCAAGAACTTGAACGCGCAACATCTTGACAAAAGACAAAAAAAAAAAAAAAAAAAAAAAAAAAAAGAGAACAACTTAGAAATTAATTTATTTCGATCTCAATTTGGGCCACCATGGAAAAACCCATTTCCCCCAACACCCTATGCTACAAGTGCTATCTGCTTTCCACACTCAACACGTCCAAGCCAACATGGCTAAAGCGGAGAGTGCATGGCACTGTAAAAGGAGACATCAGACATGATGATAAGATCTTTGACAAATAGTTGCAGTATGAACTCAAATCACGCACCGTTCTTGGATCGCTTGAAGGAGTTGGAGATGGGAGAGAAATTTCCATCTTCTCTGGGACCTTTGCACTCATGCCATAATTGCCATTTTTATTTTCACTTAAACCCAAGTTCACACCACCTCTCTTGATCATGTCAAGCAACTTCACGGTTTCCTCAGTTGGAATGCTGCCAGCTTGTCCAGAAGTTAAGGCAAATACCAACTCTGGGTTCTTTAGCAGCACGGCAAGCAATTCTAAATCAGGCTCAGCAGTAGCTGCATTATCGGTTGAAGATGTGGTGGCCACCCCTTGAACAGCATGAGATGCAACTTGATTGGGGGAAACTGCTATTTCTGCACCATCAACATCCGGTAGCTGTTCAATAGGAATTTCCAGTGTCAAAGTGTCATCATAGTCCATTTCGATGTCCCACGGCTCCTTGGGATTAGAAGGCATCTCCTGGACAGTCTGATAAATAGTTTCCTTGTCCCTGCGGTTTCTGTTTATCTGGACATCAACCTCTTTGCTATTTTCACCAGCACCAACTCTCCAGGTATCTTTAAGTTTCACTTCTGCAAAAAGGGAAGAGGAACCAAAAAAGGAAAATTTTGAAAACTGAAAAAAAATTAAAACGTAAAAGAAAGACTTGATTAAACGATTTACAAGAACCACAAAAACGAAAGCAGAACAAAATTCGTATGGCAATTTCACTTCTTCCAGGATTACCACACAAAATATAAAGGGAGAAAGCAAATTGTATACAAGCATCGAACAGATGCTTTGTGGCTGCAATAGAATAATAGGCACCGCAGCCAAATTCAAGAATGAAAAGAGATACAGGAAAATTTCAATATCAAAACTGTATTAAGGTTAGCTAGACACTTATCCATGACCTGTTAACCTGGTAAATATCTAATATAAATAACTTAACTCCATCAGATCATTTGCCAATTTTACTTAAAATTACAAGATTTACAAACTTCCATAATGAATTTAGTGATAAATAATCAAGCCCCAGGAGCGGCAAATCAATTGTGTTTCAAGAGTTGAAAAGGAATAAAAGAAAATGTGGCTGGCCACATTCGTTTAGAATGACAAATAAAACGATCCCACAGCCCTTCATGTGTTTTCAGGATTGAGATTGCTACTAACTTGTTATTTTCAAAGGGTGTAGCCATACACCAGAATGTTGCATAAAAGTCACCAAAAGAAATGGACAACTGCTTGCAGTTTACGGTCCCTGATTATTACAGCCAACAAAAATAAAGTCACACGCCAATAAAGCCTCAGATGGGATTAGTTCGATGCTAGAATTCTTATCATGGCAGGATGCATTTTACATATCCACCGAGTTTAAACCTTCAAAGTCATACCCCACAACCAAAACTACTTTGTAGTATAAACATGCAAAGAAGACGCCATGAAAAATATCATAAAATCCTCCACGCCATAGATAAAGAACCAATGCTCCATCCAGATCTGTGATCATGATTGCAAATTACAAAAATAAAATCGCTACATCAAATGTATCATATTTAACTTGTACGATGAATATTACATGGAAAAGTTCCTTTCTGGATTCGGTAATCAAAACACAGCCCATTTTTATTCATTAGAATCAAAAAATTGATATCTACAGTGTAAGAGGCCGTATGGAGTAGACAAAATTAACTTTGAAAGTTTACACTGTTCTCAAGAATGCCTATGCTAACTTAGGGAGGGTTGGAAAGTTAAAACCCCGGTTATATTTTAAGAAATTCAGATTTGTATATTCTCGTCTTTTATTTGGGCAGTAGTACCTCATACATTTCCATCACTACTATGCATCAGTAATTCAGAATCATGTACTGATCCTGGTGCAGCACTGAATTTCCCTCTTCTTTGCTCATTAAGCAAAAATGAAGCGACATATATTAATACTGGATCACGCCCAATACTATTTTATTCCCATGAGCCACGGCAATAGTATAAACTGTAAAGGAACAGAGAACATCTAATTGCGATGAATACGGAATTTTTTACATGAAATTCAGATAGTAATACTATTGCTTTTAAAAATATTTTAATAGTGATCAAACATGCTAGAGTCAATTTGTAAAACTGGTCCTTCGTCCCTGCGACCAACTTTTCAATATTTACGACTTAGCATAGCTCGTATAAAGTCAATTATCAAGTCCTCAAACGAGGTGGTTTAAAGCCCATTCTTCATTAGAGATTTAGGACTATCACACCAGTTTAGCACAATGTGCAGATAAGGCGTCGAAAAAAAAATCAATTTGGACCATGGACCAACCTTTGGGAGAAAGGGAAGATCCTAAAATCCTCAAACAAATCCGTGTGAGTATTTGAATCTTAAATCCCAAGAAACAGATTTGTACAGTAATCTTCTATTAATCTCTTAACATTGTTAAAATAGTAAGTATATACAACTGCCCAATATACCCAACAGAACATGAGGTCAGAAAAGGACTCCTGCTCTATTTATATAAGGTAATAAAAGCTGCCAAAATGGGATGGGATCAATAGTGTTAGCGTCAAAGGTAGCAAAGAAGCGTCTGAATAGTCCTCCAAGAATATGTGCAGGTAGAGACTCGACTAAGATAAAGTATGTGCGAATTGGCGTGTACAATTTCATCAAGTATGACGCAACAGTCATTAAAGCAATAAATCCAAAATACATAGCAGATTATTTCAGCAGGAACAGTAAAGATGCTTGAATTTCTCTTGGTGGCGTTGTGCTGGCCATAACAGGTTCATATTCGTTTTCACTTTGTGTATAGAACTCCTAATCATTCATTCTTAATCTTGTGCAGTCCATAACTCCTCTAGATATGATTTCTTATTGCAGAAACTGCAACACTATTTGCTGATGTTGGACATTTCACAGTTCGGTCAATACAAATAAGTATGAGCTCTGTGACATACCCTGCTCTCATATTTGACCAATGTGGTCAAATTTTGAACATTTTTTACATTGTAATGATATTTACTGAGGCCTGTCCAGCATAAGCCAATATGAGAGCAGGGTATGTCACAGAGCAAATACTTATCTGTATTGACCAAACTGTGAAATGTCCAACATCAGCGAATAGTGTTTCAGTTCCTGCAATAAGAAAAAAGTTCACATCTTATCTAGGAGTTATGGATTGCAAGAGATTAAGAATGATTAGGAGTTCTGTACACAAAGTGAAAATGAATATGAACCTGTTATGGCCAGCACAACGCCACCAAGAGAAATCCAAACATCTTTCTCATTCCTGCTGAAATAATCTACTATGTATTTTGTATTTATTGCTTTAATAACTGCTGCGTCATACTTAATAAAAGCTGCCAAAAGGGGATGGGACCCGTAGTGTTTAGCGTCAAAGGTAGCAAAGAAGCGTCTGAATTGTCCTCCAAGAATATGTGCAGGTAGAGACTCGACTAAGATATACCTCTTTTTAACTCAACATCGGCAAATCTCTTAATATGGTCTGTTCTCAATCTGTCTTTCATTCATTTTTTTCGGATGTCAAAGAGTTTCACCAATTTTTTTATTCTTAGATTATTGGCATATAATTGATGGAACCAACAAAAAAATTGCAAATATACCTGCTGGTGTTTTCCATGGGATTTGCACCCTCTTACACTTCTCCCAAAGAGGTTCCTTCAAATCCATTTTCATTTTAGAACAAGAAGCTTCTGGTCTATTAGTTGTTTTAGAGGGAAGCAATGGAGTTTTCTTGTCATCTTCAATTTTGGGTGGAACAGGAACTTTAGATGAGCAAGCTGCAATGCTGCCATGATTTGTCTGAGGTTTATTCAGACCATTAATCTTTGCTTCTTTCCTTTCTTTTGTAGCACCAGTTTTCCCATACTTACTCTGCATAAATAACGCGCGCATTTTTGCTTTCTGGATATCATCAGCAGACATGGGACGGCCTTGACTTACAGGCCCTGCTCTTGTCACCTGCGGGTTTCTGCTCACTGATTTTTGGCCTGGCTGCTCCACCAATTGCACTTTTCTGCGCTCTCTAGATTCTGATAGGGGTTGAGGAATATGAAAAGAGATATAGTCTACATTTAGCATGACTCAACAACTAACATGAACCATTGGCAAATTTATTGAGTAAACCACCATTTTGGTCCTTGTAAGTTTGAAAGAAATTAATGAACCCACCATCATCACTCCAAAATACCATTCTAAGGTTTTATATAAAGCATTTTATTTCCTGTGTTTGTGATTTTATATGCTTATAGAATATCGATGGAAATCCATCAGCATTCTGCCAAACTTTATGAAGGGGAAAAAAGGAAGCAGTAAACAAGAAATAGTCAATTCAACAAAAATGAATTCCAAGGATACGAGTTGAAGATACACCAAGGGTGGGCTTCTTATTAGAATCATCCGAGCTGGGTAGCAACAATTTCACAGCTTGTGGAGATTCCAGTTTCCTGAACAGAGAAGAAAAATATGAGCATTTTCACAAGTAGCAAAGGCAAAGCCAATTAACTCAAATAGATATGGCACAATAACCATACAGGATTATCGGCAGAAAGACTAATTCAGTAAAAAATGACTAAAAGCAATCAACCTAAACATACCTGAAATTATCTGAACATTCATTTGAGAGAGCAAGAATGTCCTCCTGAGATCAAGAACAACTACTAAGAAACATGCAAACTTAAAAGCCATTGCCAGATGAAATGAATGTATATGTTTAAGAAAACACTTACAGGAACATCAATGTTTGAATGCCATGATTCAGAGCCTATAATTTGACCAATACTGCAATAATAGAAATCACAATAATTGAGAAAGGAGATTCATCAAATTTTGCATGGAGAAGAGATAAAGACGAAAGCTTGCCTCTGCGAAAGCATTATCTCTTTTTGACCATCGCTAGAAGGTTTAACACCATTGAGTTTCTTTATTGCCTGGTTCCTTGCTAATAATTTGCTCCACTTTGATAACAAAACCCTTGCCCTGTTTGATATGTCTGATCCTTAAATGAGTGAGATTATAATTCAAAAAGTTTATGAAGTTAATACAATTATTGGATTTATAAGTGATATCAAACAGCACCCCCACCAAAGTTAAGATTTGAAACTACTGACATGCATCAAACAAAATGTTGAAAAGGTTGAAGTGTTACATCAATCAATCTGAACATGACTTCTATAGCTCAAAGACAAAAATTAACACATATCTTAATTATTATTTGGCTGTATGAAAAAAGATGGCAGGTATCAATTAAAGAAAAAATTGGATTCAATAGTCAACTCATCCCCCCTCCCTCCTCTCTGTCTTGCTAATTCTGAATTCTAATATCAATAATGTCATTAATAAGAAGAAATTTGCCAACTAAAGCAATATGAAAACCTAGAAGTCATGCTTGGAATGAAAATAAAATCTAGTCTCCTGGTACAACCAACGAAAAAGGAAAACAGAGAAATATACAATTCTGAAATACAATAAAACAAGCATAATTGACGACTTGGAATTAGCCATGTTATTATAAGAGGGGTCGCCGGGGGCAAACAGGCTAACCACATGTTAAAGTATTTCCTACCACAAGAAAATATGTTAGACTGTTATCACATATATGCCCACAAGAAAATTAGTGTTAAGTTTGATGGACATTAGGCCAGGGAAAGGTAAGCACACCTGATGTCCTGTAGAACCGTAGTCTATTAACACTCTGCAATATAGCTGATATGTGTATAGGAAGGGCTTTATGTAAAGGCAAATGACAAAGAACCTGCAAGCCAGTTAACCAGAAAGTTTGATAATATTTAGTCATGTGCCAATTAAAGCTGCAAATATTGCATATTAACCAGAGAATACAGATTTACCTTCAAGATAAGAAGAAGGACACTAGTTTGTTCTTCAATAGCTGCTTTACTCAACCAAGTCGCTAAAGTCATTGCACCCCCTCTGGTCAAAAACCTACAAACATATAACAAAATAAATGAATCTTAAAATATAACTAACTATGATTCAACAATACCAAACAATTGAAGAAACTGATCATGTACCACAACAATACTGAAAAATTATTTATAGTCAATATCCATTCCATCAATTTCTCCTGCCCAGAAAATGTTTCCTCTTTCTGCATTAGACTAAAAATGTTATCAACAAATTGTTTATCTAAGTCATCTAGATCAGACAAAGCTGCTTCCTGTGTTGAACAAGATGCTTCTTCAGCATTGGTGGGGCCGACAGAGTTTAAGGGCGCTGGATTTAACGGTCTCACAGGATCAGAGTTTATTTGCCCATCATGAGGTTCTTCACAAGAATTAGATCTTAATGCCCTCTCCCTTGACAACTGAACTAGTCTTCTTACTCTTGATCGTTGACTAGTGAAAAAGTCACGTACCTAAATACAAAGATCAAAGACTCATAAAAATTAATGCATAACAGGAACTAGGAAACATGTAATCTTTAAAATAAAATTTACACCTCGAAATGGGTAGTGATAAGAATCTAACAACAGCTGGGGAAGGATAACAAACTAAAAACAGATGAGTAACTACAAAGGAGCGAAACAGGAAATATATCTGCATAAAACATCTTGTTTACATATATCACTCCATAAGGACGAAATAGAAAGGACTAAAGCGCAAGGGGAGAGAGAGAGAGAGAGAGAGAGAGAGAGAGAGAGAGATGTAGACAGGAAGTGGAGTAATATAAACCTGAGTCACTGTGACACCAAATAAAGCACTGATCTCACGAGATTCTTTCTTGCTAATTGCATCTTTAATGGAAAAAACTGATTGCATATAATTTACAGCCTTTGGATTTAATAAATCCCTAGGTCTTTTTCCTGCAAGATTGGATTAAATTATAGACACATCAGACACGAAACAAACAGCAGAAAGATTTGAAAAAATCCTAAACAATGCTTAAAATAAGGCAGACATATTTAGAGAGAAAAGAGAGAGAGAGAGAAACAATTCCAGTTTCAGTTCACTCATTCCATCTGATTAAATAAAGGAAATATTTAATACCAGCATTGACAGTTACTTAGAAGTCATAAAGAACAAAGATTGGCTGGAAGATTAACTCTAATAAACTTGGATATGGAATAGAAAAACACTATAACCAACGTACATTTGAGAGATATAAGCCAACCATGAAATATAAACATCAACAATACTATGCAAGAAGGGTCAAGTTGGATGCCATAAAAGTGAGCCCAAAAATAAAGATAAAAATACGATCAAGCATATACGTCAATTATCAATGTTAATTAAATCTTCTCAGAAAAAATAAATGATGTTCTAGACAGAACTTACCAATTTTTATCGACAGAGCTCCAGCTGCCTGCACAAAAAAATCAAATGTTTCAGAGCAGTTATTAAAAGAGCAATTACTTTATAATAAAAATTCAAAATAAAATAAAATTAAAAGGTTTCAGAACAGCTCCATAGGCAATAGATAAACAACCAAGACAGAGAAAGCACACCATCTCTTGAGAGAGAGGATTGACGCCGGTGAGATTGCATTGCGTAACGACGATTTCCTGAAACTGATCGATCTGGTTATGCAATAACTCTTTTTGCGAAGCCAGAAACCTCTGGAACGACTCCACGGAACTCCCAATCTCCACCTCCAGAAAATCGTCGTTCCAGACCTCCATCGTTGATAAGAAGGATTGAAGTTTCTTCGCTGCAATATGAAGCAGCACGCATTTAACTTATGCGAATTGAATCCCAACGTTTGTCTCTGGTTCTCAGTTGGGAACGGAACTGGTAGGTTAGGGTTTGGATTGGAGCTAATTTTGGAGAGAGAAAGTCAGATAGATCATAGAGAGTACTGAGTCGGTTGAGATGAGAGAGAATTAGGCCATGTTCGGGATTTGGCTGAATTTCAATAATTACTTTTGACGTGATTAAAAAATTAAAACAAAGCTGTTTATTATTAACGCACCTCATAGAAACAGATAACTGGAGTCATTTGTAGTCCTTTTGAGTGTGTTATTTTAAAAATACATAATTTTTTTCCCGGAAAACAATTATATTAATTTTTTAAATAAGGGCATGTTTCAATGGAGCGAAGTTACTATGCTGAGCAAAAAAAAAATTGGGTGGACTGAGGAGAGAGAAAAGGTTGAAATCTCTAAAAAAAAAAATTAATGCAGGTGTTAATTTTTTAGTGAAAGGACTGTGAACTATATTAAAAAATTCTGTTTCAATTTTTTTTAAGGAAAAAATACTTCTATTACAAAGTTTGTTTAGATATACATTAAAATAAGTCAAAAAAAAATCAAAACCTGCTTCTTCTTTCTAAGTTAAAAAATTTAATTTTGAAAAAAAAATAGAAATTAAAAGTCAGATATGTTTTTTTAATCTAAGTATTTTTTACTTTTGTAACAAATATTTTTAAATAAGCAAGGACTTTACAAGCTTGGCTCGGATCGGTCAGGTCGTGTGTGTGAAATAAAAATAAATTATTTTAAATTATTTTATTTATTTTTGTCCAAAATGTCCCTATCCGAAAAGTTGCTTCCTGCCGGTTTTATTTTGAATCGAAGTGGTGCGCTCAGTTAAATATGAAATGAACCGGTCACCGGTTGTAATGATTTAATGTCGTCGGTCGCAATGGTTCGCCGGCGGTAGTTTATTGTGTCTTTCTGATGTCATATATAGACAATGATCCCTTTAGAAAATTATCGAAATTTTTTGCATCATCTGCCGAATTTTTGTTTCATCCGTGCATGCTTGCATCTATACTTTCTGGTGTGATTCCTCAAGAATCCTGTTGTGTTCGTCCGGGCTTCTGATTGATAGTGACATCGTTCTGAAGACGTCAATACGTTCTATCCTAGGAGACAAGTGTTCATCAACTTTCGACTTCAGTAGAAAAACAAATTATCTTAAAGAAACAATAATGTTGGGCTCGGATTTACTCTGCATACTCACATATCATCCTTTCCATTGATCAAGTTAGTCTGTTCTTAAACTTTTTGTTGTACTTTAATTATACTGTTAATTATTATCTCTTATATTATACACACATTCGAATCTATAGGTAAATTTTCACCCATTATCTTTTACAACAATGAATAGTCAGAACGGATTAACGGGTCACCCCTTGGAATATTGTGATAAAGAATCCTATAGAGATGGAATCTCACATGACAAAGGATGTTTGTTCTTTTGGATTTAGCTCAGTCAATGAAATGGGTTGTATAGATGCTTTGTAAATCAAACATTGTGGTTATACCCTTGATTAGCTTGAGTATGTCGAGTATCGTGCTTTGTTTGGTTTTGATGATAATAAATATATGGGGCCATGTCACATTTGATTCTTGAGTTGTTGAAATTTTGTTGTAAGATTTAATATGTGATAAATTATGAAGAAGAGAATTCAACAAAGTTGTCATTGAATTGCGAAGATCAAATATTTGATACGAAACATTAAATTCCTTATAATGAGCGAATGAGGCAAACAACAATCTTGCTTTAAATTGCATTATCTTAAGGTTTAAAAACTAGGAAACAAAGATAAAAAAAAAATAAAAAAAAAATAGATAATTTTAAAAATATGATTTTTAATTTGGAAAATAAAAAGTTAAATAGTAAAGTTTTACAAAATACTTTTTTCAATGCACATTTTTTTTAAAGATAATTGAGAAGATTTCAAATCATGATAGTATTGGAAAATAAATTTATTGTTGAAATCTAGGAAATATTCTTATAACCAGCTTTAGAAGCTAAATGCTTGATCCTATTTTTAAAAAATTAATTTTTGGAAAGTTATTCAAATCATGATGTTACTGAACAATAACCGGATTTAAGACAAAAAGTTTATAAAGTCTTATTGCGAGTCATTGAGTTCTCCTTCATTAAGAGCTTGTTTGGAGCACCTGATAAAGAATACAGGATAGGATAATATATCATATCTTACATTTTATCTCTTGTTTGGTGGGTCAACATGATATGATTAGCTTATCCTATTGTCTCATTTTATCCTATCCAATACATGATTTCTTATCATATGGGGAAGTTGGGTTAGGATTCAACAGGATAGGATACCAATATTGGATACCCAATATATCCCCACGCTACGCAATATATTTATATTTATTGCATTATATTTTTTTTTCTCCTTTCTCCTTTTACATAATTTTATCAGATTGCTAATCAGGTGTTCATCAAACACAGGACATGATTTCAGCTTATCAGCCCATATCATATCCTACCCTTATACTATCATGTCCACCAAACGAGATCGAGTTAAGACAAATTGAGAACAAAGGCTTGAAGAGATTCATTGAATTCCCCTCTTAGGTTCGTTGTTGACGAACTCGGCAAGTGTACCGGTCGTACAAGTAATAAAGTGATAAGAAAGTTGTCGATCCCACGAGGACGAGGACTGATGACCAAGCAATAATATATTTATTTAATTAAAGTTGGATCGATCATTAAAGATTTTCTTGAGAATATTGTGATTTAATTAAAAGCAGAATTTGTAAAACTATTTTTGATTTTTAATATTTTAGAAATTAAATTCACAATTTAGAATACTATAAATTGATTTAAGATTTTTAATAAAAAGGCGTAGTTAGAATTTAACTTCCCCAATGGTTTCTTAACGAGTTTTCCTAATCTTACGATTACATTCAAGATTAAATTATTAACAGATCTTTCTATAATTGACTAAATCTCAATCGCTTGGTAATTTAATTCTTTATTCTAATCCAAAGCCTAATCTCTTAGTACTTTTTCACAAAATAAGCATTAACGCAAGAACTCACAGTTATAAAATTCACAAGTCTATCCCTAGATCATGCAAATTCCAGCAATCAACCAATCAGAATCACATACCAACATCCTTATTGTCATATATGACTCATATGTTTATCTACGAGTGATCAAGTCATAAATAAAACTAAGCATAACTATCAGATTGATTGCATAATTTAGAAACAATAATGTAATTCATAAGAATAAACAAACATCAACTAAGAACCCATTGGTTTTGTATCTTCCTATCTACTAAAATAATTTAGCTACTCATAATTATAAAGGCAGAATTGAAATAAACAGTAAAAGAAACTGAGTTCATGATAAACTTGTCTAAAAGTGATGACCAATGATGCAAAAGTGCTTCCTTCCTTCTCCTCTGCAACGATCCAGTGTTTTCTTCCGCTCCTTCCTTTGCTTCGTCTCGGTCTCTGACTCTTTCTTCGCGTTCCAGAATAAATTTCACGGCTTCTTTCGCTTCGTATTTAAAGAGAAAATGTGGGCTTCTGAATTTTGGACCCGCTCGCTAAGGAGCTCGCTAAAGCGAGCAATTTTTGTCTGTCACCCAATCACTCGCTTTAGCGAGTAGCATTGCGAGTTGCTCGCGCACTTGCTCGCTTCAGCGAGGAGCTTTGCGAGCTGCTCGCCCAGTGGAGCGAGCGTTACAATTTTTATTTTATTTATTATTTAATTTCTGATTTTCTCATTGCTCTGCGGATTCCATTGTTGCCTCGTGCTTATCATATTGGCATTTTGTTATTCTAGTTTCAACAACCTGAAACAACAACAATTATTCAGAATCTTCTATTTGTTGACAATTCATTTTGTTTTACTGCTTTATTGTTTTAACACTATATTTTTAACCATAAAAACATAGTGTCTTGGACACTTATCATTCGTCTTATATGTATTTGCTTACTGATTATAAGCCTCTAAGATAACATTAAAACTATTATTTTGTTATCTTGAATTCTTGATTAAGTTAAATATTATCGGAGTAGAAAATGTGGGAGCAATTGTCGAGTGAAAATTGGAGAACTTGAATCTAAAGGTTAACTTGTTCTTTTCACTTAAAACTATTTTGTGTGTGGATAAAACATAGGTATCCTCAACGGGATGCAATCATGTTCGAGTTGAAAACATCCACATTATGGTGAGGCTAATTCTTCTAAAGGGAAATCTTTGCATTCACAAAGACTTGAACCTAAGACCTTGCTTAAGCAGAATCAAGCATATACCACTTGAACCAACCCCCTTTGATATTTGAAATTATTTTAACTTTTAGTATAACAATGTAATTTTTTTTCCCTATCGATCCAAAGAGTTTTTCCTTGTTAAATTTTTTGTGTGCTTTATTCTCGTTGTTGTTATTATTCTTAAATTTATTTAGAATTAAAAAGATATTAATGTTTTTCATGTTACATGAGTTAATTTTATCTTACACATACATAAAAGTGTGTGGGACCATGTGGGGTCATGTGAAGAGAAAAAATAAAAATAAATCACACACGCTTTTATATGTATATATGAGATAAAATTATCGCCTACAATATGAGAAACATTAATCCCAATTAAAAAACTCAATTTATCTCTTCTTCTTTTTTGCGACTTGGACAATTGGCTGTTGATCAATTTGAAGAATGACAACAGCATGACTTATGATGCGCCTTAGTCATTAGAGTTTGTTATAACGACAGATAAACATGTAGTTTATCATCTTTTAAGAGCTATAATCACTCTTATATTTAGTCAAAAGTATGAAAATTCAAGTTATTTGGCTAAAAAACATGGAGTTTGAATTATTGATTTATGTGAACGATTTTTGCTTGCTTTGTAGGACAATTGAGTTGAATTAGAGTATTGGAGCATTGGTAAAGCTATAATGACTTAAAACAATAAATGAGGAGCAACCATCTAGTGAAAATCTTCTTAAAGTTATCTTTCAGCCAATTTTTCGTATCCAACATGATGGATTTGGATCTCATGTTTTTCATAAAAGTTGTATATCTCTCTTTCATCTTTTCAACGAGACTAAGATCATATCGATTAGATGAAAATATGAAACCATCTTTTTGTTGTCAAAATAGTGCATTTTAGCACGTTCTAGCTCAAAAGGGTTGGTTGGAGGATTGCACTATATCACCATAGAGCGATTCGAGTAATGTTATTGTTTTGCTCCCCAAGAAAGGTGTAGCAGCTCACATGTCTTGTCTAGCGAGTCAAATACGAGCGTGGTTGGATAGAGTACCTGTCTTGGGAGCTTTTATTTTTAACTTTTTTTCTCTATATAAACAAAAGCTTAGTGAAACATAATTTTACAAAAACTCTTATCATAAAAAAAAAATTAATAATAAAGGAAAATGTTAAAAGTTTAAAGCTCCCATAAGGAGCTTTTTTCAAAATATATGTCAGTTTTTTAGAGATTTTATATTTATTATACCCTTATTCTAAACTTTTATTTATAAATTTTATTATTTATCCTAATAATTAACCCCAATAACAAATAATTTTATCTCTCTCTGTTATATGTATTTCATAAACATAGATGTGTTAATCTCTTTTATCTGCTATTGGGCTCCTTCAGTATTTGTTGCTTATGTTGCTGGCCTAATTGAAAGGATAAGGCCCACTTTGCAACACAAGTAAAACGTTGTCGTTTTACCTTGTGATGGCAAGTGAGGCACTTAACCTCAGCTGAGCTCACAGTGACCATAACGTGATTTTTTCTGATTCGGCTACCATCCCAAAAAGGAACTCTCTCGAACACACTGTTCGCTAGGGTTTGTGAGTGCATTCATTCTGAGAATAACGAGTGATACACTGAGATTTGATCTATGGTGATTTGGAGAAACTTGTTCATCTCAACAAGACGGTTCTATTGATCGGTGTACTTTTCTGATCGACGGTCGAAAGGTGGAAGCTCAACCTTGTGAGGAAGATCTGTGAAGCTGATGTTGATCAGCTTGGAGATCGTGTGAAAGGAACTACAATTCCTTTGCTGGCTCAAAGATTGGGAAGTCTTCTTTAACCATTTGGTTATGATTCGTAATCTTGATGTGGTTTTTCAAGATTGTATTTCTTGTTGATTTGTTTTCGTGTTTAGTTTCTTCACATGCTTTAATTTTGTATATTTGAAATTGTATACTGTAAACTCTGGTTCTGAACTTGATTTGAATATAGAGTAAATCTCAGAGGGCGTTTAACCCTCCTTAGGCCCCAGGACGTAGGAAACTCACTAACACTGAGTTTCTGAACCTGTAAAATACTGGTGTCTCCTTTCTTTATGCTTTCTTTATTCTTTCTTGCTATGCTTCTTGTGTTACTGTTTGTGAAACGGATTTCCCAAATTACAACAAGTGGTATCAGGAGCTTCGGTTCCATTTCTCTTTCTGTTATTTTCTTTGGTCTGTCGTATTTTCCCCCCCTCTCCCATTCGGTTTGCTTGCTCAACTGTGGAGGTTCGGCAAGATGGGCATCACTAAGATGGAGGTGGAGAAGTTTGATGGGAGAAGTGATTTCAATATGTGGAAAATCAAGATGAAGGCTGTGTTGGTCCAGCAAAAATGTGAGGATGCTCTTGGACCTGGAAAGGACCTGCCTGAAACCCTGACACCAAAAGAAAGGAAGGACCTTCTATCTTTAGCTCATAGTCTTATAGTTATCAATATCTCTGATAGTGTACTGTGTAGGGTTAGCAAGATCACTGACCCTGATGAGCTCTGGCTAAAGTTAGAGAGCCTGTATCAAACCAAGTCAGCCCCCAACAAAATGTTCTTGAAGGAAAGATTTTTCTCCTTCGAGATGGATCCTAGTAAGTGTCTAGAGGATAACCTTGACGAGTTTAATAGGTTAACTCTACAGCTGGAGAATGCAAGGGTTGTTGTCTCTGAAGAGGATCAAATTCCGATCCTCTTGAATTCTCTTCCTGACTCCTATAGAGGGGTTAAGGATGCTATAAAATATAGTAAGGGGAATATGACCATTGATGAGATTACTAAGGCCTTGAGGGCTAGAGAAGTTGAGATGATTTCTCACAAAAAGCCCACTGCTGAAGGCCTCTATGTTAAAGGAAAGGGGAATAAAAAGGGGAAGTCAAACAGTAAGAAGAAGGGGAACAACAATTATGTTCCCCAAGGTAATCAAAGTGTCCAGGGAAACCAAGATAAGAGTAAAAGCCAATCACAAGGCAAGCTTGTGTGCTGGCATTGTCATAAAGAGGGCCACCTGAAAAGGAATTGCCCTGAAAACCCAAAGGGTGTCCCCAAACAGCAAGGTAAAACTGAGTATGCAAATGTACTCACTGACTTTAACAGTATTGAAGCACTGGTTCTGTCTGATAAAACTTTTGAAGCTGAATGGGTGATGAATTCTGGGTGTACAACCATATGACACCCAGAAAAGAGTGGCTTAGTGGGCTGGAGTCTCAAATGGGTGGCAAAGTCTTAATAGGGAATGACCAAGTGTGTGAAATAAAGGGTGTGGGGTCTGTCATGTTCAAGATGAGTGATGGGAGCTGTAAAATTCTAAAAGAAGTTAGATTTGTTCCTGCATTAAGGAGAAACTTGATCTCCTTAGGGATGCTTGACTCTAGTGGTCTTGAGTTTAGAAGTAAGCAAGGACTGCTTGATATTTCAAGGGATCACAAGTCCTCGTGAGAGGAAAACTTGTGAATGGCCTCTATATATTAGAAGGCCAAGCTGTCACACAAGAAGCCTGTGTGGCAGCTGCAAAAGCTGATGAATCCATTCTCTGGCATAGGAGACTTGGACACATTAGCAATCAGGGGCTGTCTGAGCTGTATAAGCAAGGTATTATTAGCTCAAAAGGGGTAACTTGTGTGGAGTTTTGTGAAAACTGTATTTTGGGAAAAACTCACAAGCTCCCCTTTGCTACAACTAGCAATACCTCTAAGGCAGTGCTTGAATATGTCCATTCAGACCTGTGGGGATCTCCTAATATCCCCAGTTCTTTATCTGGATGTCACTATTTCATTTCAATAGTTGACTCATATTCCAGAAGGGTCTGGACCTACTTCCTAAAACATAAGGATCAAGTTTTTGTTAGTTTTAAGGATTGGAAAATCCCGGTTGAGAGGATTGGAAAATCCTGGTTGAGAATAAAACTGGGAAAAGGGTTAAAGTTCTTAGGACTGATAATGGCTTAGAGTTTTGTAACAATCAGTTTGCTGATTTTTGCAAAGAGCATGGGATCCAAAGGCATAGGACCTGTGCTGAGACACCCCAGCAAAATGGGGTGGCTGAGAGGATGAATAGGACAATTTTGAATAAGGTGAGGTGCATACTTGCTGAATCTAGTCTTGGCAAGGTATTTTGGGCAGAAGCTGTTGCTACAACCACCTATGTTATAAATAGGTGCCCTTCCTCCACCATAGACTTTAAGACTCCAATGGGACTTTGGTCCAATAAGCCACCCAATCTAAATCACCTGAAACCTTTTGGGTGTCTTGCCTATATGCACATTAGGCAAGATAAATTGAGTCCTAAAGCCTTAAAGTCTGTCTTTATAGGGTATCCCCTTGGTGTAAAAGGTTACAAGCTTTGGCTTGTAGCTGAAAGGAAGTGTGTGGTCAGTAGGGATGTCATTTTCAAAGAAAATATTTTTTATAAGGACATAACAAGTGAGTCCAGTTCTTCCCAACCATCTGAAACTTTGCAGTTTCAGGTGGAGCTAGCTGACATACCTGTGCAGCATGCTGATAGGGAAGAATTAATGGAACAGCCTGCTGTTCCTGGTTAGCCAGAGCTGGAAACTGGTCCCCTTGATGAAGGTGGACAGGTTGAAGAGGGAAATGATGGTCTTGATGACTACTTGCTGTCACGAGACAGAGTTAGGAGGAATATTAGACCTCCAAGTAGGTTTGCACATGCTGATGTGGTAGCATATGCCTTACAAGTTGGGGATGTGCTTGAATTAGATGAACCTGCTACCTTTAAAGAGGCTATGAGGCTGGATTCCAAGGGTAGTTGGGTAAAAGCCATGGATGAGGAAATGTACTCTTTAAAGAGAAATAATACCTGGGTTTTGGTGGAGAGACCAAAGAAAAAGAGAGTAATTGGCTGTAAATGGATTTTTGAAAGAAAACCAGAAATACCAGGAGTGGAACCAGCTAGGTTCAAGGCTCGGGTAGTGGCTAAAGGCTACTCCCAGGTTGAAGGTATTGACTACAATGAGATTTTATCACCTGTGGTCAAGCATGTATCAATAAGATTGATACTATCTGTTGTTGCTATCTATGATTTAGAGCTGGAGCAGCTTGATGTCAAGACTGCTTTCCTCCATGGCAATATTGATGAGCAAATCTATATGGAACAGCCTGAAGGCTTTGTAAAGAGGGGGACAGAAAACATGGTGTGCCTGCTGAAGAGATCCTTATATGGTCTCAAACAGGCACCCAGACAATGGTATAAACGTTTTGATGATTTTGTTTTATCAAAAGGTTTTGTTAGAAGTAATTTTCATCATTGTGTCTATTTTAAAAATTTACGTGATGACTGTTACATTTATCTGTTGATATATGTGGATGATATGTTGATTGCATCTAAAAATTTAAGTGAAATAAATTATGTTAAGAATATGCTGAAAAAGGAATTTGAAATGAAATTTCTTGGACCAGCTAAGAGGATTCTTGGCATGGAAATTACAAGGACAAGGGAAGATAGACATCTATCTCTATCCCAGTCTGAGTATGTTAAAAAGGTTCTAAGAATCTTTGAGATGCATCAGTCCAAGCCTGTTAGCACTCCATTAGGTGCTCATTTTAGGCTGAAAGCTGTTTCAGGAGAATTATCTCCTGAAGAGTCACAATATATGTCATCTGTTCCCTATTCTAATGTTGTTGGCTGCTTAATGTATGCTATGTTTGGCACAAGGCCAGATATAACATATGGAGTTAGCATGATAAGCAGGTTTATGAGTAAACCTTGCAAAGAGCACTGGAGTGCAGTTAAATGGTTACTTAGATACTTAAATGGATCTATTAATTGATGTTTAAATTTTTCTGCACTTGATTCTAATGATTTTAATATTGTTGGATATTGTGATTCTGATTATGCTGCTGATCTTGATAAACGTAGATCACTAACTGGTTTTGTGTTTACTGTGGGAGGTAATGTGGTGAGCTGGAAATGCAATCTCCAGCACATAGTTGCATTGTCAACAACAGAAGCTGAATATGTGGCATTGACTGAAGCTGTCAAGGAAGCCATATGGTTAAAAGGTATAGTGTGTGAGTTGGGTTTAGGTAAGAACCCACCAAAGGTAAATTGTGACTCACAAAGTGCTATCCATCTTTCTAAAAATTCTGCATTTCATGAAAGAACAAAACATATAGATGTTAGGCTTCATTTTATTAGGGAGATAATAGCTAGTGAACAAGTTTCTGTTGAAAAGATTTCTGGCATTATTAACCCTGCTGATATTTTTACGAAACCTGTACCTGTTAGCAAATTTAGAGATGCTCTAGGTTTGCTAAAAATTGAATCACCATGATCATGCATTGCATATGGGCCTATGGGTTAAATGCCTACACTAAATCTGGACTGCTCTTATTTGGTTGTATGTTTAGAAATAGGTGGAGTTTTGTTATATGTATTTCATAAACATAGATGTGTTAATCTCTTTTATCTGCTATTGGGCTCCTTCAGTATTTGTTGCTTATGTTGCTGGCCCAATTGAAAGGATAAGGCCCACTTTGCAACACAAGTAAAACGCTGTCGTTTTACCTTGTGATGGCAAGTGAGGCACTTAACCTCAGCTGAGCTCACAGTGACCATAACGTGATTTTTTCTGATTCGGCTACCATCCCAAAAAGGAACTCTCTCGAACACACTGTTCGCTAGGGTTTGTGAGTGCATTCATTCTGAGAATAATGAGTGATACACTGAGATTTGATCTATGATGATTTGGAGAAACTTGTTCATCTCGACAAGACGGTTCTATTGATCGGTGTACTTTTCTGATCGACGGTCGAAAGGTGGAAGCTCAACCTTGTGAGGAAGATCTGTGAAGCTGATGTTGATCAGCTTGGAGATCGTGTGAAAGGAACTACGATTCCTTTGCTGGCTCAAAGATTGGGAAGTCTTCTTTAACCATTTGGTTATGATTCGTAATCTTGATGTGGTTTTTCAAGATTGTATTTCTTGTTGATTTGTTTTCGTGTTTAGTTTCTTCACATGCTTTAATTTTGTATATTTGAAATTGTATACTGTAAACTCTGGTTCTGAACTTGATTTGAATATAGAGTAAATCTCAGAGGGCGTTTAACCCTCCTTAGGCCCCAGGACGTAGGAAACTCACTAACACTGAGTTTCTGAACCTGTAAAATACTGGTGTCTCCTTTCTTTATGCTTTCTTTATTCTTTCTTGCTATACTTCCTGTGTTACTGTTTGTGAAACGGATTTTCCAAATTACAACACTCTCCTTTCAAAACCTTAAGAACAAATTTAAACAATTATCAAATAAATTTTAACTTTTTTTTTTAACTTTAACTTTAACTTAAAATAGAATTTAACTTAAAAAAAAATGTTACAAACAAACTTAGAGATTGAGAAGTGCACAGAGTTCATGCTTATATGAAGGGTAATTGTTACCCAGATTGGCTTGCAAATTTCCCGTTGGATCACCCCATGGAAGATGACACGCGGATCTTCCTTTCTCTCCCACCTGTTATTTAGTTTTTGTTTTATTCTAATCTCATTTTTGTTTATAAGACTCATCGTTTTTTGTTGAATTAGTTTATGTGGGAATATTCCCCCGTGGCATACCAAAGAAAAATTATTATATACATATATATAATATACATAGGGTTTTAATTTTATCATGTTACATGAGAAGATTCTTCTCATATTGTGATTCAACTAGTGATGGATTATACTTATTAAAAAATAAAGAAAAAAATTTGTGCATGCAAATTGAAGGGTCACAACATGAAAAGTGTCTTCTCATGCAACATGAGAAATATTTTTTCCATATATATAGGCATGATCCTTTGACATCGGTGTCAAACTTTTTAACTTGACACCAAATCTTATCATTAATTTTTATCAATCAACAATTATAATTTATTAAAAATTATTAATTAATTAATAAGTTTGATACAATAAATTATAACCGTTGATTAACGAAAATTAATGAATAGGATTTGGTGTCAAACAAAAAAATTTGACACCATATTAGATGATCTTATCTCATATATATATATATATATATATATATATATATATATATATATATATATATATATATATATATATAAGATCACTTCTTTATTCAAAGTTTACATTATTATTGGATCCCATATTTATAAATTATTATATGTTATCGCCTTTTTAAATATTAGTTATAGTCGAACTGTTAGATTATGTAAAATAATAATATTATAATATACAATTTTTTACATTCAGATTAAATTAAAAAAACTTTTTATATATTGTAGTATATTTACAAGACTAACACTTCCCTCAGTAGATTATATATGGTAATCCTTCTGGTTCTTTATTTTTCTTATGTAAAAAGGCACATAAAAGTTTTAAGGGTTTTGATTTTCTTATGCGGTAGGAGAAATTTTTTTCATGTATTAGACACTTCTTATGTAAAGTCTACATCTATTACAAAAATAAAAAAATAAAAGAAAATATTGCACGAAAATCGAAGGGTCACTAGTAGGAGAAAACAATTCTCCTATGACATGAGAAAATATTTTCCCAAGTCTTAATACTACTAATAAAAATCATGACTTATCCATGTTCTTATGCATTTAGGAAATATTTAAGATTTTCATATTAATTTGTTGTTTATTGAGATTTTTGCATAACTTATTCATAATTTTTGCTTTTTTCAAATTAGGAAAATTCACTGGATTTGATGCGATAAAACACTATAACTCTGATGGATTTCAAAATAAAATTTCTTAATTAATATAAATAATATTTTGAGCAGGATAAAATCTTCAAATTTGATTAGATTGCAGAATTAGGTGGAGATTTTAAAAATAATTTAAACTGAGAAATTTGATTTTAATAGAATAAGGTTTTTTTCTACATTCTATATGAGGTTTGAAGGAGAAACATTATACACAACACATTGTTACAAGTTACAACTCTTGAGCTCTTGGGAGGCAAGCCTATTTTCATTATGTCTTTCTTTTCTCTAAGGGCTCATTCCATAGATAGGAGGGGGTTTGATAAGAGTATGATAGGCTATGAGTCTAATAAGTTTATGTCCTATTATGTTTGATGTATATTAGATAAGCAGCCAATGGGATAATGCCATTAAATCCGGTGTTTGAGGCAAAACATATAGTGTCATGATGATATAAATAGATAGGAATATCCATTAATAGAATTTCATATAATATTTTAAATTGATTTTTAAACTACTTTTTTTACTTATTTATACATTATTTCTTATTTTAAATTATTTTAAAAAATTAAAAGTCATAACTTTAAATAAAATATATTAAAATACATAAATAATATTCAACAAATTTCAAAATATTAAAAGTTATATCCTCGCCAATTAAATTTTTAAAAAATAATTTTTAAATTGATTGTCAATATTAATAGTCAATGACTAATAACACTGGTGGGTGGTGGGGTGTCAGTTGGTGCAGGGACTGATTGAATTGGTGGTGGTGTTAGTTGTGGGTGCAAGTGGCAATGAATGGTTATGATAGAGCCAACATTAATCAATGACAATTGTGGTGATTGATTGATGGTAGTGATGGTTGGTGCCTGGATGTTGGGGGTGTTGGTAGGTGGCAACGACGGCTATAACATCCCATCTGCAGCCGTTTGCTAACATTTGTATGGTTACATAAACATGTTATAAGCAAATACTTTAGCGAAAGGCTTTTTAGTCTAAAAGGGTGAATAAACTTTTTCTAATTAATTTATCTTTAAGTATTGTCACGCATAATTTAATAAAACTCTATACAGTCCAATAACTATAGAGTACCATTAATTACTATACTGATAATTGTAATTACTATCTGAATATGACATCGTGTACTATTTTGAACAATGCTAAATGGACAGCAAGACAGATTACTCTGGACTAGTTGGGGAATAAAATCCCACAATAAACATTACCTATAATCCATGAATTCCAGACAGACAAAATATCTAACAGACTTAGAATCCATCAATGATCCCTTTATAACTTGACTCCGTGCCAATTCTATCAAACAATAACATACATACATACTACTTTTTACATATCTGATTACAAAACATATAACTGAACATACATTACAAAAATACATGTTGATTCTAACATCGAACATGTAAACTATACATAGGCTACATATGCCATCAGAATTATTATCAGCTATGAACATACACTTGGACTTGAATCATAAAAAAATACATTCGATGACTCACTTTTCACCTTGGCAAACACAAACACTTGAACTAAACATTCTTACCATGCATGGTCGATGCATTTATAGGTCATCTATATTTTGTTTTTCAACTTCAATCCATAAGATTCATCAACAACAATCACTTAAAGTCTTGAATTCTACCAATACCACACTAAACCATAACTTATTCACATGACAAACATAACTTATTCACATAACTTATTCACACATGATGTGAAAATTAAAGGAAAAAATAACTAGATGATAGGTTTTGTACCTTATTTGCCTTTTAGAAGACTACTTGATCAATTTCTCATCAAACTAGCTTCAAAACAACATACGCCATCATGAAGACAACATGTATGTCGCATAGAGGAAGAGAATAAAACTCTCTAAGGACAGCTCCTCTCCAAGAAATAAAAGCTAGGTTGTGATCACAAGGTAATTTGTAATATTTTCTCTCAAAGAAACTATAGATTTTAATTGCAAAATCTCAAACTCTCAAGCTCCTTTTTTCTTCCATTAAGTCTCAGCCAAGGAGGGAAGATGAAGGTTGATCGTGGTTTGCTTACAAAAGAAAAGAACCGACCTTGACATATACAAAGACTTAAAACACTAAGAATTTGACTTTTCAAAGCTTATATTATCTTAATTTCTATTGGTTGATTTAATTGAACTTTGACTTAATTTTAACAATTAAACTAGTCATAATCAACTTAAATCAAGACCACTTAAAATCTCTAAAATTTCCTAAGAAATTTATTTACATCATCTAATTAAAGTATGGATCAAGTTTTGCCTAATTGCAAAATGGTCCCTAAACTTTTACATAATTAAACTTTGACCCTAAACTTATCAAATATTACCATAAGGATCTTAATTGACTTAATTGGCATGAATTGTATTCCTATAATTTTTATAATTTCAATCGGATGATTAACAGATCAATTATTACTTCAGAAATATACTTATCTTAAACTTACATATCTTAACTATAAAATTCCGCAATTCCCTAAACTTATGTAATTATATTCATACTTGTCTTACATAATCAAATCTTAAGGGTATGATTGTTATAACGATGATGGTGGTAGCTGTTGGTGCGTTGGTGACAGGTAATGGTGGTTGGTGGAAGTGGTGATAGAAACAATTGGTGCTTGGTGGTTAGGGATGGTGGTGGCCCTAGATGGTAGCTAGTTGGTGGTGGTGGCGGTGGTAGTGATGGTTGTTAGTGGGGGCAATTATGGTTAATAGTTGCCCACGTAACATAATATCAAAAAGTTAAATATTGTTCCAACTAAACATACAAAAGGCAAGTATCATTAAACAATGAGATTAGTGTTTCTTATGTTGTAGAAGATAATTTTATCCTTTACATACGTATATGTGTGGGTCAATACTTTTTTATCTATCTTTTTCCTTCACATGACCCCATACACTTTTATGTATATGTAGGAGATAAAATTTATCTTGTACAACATTAGAAACATTAATCCCCTAAATAATATAGGGAAAAATATTTGTCCTTTTAAATGACATATAATTGTGTCATTTTAAGAGAGAGAAAGATACAACCTAGTATTTTTTTATTTAAAATTTAAATTTAAAAAAAATATCCACTTTTTCTCTTATGATTTCCATTGCTTATGTATTTCTCTCACACATAACTCCATGTCCTTTAAAAGAAAAAACACTAAACCCAATAATATATGATTTGATTTATTCATAAATAAGACTATATAAACCATATAATATGGGTCTTAATTTAAATTAATAATTGGGCGAGTAGAGTGAAAGTCCATGGGGTGGTCTAACCCAAGCAACGCCAGCCAGATAGGGGTGTAAATGAACCAATCAGTCTAACAGAGGCCTACGACTCGGCATATATCAGGTTAGACACAGCCTATTATATATAGTCAAATAGAATAGGCTTAGCCCTCAAAAAAAGTCTTTTTAGAAAGCAGGTTATAAGTTTTCTTTTACGTGTTGAGCCTATAAGCTTATAGGTCAGCTTATATCATATTATTTATTTTAATTATTTTAAATAACAGAGTAATATTATTTTAATTATTGTATACTTAATAGGCTTAAAAAAGTTAATAGGTCTAAGCAATTTTTTTTTATTTTTAAATATAGGCTAGACCAAACTTATAATTTAAGGGGGTGTATTGGATTGAGATTTTAAAAGACTTTTTTTAGATAAAAGATCTTATAGATTTTAAAATACTATTTAGAATTAGAGGGACTTTAAAGATTTTTCCAAAATATTTTTTTTACAATCAAAATATCATAAGGTTGAATTTTAAAGAATTTTAATATAATTTATAAAATTTTAAAGGACAATATGATTTATAAGATTTCAAAAATTTATATAAATTTTTAATAAATATTAAAAATTATAAGGGTCAATAAAAAAATAACAAAGAAGTGCAATGATATTAATAAAAAATAAAACTTAATATAATTTTTTCAATCAGTAAAATTCATGATAAAATTTCGTTTGGAATTTTTTTAATTGATCTAGTAAACTTTGGAGTTTTTATTCTACGAGATGAGAGTTTTCTAATCATATATCATATGCATGTTTTCATTGAGTATTCTAAAAAAAAATTGAATTTGAATTTCTGGGTGTTATTATTTGAAAGTTTAGAAAATTTCTCAAATTATTTTCAAGTGATACATTGAAACCTTAAATTGCTTTGGGGCTTTTGAAAAATAAGGTTTTGGTGATCTATTGTTACAAAAATTGTTTAAAATCATTTCCTATAGCGAAGGAACTTCGTTCATGAATGTATTGTTATGAAACATAGGATTCATACTATGAAAGTTTCAATCTTTCTTTAAATCGATCTTGTTTTATTGATATAAAACGAAAATTGGTTTGGGAGTTTTTGTCCCACTATTTTATGTTGTTTTTAATACAAAAAGCACCCATTTTTGTGCCAAAAAAATCTTGAACAATAACTTGAAAAATTATTTTCTAAACTTCAAAAAACTCTAAATAATCTATTGTTCTTGAGATTGATTAAATTAAAATCTTGTTGGATTGTTATTTCTGAGTTGTTTATCACTAAAAAATTTGATATTTTTGAGCTTTGATGAAGCTTCCATGGCGGAACCTGGTTTCGAGCGGGTTAACCCACCAAAGGAAGAAGAAAACACTGCAATAGAGAAATATCAAAAAATTCTAGGAGTTAGGATAAAATTGAGAGAGGCATCCTACATAATATATATCATAGTTGTAAAACCTGGCCCGACCCGGCCGGGTCGACTCGGAACCCGGCGAACCGGTCATGCATCGACCCGGTGACCCGGTCATTTAAAAAAAATAAATCAAAAAACCAAAAAATTTCATCTTTTCAAAAAAAAAAATGAAGAACTCATTTTAATTTTTTTTTGTAATTTTATTTGTTAATATACTCTTCTACAATGACCTCAAATTTCAACTTCTAATACTGAAGCAATTTGCTGAATAATAAATTAAGAGAATGTGACATATGTCATTTTTAATGTAGTTGAATTTGAAAAATATGAGTTCAATGTCATTAAGAGGTATGCTTATGGGGATTCTGAGTTACAATTTAAATTGACATAGTAATAGCATGCATTTTTATTTATTTATGCTCCTTGTTTTTTAGTTTATTTAATGAACCTTGTTTAATTCATTTTAGATAAGTAGAATATAATTGAATTTATATATTCACTTTTATATATTTTTTATATGGGCAAAAAAATTTATTTATTGCATTTTAATTAAAAAATTATGCATTTATTGCTGTTTGGGGAATAATTACAGATCTATTGCACACTGCGGCGCCTCTTTTGGGCGTCACATATGACGCCCCAGTGAGGCGTCTCTCACGAAGTAGAAGACGCCCTAAAGAGGCGTCACATGTGACGCTCAAAAGGGGCGTCTCATGGTGCATCTATATAATCCCCCCATTTCACTCCTCACTCATTCACCTCTCTCTATCTTTCTCTAACCTCTCTAACCACGGTTCGTAGCGAAGCTCTGTCAACTTAGGTAAGGTCGTAATACCTCCTATGTATACGTTTAAATTACAGTGGTAGTTAGTAATACATGTTAGGATTGATCGTATATTAGAGACTTAGAACATTATGATAGTCTCTTAGAAATGAATATGCCATGCTATGAATGTTATAATGATACTTCCCTTTTTTTGTTACGTAGTTATTATTATTAATATTTAATTATGCATTAGAGTTTAGCGTATTAATTAGTGATTTAGAAAATAATGATAGCGACTTCGTAAATTTTGTATGTATGATGTTATTAATGCAAGAGTGTATTCAAAATTTTGTAGTCAGTTAGGTGTGATTATTTTTTTTTTTTTTTTTGTAAATAAAGAGGGGCTAAGCCCCAGAAACAGAAAGAAATTACAAATCAGAAACTAACAAGCTAGACATATTTCTAGCATCAGCAACTATAAGTTCCATCAACTGAGGAGGAGGATCTTTAAAAATCTTGAAATGGAGATTATTAGTCTGCCCAGCTTTAGCTAACCAATGAGCACATTTGTTGTTTTCTCTTTTGGTATGAACAAGATGAATAGTCCAATCTGCTTTTAACCATAATCTCAATCTGCTAGTGACTTGAGAGTCCCTAGGATCTTCATGCTGCTCCTTTAACATCTGGATGGCTTGGCTAGAATCACATTCTAGCTCTATTCTTTTTAATCCTGTTCCCCAAAGCAGTTCCAAACCTTTCAGTAATCCCCATAATTCTGCATCAAGAGGATTGCAGGAACCTAAATTACAATAGAAGCTTCCCAAAAAGGATCCATTGTGATCTCTTAATATACCACCACAACTAGCTTTTTTCATGCCACTAGAAGAAGCTCCATCACAATTCAACTTAACCCACCCTTGCTTGGGGGCTGTCCAAACGCTATCGTTGGAATCACCACTGCGCTGATAAATTCGGGCTTGCAGAATATGTTGGACAAACATCCAAATTGAAGCCTGTGATTGCTCATCATGACAGAAATGATCTTCATGGATCTCCAAATTTCTCCACTTCCACAAAAACCAACAAGTAGTAAAGAAAATATCCCTCCAGTCCTTCACTTTATTGGAGGACCACATGTTATCGATATTTAAAGTCAACCAATCCTGCAAATTCGAATTCATAAAGGAATTGGGTATCGAACCTGTAAACCAAGATTGCCAAATTTTCCTAGCATGTCTACAATCACGAAGAACATGAATAATAGTTTCCTCATGATTTGGACAACTGGGACAGACATTTGAACCTCCGCTCCACTTACTGGTTCTGCTGCGCACTGAAAGTTTAGCAAGCAAAGTCATCCACATAAACACTTCCACTCGTTCTGGTCCATTCCACGACCAAACTTTTTTCCATAAGCTAGTGTGAACATCTGCTGGGAAGTTCATAAGATTACAGTAAGCGACCTTAACCAAAGAAGTTGAGTGATGATTATTGATCCAAACTAATCTATCCTCCCCATTCCTTGGAATAAGCCTGAGATGATTTGTTACTGCATCAGCCAAATCTGACTCCAGAAATTGATGAACAACTTCAAGACGGAAACCATCATCCACCATGTAATCTGCAATTGATTTCTGACTCTCCTCCCACGGCACCTAATTGCTCGACAACTGCTGCAAATTTTCCTCCCATCCCAACCAGTTATCAGTCCAAAGCTTTACTTCAGAACCATCTGCTATTTCCCATCTAAGACCAGCAAGGAAATTACTCCAACATTTAGCAAGATCACGCCAAAGTTTAGAGTCATATGATTTTGCCTTTATACCTCTCCTTAAGTCTTGACCTCTACCATACTTGGCTACTAAAATCTTAACCCATAAATCATCTTTCTTAGTTAACACCTTCCACGCCAGTTTATGAATATAAGCTTCATTTTGGAGTCGAAGGTTAATTATTCCCAAACCACCTCTATCTTTGGGTTTATACATTTGATCCCAAGCTACTAAATGAGCCCGCCTTCTGCTATCCTGATCTCCCCAAATGAAAGCCCTTTGTATCTGCTCAATTTCATCACAAAACGTTACTGGTAAAAGACCATTCTGCATATGGAAAGAAGGGATTGCAGCAATGACCGATTTCACCAAAGTAACTCGACCAGCAAAAGAAAGGCAATGGCTTTTCCAACCATCCAGTTTTGAACGTATCCTATCCTTGATAGCTCCATAGTCTGCTTTAATATATCTCCCTTGTTTAACAATAGAGCCTAAATATCTGCCAATACTAGAAGTGCGCTTAAAGCCCATTCTGGTGACAATCCTTGTAGCAACTTGAGTATCAGTATTCGGGGAAAAATAAATCAAAGATTTATTTGCACTAACACTTTGCCCCGACATCTCACAAAAGAGATTAATACAATCCATAATCACCTTAACTTGCTCCATATCTGCTTCCGCAAAGAGAATGATATCATCTGCAAATAAAAGGTGAGATACACTCGACCCTCTTCTGCAGACTCTAATAGGCTTCCACGAACCCATAGTCACTTTTTCAGCGATCAAGTGGGAAAGCTTCTCAACACACAACACAAAAATATAAGGAGATATTGGATCCCCTTGACGAATTCCTCTCTGAGGAACTATGCAATCCGAAGCCACACCATTTATCAAGACCCTCGAACGATTAAAAGTTATAGAAGCCATTATAACACCAATCATCCAATCAGGAAACTGAACTTCAATAAGCACTTTATAGATAAAACTCCAACTGAGTTTATCATAAGCTTTTTCAAGGTCCAGTTTGATTGCCATTGTACCTTTCTTTCCTTTTACTCTCCCCATAGAATGAACCAACTCCTTTGCTACTATAATATTATCCTGAAGCTGACGATTTGGCACGAAGCTAGCTTGGTAAGGAGAAACTAAATTCTCCATTGTAAGCTTAAGCCTATCCACAATGATCTTGCTCATACCCTTATAAATGACATTACACAAAGAAATAGGCCTGAATTGAGAAACATACATTGGCTTAGGAACTTTGGGGATCAAAGTGATCAGAGTACCGTTGACTTCCTCAATGCTGGAAGGGTTTTCTGCATAATACTTGATATCTCTCCAAATCTGTTCACCAATAAATTCCCAGTTCTTTTTGTAGAATGCCGCGGTATAGCCATCCTCCCCTGGAGCTTTCGAATCTTTCATAGAAAAGAAAGCTCGTCTGACTTCATCTTTTGAAATTGGAGCACCTAAGTTAACAACAGTCTCATCGTCCACCTTTGGCCAAAGAGTCTGGACCCAAGGACGATCATGGTTTTCTTCAGAAAATAGTTTAGAGAAGTAAGCATTTATTACCCGTGCAATGTTGTGATCTTCTCTAATCAAGTTTCCAGCATCATCTTTCAACTCTAAGATCTTGCTCCTTCTACGTCTAACAATTGTTTTCGTATGATAGTACTTTGTATTCCTATCTCCTTGAGCTATCCAAGTAGCACGAGACTTTTCAAACCACAAAAGTTCCTCCTGTTCTAAAACTTGTTCAAGTTCACCCCTTATCTTGCCTTCAATCTTTTCCAAATGGCTTTTATTCTGCTCAGAAATTGCCCTCTGGATACCTTCAAGCCTACCAATCAATCTGTTCTTCTTATGATGGATATTACCAAACACATCTTTATTCCACTGCTTAATAAGAGGAGTGAAATCACGAAGACTATCAACTGTTCTTTGATCCTGACGCCAGTTTTCCTTGATGAAATTGTTAAAAAATTGATGATCCAACCAAAAAGAATGAAAACGGAAAGGGAGTTCCACCCCATCAACTTTGCTTGGCTCTAAGGTAATAAGGATAAGATTATGGTCACTGTTAATACGAGGAAGCACTCGAACCTGGCCTTCATGAAACATCAACCTCCATTCAGCATTGCTACAAGCTCGATCTAAACGTTTAAAGACTCTATCTAAATGAAGAAATCTTGGTCCTCGCCATGTAAATTTAGAACCTATTCCTTCAAGATCAATCATCTTTATATCAGTTAGAAGAGAAGCAAATTTATTACATCTGCTAGTATCAACTGGAGCACCACCACGTTTCTCACTTGGAAAGGCAATTTCATTAAAATCACCTGCAATTAACCAAGGAACCGAGATATCTTCTGATAACTGAAGTAAATCATCCCAAAGTCTCTTCCAAATTTAGGTGTGATTATTAGTATATATTTATGAAGTTATTAGTGACCTAGGGTTAAGTATTCTGTAAGTATTATATTATTTTTTTCCAATGTTTTTTTATTATTTAATTACAAATAAATGACTGTTAATAGTATTAACATTATTTCATTAATTTCGATTCTAGTAAAATAAATGACGCATATGCTTAAATTATTTGATAATAAATTATGGCATTGCTTAATTAATTTGTAAATTAAATGAGGCATTACATGTGATTAATTTAAATGTTGTTTTATATGATATAGTTGAGGGTAATGGCTGATTCATCATCTTCATCGGGTTCTGCATCGGATGTAGAGCCTACCGATCCCAGCATGTACATAATACCTGAGCCGTACATATGGGACGTCCTTCGTAAGAGTACGCAACGTGCTCATATTTCACAGCGAGTGTGGAATACGGAGCATGTCAGGAAAATAAAGACCAGGTGTGGGAAGCCAACGGGGGGGTCACCTACCGGCGCTATCCCAGAGGTTATCGCTGACTACCTGACACATGATGGATTTATACATGTTTCCCGGATGCGACATATCCAGGTATACAATTTATGTTGTTTTGTATTTATGTAATTATTCAATACCATTCGTTAACACGCTGTAATGTATTAATTTATCACAGATCGATGCCCCTTTAATTAGTGCTCTGGTCGAGAGGTGGAGACTAGAGACACATACTTTCCACATGACCGAAGGTGATATGACTATCACCTTGCAAGATGTCGCAGGCATATTGGGCTTGCCTACTGACGGGGCTGTCGTCACCGGCTCTACCTCTAGGAATGGCCCGCTGCTTGTGTGGCTGTATTTGGCGCGGTTCCACAGCCAAATGAGTTCCATCATTCAGGCGACCTGCGTATCTCATACTTAGATCAGTTATATACCCGGTGGACCGATCATGCCGGGGATCATGATGCCGAGATCTACTTTACAAAGGCGCACATTGCCAGGATGCTGGGTTCTTGGTTGTTGGCAGACAAGTTTGGAGGCAGCAATTTCGGTTGTCAGCTAGTCCCGTTGCTTGGGGGAGGATTTGATGACATTGGCCGATTCAGCTAGGGATTTGCGGTTCTATCACACTTGTTCAGGAATTTGTGTGAATTGACAGATGCCGGACGACCTGACATGGGTGGTTGCCATATTCTCCTTCAGATTTGGGCATGGATACGATTCCCACCCATTGCTCCGCCGCTTCCTCCTCATCCAGAGTCGGGCACACATTATGGATGCCGGTATGCTTTGTTAAGCATATAAAATTTCGCTAATGATTTATCATATATACTATCTGTATACTTCTTGATTATGATTGCTGATGTATGTTTCTGATGACAGGTTTAATACAGTAGCAAAGTTTAAACCTCATGAGGTCACTCATTACCGGGCAACCTTGGACACACTTTGTAGAGATGAGGTAAGGTGGTCCATACTTAGTATATTGTTATTTCATCATGCATGTATATTAATTTGTAAGTCCTTATATTCAAATTTCATTTTGTGTGTAGGTGGTGTGGCAACCATATATCGATTATCAGTGGCTGGACGTGACTGCACATGAGCAGTACCTTTGGCTTGTTGTCAGTCCCCTTATTTACTTCCACATAGTAGAGGCATGTCAACCGCATCGAGCTGTCTATGTCCTTGGGAAATGTGCTCATTCAAACAATTGTGATCTCCACCCCATCTCGTAATCTTCCAATTTTCACTAAACACTGGTTTCATGGCCCTAACGCGCCACGGGCAACCCTTATCATACGCACAACATTTCATGGATAACTTTGCAGGTGTGTTCTCAATTACAATTTCTTCTTGATGCTCCCTGATGAGGTGGTGCTTAAGTGCCATTTGGACATCTTTTTTTGTAGCAAATTCTTGATTGACAAATAACTTGTCACCCAGTTGCCACGGACGTTGTATTGAACCCGATCCTGAGACCGTACCATCAGTGCATGATTCTTGTCCGCTCCGATAACTCCAACCAATGTAGGAATAATGCAGAATTCCTTCCCAAAAAAGAATTACAGCTTCGTCACCTGCAACTGGAGATTGTAACTTTTTAATACAAACTTCCTAATTCAGGTATTATATCAGGTGCAAAATTCAACTATATACAAGTTATTTCAATAACCTTCATGATGAATACCTCCTAATGGGGCAGACGCAACGTCGTGCAACTGCGGCATTTGCGCGACCATTGGTTCATGGAATTTGGGAATTGAGACGCATCCATCTCAGCAGCTTCATCTCCTTCGGAAGCACTAGCATCCTCCGCAAGAAGACGTTCTTCCATTGCGATATTTTCATCATCATCGCCGTCGTCTTCGTCGTTCATTTCCCAAGTCGGATCATTTTCATCTCCCTCATAATAGTTACCAGCTGGAGACGCATGAGCGGCAAACAAAGATGGAAGACGGAGAGAATTTAAATCAACTGACCTCACAGGTAACGGAACATTCTCGATTGCGGCGATGTCGACATACAACTCCAGAAAATCTGTCCTTGACTGGTGGGAAAATTCTTCCATTGTCATCTCCAGGTCTTCATCGTTAACCACTTGCAAACTAATGTATTTATCACATTGCCATAACCTTGTCGTGGTCTGAGTGATACATTGGTTGCCTTGAAGACTTAACTTTTGTCGAATTCTCTGATGCAATTCGCCAATGGTTGCGTTGTGTTGGATACATGTCGGCCTTTTTTCACCTTCAAACATGACACCTCGTCGACCTTCTACCTTCCTACCATTGTAATATAACACAACACGAACATAATCAGGACGGAAACTCATTCTAAAATAGAATAAGAAATAAAATTCAAATACTAAATTGAAGAGAAGAGATATGAAGAGTGAGAGAAGAGGTGTGAAGAGTGAATAGAGGGGTGATGGATTATATAGGGTGTACAATGTGACGCCCAAAAGTGGCGTCACATTGTGCAGTACATTTGTATTTATTTCTCAAACTGTCATAAATACGTAATTATTTAATTAAAATGCAATAAATAATTTTTTTTGCCTTTTTATATGTCTATATATATCTGGGTCAATCGGTCCGACCAGTAACCCATCGGTCCGACCAATGACCCAGTAACCCAGTACCCCGGCTGGGTCGATGCCCGGGTCAAGTTTAATAATATTGCTATATATATTTTTCACTAAAAAGTACCACGAAATCCACACCAATAAAAAATCTATTAAAATCGTCATATTTTTTAATAACACAAGATTAATACCATAAGATTGTTTTTTCTTTATTTAAAATCATTATTGAATACCAACGAATATGGACGGACTTTAAAGTAATCTTTTAAAATCCTAATAAAATATCATGTTACTTTTTTTCAATCCTTTAAAATCCTAATTGAATACTAATAAATAATTTTTTCAAAAACAATCCATTAAATGGATTTGAACGAACTCTAAAATAATCTTTTAAAATCTTAATCGAATATCACGTGACTTTTTTTTTAATTCTTTAAAATTTTATTGAATACCAATGAATTTTTTTCTCTAAAAATAATACATTAAAATCATTTGAAATCTCAATCCAATATGACCTAAAAAATAAAAAATCAGATCTGGTTACAACTAAAATATTTAACACTTCTGTTTAAATATCTATCCTTTTAAATGATATAATCTTATAGAGTAAATACTCTTTTTGGTCCCTAACAAAAAACTCGGTCTCCATTTTAGTCCCTTACAAAAATAAATTAGTGAGTTAGTCCCTAACAAATTCAAAGTGGACCCATTTAGTTGAAATCGTGGTCCCTCACAAATTCAAAAAAGATCCATATTAGTCCCTTTAAAAAGACTAAGATGGGTCCACTTTGAATTTGTTAGGGACTAACTGACTAATTTATTTTTGTAAGGGACTAAAGTAGGGACCGTGTTTTTTTGTTAGTGACCTAAAAAGGTATTTACTCAATCTTATATTATTTTAGATCATAACCGTTGATTTCCCCCCATCAACGATTATAATCTATTGGGTCAAACTTAATGGGTCAAATTTATTATTAATTAATTAATAATTTTGATTCAATTAATTATAATTGTTAATGGACAAAAATCAACTATTAAGATGTAAAATAATATGAGGTTATATCCTCTAAAATGATAGTTATACGTCTATTTAAACCAATAGGGGGATTCCTATTTACAGCATACGTACAAAAGGTGAAGAAAGATTGTCCCGCTGCATTAGTCTTCTCCTTTTCTTTCTCTGGTTTGCCAGCGATACAATTTCCTTCTGCTCCATAGTTTATAGAATCAACAGCACTGTGATCGTGAGTAACTCTACCCTCGTTAAACCTTCGTTTTTTTCGTTACAGTAATAATATATATAACAATAGACCAAGCAAAAAATAAAATAAAATTCAAGACATTCTTTCTCTGCCATTCTTGAACTCTTTTGCTTTCGAAGCCAAAGAGGTCAGCAACCAGATCGTGTCGCTTCAACGTAACAGTTAGGGTTTGTATGGCTATTTCCCCCCGAAAACTTGATCGTTGTGATTTTCTTTTTCTTGTTCCTGACTCAATCAGCGCCATGTTTTGGGACTTTAGGGTTTTTTCTTTGCTATCTGCATATTATTATTTGAAACTCGTGCAATGTGTTGAGCATTGTCCGAAATCCTATTGATTATTTTCTGCGGCTAGGGTTTAGTAATGGTTCACGCACTAGTTCATGAAATCCACGTAGCCGTGATGCGTTTAGGGCTATACTTAAAATCTTGAATGACATGGATGTGTTTATGCCTTTGTACGTGCTATATGATTGATTTTGATTGTTTCAGTTCGTGGACCATTGTGTAGTCTGAATGTTGTTGACATTTTTTGCAGCTACAATGGAGAGGAGGACCATTGAATTGGAGCAAGGTTGGGACTATATGCAGAATGGGATTAGGAAGCTGAAGAGAATTCTTGAAGGATTACCAGAATCTCCTTTCAGTTCAGAGGAATACATGATGCTATACACGTATCCTTTTTCTTGGATTCAGTTATTGTTGCCGAAACTGTTTTTGTGTTCTGTTGTATCCTCTCTTAATGCTTAGTTTTGGATATTGCTGACTGTTTTTCCTTGATTCAACCATCATAGAACCATTTATGATATGTGTACGCAGAAGCCACCAAATGACTTTTCACAACAGCTTTATGACAAATACAAGGAGGCTTTTGATGAATACATTAAATCTACGGTAGGGAATCATATCCAGTTTGTGTTTTTTTTCACCTTACTTCTGCAACTTTTGTTTGAACTGCTTTTGTCATATATAACTTATTGATCTGATACTTTTGTTTCTTTTTCAACTTCTTTCCCTTTTAGATTTTGCCATCTCTAATAGAGAAGCACGATGAATTCATGCTGAGGGAGCTTGTGCAAAGATGGTTAAACCATAATGTCATGGTCAGGTGGCTTTCTCGCTTCTTCCATTATCTTGATCGCTACTTCGTTGCTCGACGCTCCCTGCCTTGTCTCAAAGCAGTTGGGCTTACTTGCTTCCGTGATTTGGTCAGTTATCAATCTCTTTTAGCTTTCTTACTATCTTATCTGCGACCATGAACTGAAGGGCTATACTAAATCCAATCATTTATTCTAGATGCACTCATTTTTTTTTTTTTTAATTACAGGTTTACATGGAGGTACGAGCTAATGCTAGGGAAGCTGTGATTACTCTTGTAAGTGCATTACTTCACTATGTGGTGAATTAATTTTCGCTGATGATGACCTTTGGAATAACCATGGCTCATGTTATAGATTGACAAAGAACGTGAGGGTGAACAGATTGATAAATCGTTGTTGAAAAACATTCTTGATATATTTGTTGAGATTGGTATGGGTGAAATGGAATTATACGAAAAGGATTTTGAGTTACAGATGCTTGAAGATACTGCCAATTACTACAAAAGTAAGGCTATAAACTGGATTGAGGTTGACTCCTGTCCAGACTATATGCTAAAGGCAAGTCTGTCCATGTTGTGCCTTGGGAGTAAAGATACTGCAAGACTGCTGTATTGTGTTACTGTTAGTTGATATCCTGTAATAACTTTCCCCCCCTGTAATTGCACAGGCTGAGGATTGCTTGAGAAGGGAGAGAGAGAGAGTGTCTCACTACTTGCATTCTAGCACTGAGCAGAAATTGGTAGAGGTCAGTATAAATCTTTGACTTTTTAAATCCCCCCCGTGTTATACACATTGACTTGTGCGAAAGGATGCTTTTTGTGGCAAACTTACACAGTTACACCTCTTTACATTGATAAATGGACCATGTACATGATTTTTTACAAAGATTATGAAGTACGCAAAGCATATGTTACTATTATATATGCTCAACTAAGTTTGGGGGAAGAAGCTTAAATTACAACATTGTAATTGAAAAATAGTGATTGAATTTATTCAAAGGCAAATGTATTCTATATTGAAAGTTATTCCCTTTTATTCCTAGCCAAGGTTGTTGAATTGCAATACAATTGTGTATTGTTTGGCTGCTTTTTTGTATCTTGTATCATGTATCGTATTGTAAGATTCAAAAACATAATAAAAAATAATTTACAAATTTGAATATTTGTTTGATTGTTTCCCTAATTTGTAGTGATTTTCCATATTCATTTTTGATTTGGATCACAAATCATATTTCTAGATCCTTTCCCTAATTAATAGTGACTTTTCAGATTCTTTTTTGAATTTGAATCACAAATCATATCTCTTTTTTCTTTTCCTAATTACTATTGACTTTTCAGATTTTTTTTGAATTGAAAATCACAAATCTTGGTTTGATTTTCGAATCATAAATTGTGATACGATACACAATTTGATGTTGAATCATACGATACAGTGATTCAAGATTCGATACAAGACCAATTCCGATACATGCAACCAATTTGTATCGCTCAGCTTTTGTACCGTATCATATCGAACGATATATATTTCCCCCCTAAACCCTATGCTCCTTGTTTTCTGTTAAAATTATTTCCCCCCTTATTAAGATCCAATTTAATGCATTTATTATTTCTTATAATTTTTTCATTTTAATAGAAAGTGCAACATGAGTTACTGGTGACCCATGCAAATCAATTACTTGAGAAGGAGCACTCTGGTTGCCGTGCCTTGCTTATAGATGATAAGGTACTTGACTGCTTTGCAGTACTTTTCTTATTTTCTGTGTGATGATCTTTACTCAATTTATGCCTGGTTTAGATTTTCCACGGCTCAAAACCTATTTGTTCCCATAACCTTGCATTAAATACTATGTCATTATGTTTGGATTGCAAAGCGACATTGGTTCACTTTAATTCTGGATGGTAGGCCTTGATAGGTTTTTTAACCGTATTTCGGCAATGAACCCTACCAAAAATTGATTTAACAAGTGAAACCTTGTAAAATTAAAAAAATATCCCTTCAATTGAATTGTATTTCTACTACTTTAACTACCCAGAGAAACTCAAAAATATAAATTCAATTATTTGATAATCTTACACAAACTGCACTTGATCATTTTACCTATGCATATTTTGGCCAACTATCTTCTTGATTTGTTTTTTGCCTAGGTGGAAGATCTAACTAGGATGTATAGACTTTACCATAGAATACCTAAAGGCTTGGATCCTGTCGCCAATGTATTCAAGCAGGTTGGTTTCTTTAGTTTTTGCATGTTGCTTTATCGTTGATTTGAGCCTATTTGTTTTTAGTCTTTTTGCAATACTCTATCGTGATGATCGTCTGATTGCAGCATATTACAGCTGAGGGTACTGCATTGGTGCAACAGGCCGAAGAAGCTGCTAGCAATCAGGTTTAATACATGCTTGAACAATTTGATTGCATTGATATTTTACCTTCTGCTTCTTGCTACCTTCAAGTCAGTCTTTAGTGGATGGATTGCTATTATATTATCTGATAGATTGTTTTTGCATCTAGTCTCGGGCAGTGTTAGCTTTAGTAATTGAAGGGTACATTATTCCAGGATAGAATCTTTGCAAATGTGTTGAAGTTTACTGGACAAGAAGTTATGTGTTAAGTTCAATATGCATGCCACAAGCTTGCTATATTGGTTAGTTGTGTTTGTGATCAAATGTGGATGATGTCTGGAATTATGTTTCTCATTATAATCTGGACTGTGTATTTGTGCTGTTGTTATTCATATGTGCTTCAATTTAGTTATTTTGTCTTATGTTATTTTAGAAGACAATCAATGTGATGACTCAGCTGCTCCATGTAGTGTTTTAGCTAATGAGGCTTCCCAAATTATGGATGATGAATTTGGTTGTCTAAATGGTTTCATTGAGGTTTTTAGACTGAGTAATATGGATACTGTGTGTGAGAGCATAAGGTGGTAGACTCTTCAATCTACAGATTTGAATTTGAATTTGAATATCTTTTCAGTTATCTGGCCATTCTTGTTTTGTTATTTAAAAATTTAATGATTATACTTAATCATTTTTTATTTTTTTGTATTTACTTAATATTTTTTTTTAAAAGAAGATAATATTGGATAAGCATTTTAGATTAGTTTACTAAGTGGTTATCATCAAATGAAAAGATGTATCAGTGAGAGGAAGTGTGTTTTCATATTAATTTAATCATACAAGTATATCTTTCATTGGCTTTTAGTCTATTTCATCTACAGAATGCGTTAAGGTGCAATTTTTATTCAAATTTCAAACCTTTGATGAGCCTTTAAACTTTTTAGTTGTTACCACTTGATGCTTTTAGGGATATTTTGTCATGTTTTTCAATTCTTCTGTTTGATGTAAGCATGCTGAACTGATGTCAGTGAGATTATATTTCTCATGTAATTTTCTAGGCTGTATCATTTATTTTGTACACACATTACTGCCTCTCAATCTGTCTTAAGTAGTTGATTGTTGCTAATTGGTGACAATTTTTCATTTTCATTTTCTCCAGATGACAAATGGTTCTGGCTTTCAGGAACAAGTAAGTCCCAATTCCCAACAACTTTTCTTTCTTTCTTTCTTTCTTTTTTCTTCTAATTTTTAATTGTACTATAGCTTGAAAGGTCTGAAGGTTAGTCATGTCACATTGCAGGTCCTTGTCAGAAAATTCATAGAGCTCCATGACAAGTATATGACATATGTTAATGATTGCTTTATGAATCACACACTGTTCCACAAGGTTTGTTGAGGCAATTGTTAGTTATTATTTCCTTCAAATAACTTACTACATAATAGAATGATTTATAGTAATTAAATATTATTTCATTTTGCAGGCATTAAAGGAAGCATATGAGGTATTTTGCAATAAAACTATTGCTGGTGGTTCCAGTGCAGAACTGTTAGCTACATTCTGTGACAATGTCCTTAAAAAGGGTGGAAGTGAGAAGCTGAGTGATGAAGCGATTGAAGAAACCCTTGAGAAGGTAGTTTTTAGGTTTTCTCCATCAGATTTTGCATCACTATGACTTCTGTTACCAAAGTTGTGTAATTTCTGCAGGTAGTCAAGCTGCTTGCATATATCAGTGATAAGGATCTCTTTGCAGAATTTTACAGGTCAGAGTTATTTATTTATTTATTTATTTGTTATATATTGTTCTTATGTTTTAGGCTCCAAATTATTGTGTGAAGTCCTTCTTAACACATTTCATATATGCAGGAAGAAGCTTGCCCGCAGGTTACTTTTTGATAGGAGTGCCAACGACGACCATGAAAAGTGCATTTTGACAAAGTTAAAGCAGCAATGTGGTGGTCAGTTCACATCAAAGATGGAGGGGATGGTCAGTTGTCTTTGTTGCGAGGCTAACTATTAGTTTTTTTTTTTTTTTTTTTTTAATCTGATAATTTGAGGATTTACTTGATATGTATAAATTGCAGGTCACCGACTTGACATTAGCTCGAGATAATCAGATGAAATTTGAGGAATATCTTCGTGACAACTCACAAATAAATCCCGGAATTGACCTGACAGTTACTGTTCTTACCACAGGATTTTGGCCAAGTTACAAGTCCTTTGATCTCAATCTCCCTTCAGAGATGGTAAGATCCTATTGCTGATGGTAGTTATTCAGGTTTTCATTATTGTGTTTTTTGTGGTGAAGAAGACGAGTTTTAATTAATACTCTACGGTAATTTTTTTTGTTTTAGGTCAAGTGCGTACAAGTTTTTAAGGACTTTTATGAAACAAAGACAAAACACAGAAAACTTACATGGATTTACTCATTGGGAACTTGCAACATGAGTGGCAAGTTTGAATCAAAAACCATTGAACTAGTTGTGTCAACCTATCAGGTAACTCCCTTTTCTCATGTCCCTTCCTCTTTTATTATGTTGAAAATTATGACATTATGGGATTTAAGATTTATGAACTCATGCTTCTGGTTTGAAATTTGTCTTTTGACAGGCTGCTGCCTTGCTGCTATTCAACACCGCTGATAGGTTGAGCTATTCAGAGCTTATGACTCAGCTGAACTTGACCCACGAAGACCTTGTTCGATTACTCCATTCCCTGTCATGTGCAAAATATAAGATTCTCACTAAGGAGCCGAACACAAAAGTTGTATCTCCAAATGACAGCTTTGAGTTCAACTCCAAATTTACTGACAAAATGAGAAGGATCAAGGTCTGTGATTGCTTTTAACCATAATTTTCATCTTTTGATTTATACCTGTTAGACTTGGAAGCTTTGTAAGCCAACATTTTCTCCCCCTTGAAGATGATAAATCTGGCACTTTTTGATCACAGATCCCTCTACCACCAGTTGATGAAAGGAAGAAGATAATTGAAGATGTCGACAAGGATAGGCGATATGCTATTGATGCAGCAATTGTGCGCATTATGAAGAGTCGGAAAGTTTTGGTCCACCAACAATTAGTTTTGGAGTGTGTTGAGCTGTTGGGCCGCATGTTCAAGGTATAAAATTGCTTGAATTTCGTTTATTATTGTCAATGTGAATGAGGTTTTGATTCTGAAGCCCGAAAGTATTATAATATCTGTATAGATTTTGGTTAGCTGAATGATTTTCTGTACTTTCTCAATTTGCAATTTTTGCAATTGGATTTGTAGCCTGATATCAAAGCAATCAAGAAGCGCATTGAAGATCTGATCAGTCGGGACTACATGGAAAGGGACAAAGACAACCAAAACACCTTCAGGTATCTGGCTTAATGGAGGCTACTGGGATTGTCTGAATTAGATTCTTAGGAAAGTACAGTTGAGAATTCTCAAGGTTTACAAAATGCTGTAAATGTTTGTAGTATGTTAATTCAGTGATCGGAGAAACTTATTACTGGGGGCGAGAATTTTTGCATAGTTGACCTTATAAGAGCTAGTTTTAGTTATAATTTGATTTTGTTAATATATATATATATACATACAGGAGCGAAGCAAGATATCGTACTGAATTCGCTATGGTTTATATATTTTGAGTTATTTGGAGGGAGATAGATAGGTAACATAATGGAATAGATTGAATTAACATCATTATAATTTATACCTAAGTATTAGTTGGGTAATTGTTTGTTGAGCCCACGAGCTAGGGGTTCGTCGGCCCCCGTTTGATATTCTTTGTTACGAATAACATTTTAAATATTTGATACCACTTAGTTGCAATATTTGTATAAAGATAAATCTAAAACGAAATTGGCTGATAATTGTTGAGATTGTAATTGACAAGGAATGCAATTTTTCTGTCGTTTTAGAATTCATTGGCAACATATTTTAGGGATTAGTGTTTTTTTATATGGTAAGAAATAATTTTATTTTTTACACATATATAAATATATGGGTTTCATGTTTTTTTTCTTTATCTTTTATTTTCTCTTCACATGTGGGTTCCATATATTTTTGTGTGTAGGAGATAAAATTATCTCTTAAGAAACATTAATTTCTATATTTTAATCATTGTTTTGTAATTAATAACATTTCACTTGGTACAGTATTTCTTAAAAAAAATGCTATATAATATAAATTAGTTAAATATAAAAAGCGACCCTTCACAAACATTGTGAATTTTATTATTTTTGTTCTTTCGGTTTGTTTTGTATTGTTTTAAATATTTTGATTCTTACGTTAAATTACAAGTAATTTTAATATCATAACCTTTTTTAAAAAAGAAAAAGGAAAAAGAAACACGCTGATTTGATAACATTTTACTTCTTGAGTGTTAACTTTTTTAATATTTGTGTTTATTTTTCTTTTAATAAACCAAATGTTGCTCTCATAAGAAAATTGTAAACTGGATAATAAAAAGTTCGTTTTTTTTTACAAGGATAGTAAGAAAAAGGGCATGATTATTTTGGTTAAACTTGCCGTGCATGATTTAATTTGAAATTTCCGTTGTATGTTTGCCCCCAAGTATCTAATAAGAACCAAGTCTGTGAAAGATCTCTAGGAGGTTTTAAGTGGAATACCATATGAGAAGAAGATTTTCATAAGATATTTAAATGGACATGTTGGTCAAAATAATGGAAGTTATTTTCATAAGATTTTCATAAGATTTTCGTAAGACTTTAAAATGAAGATATTTTGAATGTTGCACTAACTTCATATTTGATCCTGATGATAGGGTTGGTAAAACGGGTCAACTCGGCCCGATCCGACTCGATCCAACCGCAGTCAACCCGGAAAAAAGAGCCGGGTCAGGGTTGGCTCAAAAAAAAAATGAGCCAGAAAATCCAATCCAACCCGACCCGAGTCAGGTTAGAGTTGGCTCGCGGGTTGGCTAAAAAATATGGCTCGTGGGTTGGCTTGAAAAAATAGCTCGCGAGTTGGCTCGAAAATTGGCTCGCGGGTTGGCTCGAAAATTACTCACGGGTTGACTTGTTTTCAGCCTATTTAAATGACCTTGTAGTATTAATACACCAACTATGTGGCTTCCATTAGCTTAAACAAAGGGTTACAAAATGAGAAATAAAAACAAAATATTTTAGTTTCGAATTTTCTTCACAACAAATTTGCATTAACATCCAGAAACAATCAGAACCACTTGCTACCAAGTGGGTAAGATATTTGAACCAAACAGAGCCAGCACAGGCTAACAATATAAAAATGGCAGAGATGTGAGAAGATTAGGGACTTAGGTTTAGAGAAGGAAGAAAAATGATGACAACATGTGTGGGTTTGTCCATTTTTGGATATTATATTTTGTATTTTTTTATATAAAAAAAAAACTCAACCCTCAAGCTGGCTCGTTTGACCCGCGGGTTGGCTCGTTTTTCCCCGAGTTGGAACGAGTCGGGTTAGCAGCTCATTTTTGCCAACCCAACCCGGCTCATTTTTGGCGGGTTACGAGCCAACTCGACGGGTTGACTCGTTTTTGCCAAACCTACTTGACAAACACCGTCTTCAGAAAAGATAGTCACATTTCTCTTACTGTAGTGGTTAAAATCATAGCTAAATTGATCTCTTTCTTGTTAGAAGAGGATAGATCCTTGGTGTGTAGATTGTAAAGTCTACCTTGGAGAATATGTAGTTATGCCACATAAGTTGGTGGTTTTAGAGGTTTGGTTAAACAAAATACCAAAAATATACAAAGTGCCTAGAACTCAAAAGTAAGATAATGGAAGTTAGGGGGGGGGGGGGGAACAGATTTCCAGAAAACAATGCTTCAAGAAGGACCATCAAAATTAGATGGAGAAGCAAATGAAATATGAAACAAAATGTCTATTTGTATTCAAAATGTGACAAGAGGGGTGTTAGGAAAAAGTAAAGGGAACAAAGGAAATTGGGTGGAAAAATGAAGATGTACAAGAGGCAATCAAACAGAAGATGGAGTGCTTCCAATGTTTGCATAAATGCCCTAGTGAGGAGAACTTGCAAAAGTTTAGAGTGACTAGAAAGAATGCTAAGAAAATATTGCGAGAGACCAAAGGTAAGGTATTATCATATTTGAACAAAAAAAATTTGGGAGCAAAGAAGGCAAAAAACGTATCTAAAGATGTCCAAATATAAGGGACAAAAAAACTAAAGACTTGACTTAGGTTATATGCATCGAAGATGAAAATAAAAAACTTTTACCAAGAGATGTAGAAGTTAAAGAAAGATGGATGAACTATTTTAACAAGTTTTTTAATGGGAATAATGACAAAAGTAATGTAGATTTGGAGGATGCTTTTGATTATTTGAATAAAAGGTTTGTGCATAGAATTTGAGTGCATAAAGTTAACAAATAGCATAATCTTCCACCATTCATTAGACATCTTATTATTTTGAGAATCTCAATAAAAATATTTGTCAACGAACTTATTGTCACATCCCCTAGACATCTTCACGCTTCAATAGGGGCTTCATCGGGTTCCAAAGCTTTATCAATCTAAATCTTCTTACCAAAACAAAAGAGATTCACAATTGTTTTAACTATAAAAGAATTAAGCTTATGAGCCATACTATGAAGTTGTGAGAGAGGGTTATTAAGCATCACTAGAGAATAAAGACTAAGGTATTTGTAAATCAATTTTGATTAATGCTAGAAAGATCTACAATGGAGGATATTTTCTTGATACGACTGTTGATGGAAAGATATCAAGAAAAAATGAAAGACTTATATATGGTGTTTGTTGATCTTGAGAAGGCATACGATAAATGTTCTAAGTTCTATGGTGGGTTCTTGTGAAGAAAAAGATTTCATCAAAATATGTGGAGGCAGTCAAGGATATGTATAATGATGTTACTACATATGTGAAGACTTGTAATGAAAATTCAAGCTATTTTCCTATCGCAATCGGTTTACACCTAGATTTAGCATTGAGTTCTTATCTTTTTGCCCTAATTATGGATGAATTAACAAAAGATACCCAAGACAAGGTGCCATAGTGTATTTTATTGGCTGATGATTTTGTGCTTATTGATGAAAATAAGGCCGGTGTTAACAAAAAATTAGAATTGTGGAGAAGCATAATGGAGTCTAAAGAATGAGTATATGAAGTGAGTTTACTACGACAAAAGATACCCGAGAAAAATGCTTTTAGATACTTAGGATCAATATTACAATGAGGGGGAGATATTGATGAGGATGTGAACAACATAATATGAGTAGGTTGTCTGAAATGACATAGGACATCATGATTTTTATGTGATCATAAAATCCCTTCGAGGCTAAAAGAAAATTTTTATAGAACAACAATAAGACCTGCAATATTACAAAAAGCTGAATGTTGTCAATACATAGGCAATATGAGCATAAAATGAGAGTAATAGAAATGAGGATGTATGATCATACAAGAATAAATAAGATAGTAAATGAAGATATTCGATGAAAAATGGTGTTGTACGAGTGGTTGAAAAGATGAGAGAATATAAATTGAGATGATTTTGATACATTATTCAAAAAATCCTAAATGCCCTTGTAAAAACAAAATTTGTTACAAAAAGCAAGACACAAATAGAAAAGAGATCGATCGAAATTTACTTAAAAAAAATAGTAAAACAAAACTTAATGAAGTGAGAACTAAATTAAAGGGTGGTGTGTCTTGGAACAGAGTACAAAAAAATTGTTATGTATGGATGGGAAACCCTTTTTTCATATGTTGGAGATGACCCTTTCAAGTTGTTGTTCCCTATATTTATTTATCTTTCTAATTTAATTATTTTTCCTCTTGTTTATTTTTTTTCTCATTTTTCATTTGTATTATTTTATTTCATTTTTTTCTCAAATTTTTTTTGGATTCATTGACCGCAACCCCAACTGATTTGACTGATTTGAAATAAATGCGTTGTTGATTCTTAGTTAATGGTCAGTATAATATCATTAAAAAAATAACTTGAAACAAATGACGCAAAAAATTCTTGAAGAGCCTCAATGTAGCTTCCATATAATTTAAAAACTAAACAAGAATAGATATTTCTCTTAAAAATAATTTATTAAGAGTCTCTTAAATTTAATCTCTCTGACTCTTACCACCCCCTCTCTAAATAATCATAATATTATCCTGTTCAATCTACTGCGGTGCATTATACAATAAAAACAAAAGTTGGAATAGTTTTTAATCTTTAATCAGGATGTTCCCAGGTACATTGTTCCTGCAAGACTAACTCATTAAACATTATCACAATTTTTATAGTTTAAAATTTGATTATTTTTCTAAGAGTACGACTCACTACTAAAACCAACCTTTTGTGGATAAACTTTTTTTTAGGTACAAATTTAAGGTGGATAGCATAACTTACACTCACCCATCTTTAATTCTTATCTTATTTGCCTTCACAAGATACACCAACCGCCATTAGCTATCAAACCCAAAGGACAAAAGGTGCTTCTCAGTCCAGTAAAGCATACAAGGTAAATTTAATATAGCTAGCTCTGTACATTGAAAATAAGATCACGTAAGCCTGGTAGAGTCAAAATTTAAAGTTAAATGCCCACAACTAGCAACTGATACTTTATAAAAATCCGTGTAATAATACTGTTTTGACTAAGGAAAAAAAAAAAAACACTCCACGAAATGTCTAAACTGCAGCTCCATCTGGAATTTGCCTCTGGTTGCTCAACCTGCAATCACAGACATTGTTCGGTTGAAATCAAACTACAACAAAAGCGCTATGCAGAATGCTAACTAGAATATGATGCTACTGTACAAAGTGCAAACACAAAAGCATTAACCTAGTAGGAAACAACATAACTTCCCCTTTTAAGGCACTTCAGAACAGGAAACTAAATCAAACTTACAATATCAGCCTCTACAGTTGTGGCACGTGACATGGGTGTGGTAAAAACATATATGTTAGAATTTGTGTCCTTACCCCTCTAATGTTTTCTAATCAGATTTTACCTCTATTATTTAATATTCTTACCATCCTCAAATCTAAATTATCAATACAGTATACATTTAAAATTTCTATATTAAAGTAATTAAAATTATACGAAAATGATAGCATTTTTATGTTTATTTAATATTTTACCAAGCATTGCACCAGTAACAGCGCTAGTTTAATAGTAATGTGATCATGATGGAATGGCAGTGATCAATATATCAAATTCTGCATAATGCAGCAACCAACTTACGCTGTCTATAACTTGATTCTATAATGTTTATTTACACGTCCACTGTGCTCCTGCAGAGGAAAAAAATAAAAGAGATGAGATGCAATCAAGAATTAGAGATGCTCTGACATTCACTTCCCTAAAAACCGAAACATACTTTCACAAGACCAGGCGGAATTGTATACCTCTAAGTTGACAAACCATTGGCAATAAATAGCCTGCCACGTAAAAAATAAAATTTCTTGCTGTACATCCTCCCTCCTTTTCTATTTTCAGCTTGTTCTCTATCAACAGAAAAATGAGTAAATATAGTTGTACCACTAATCCCGAAATTGTACATAACCTGCATATAAGTCAAGATTAAAATCAGAAAAGAATGGCCATTGAGAAATAAAAGTTCAGGGAACAGAACATGCATCTACCTTTACAAGGAAAACATGCATGTCCATGTATTAAAAAGAAAGAAATGCTCACTTTAGTCCGACTCTCTTTGATTCTCCTACCCGTAAAGAGAGATTGGACGGGAGGAGAAAGTGCAGTTCCCACTGGTAGAAGCAAGATTACAGTTAATGCAAAAATCACAACTTCCTCTCCCCAGAATTTACAACTTCACACATTTACAGATTGACAAAATAATAATCCCTCCAGAATGAGAAGAGAACAAAAGATGACAATTAATTTCAAACTTCTAAGTCCATATCCACCTATTATATCTTCAATTTACAGAAGCCGACTTCTGAATCCTGATGCCTCCACACTATCTCAATGTTTGCCAAAGATTTCATTCTTGTACACAACAGAAAGCAACTAAAATTCCTCCGACTGTAAACTGAAACTTCCATTTCAATGCGTATGGCAAACATGTATAGAGGCAGTATTAGCTTCACCAATTGGGAAGACTGATTTGAGATCCAACATAATAAAACTTGCCCTTTGTTATTGAATTCAGACCGCTTTTTTGTCACGATGAAGGTTTTATACAAGACCAGGTAACACATGTTCTTAATGGGCTAGAATCATCTCATGATTAATTGGACACTTTAACGATTAATGGCTTCCACAGCCAGCCGTACCAAACGTAGTAACCCCTCCACATCGTTAAAGCTAAAATCAAGAGCCTTCTTGATAGAGGAGATACCATCTGCATACTTGCCCACACCTGGGCTTGAATTAGCAGCTGCAAAAGCATTCCGTGATCTCTTTGAGGCTTCCATGGCAAAATTTACATCCTGAGCCTGCAAATGATGCAACATGTCATTCATTTCCATGCTGATATGCAACCAAAATAACATCGTCAACAAAGCATGTAAGCTAGCGTAACAGTTGTTACTATGTAGGCTTCCCTTTTGGTAGGACTTAGTCATTGTTGCCAACAAGGCTACTAAAATTGCAATCCAGATCATAAGACCATATGGTTTTGATTTTACAAAGCTAACATGCCCTAGCAATCTGAATTAGGAATAGAATTGGAATCAAATGGGATCACAAAAGGATTGTACCTACTATCATACCAGATTTTTATTTGAAGAAATTTTTTACTCATGGACAATTTGAACAAATATTTTAGTACACCAAAATAAGATAGCCTATCAAAAAGAAATTTCAGAAAGTTAGATCATAAAATCTATAATTTCTATGTCTGCAGTTCCTAAAATCTGGAAAAGATTCAGCCTTAAAACAATCTCAGTCATCTTTCCTTGATGATCTTCTTCTTTTTTGAGAGTTTCATTCTTTCAATTGATTTAATGGGAAACACTAGGATTCTTTGAATTCAAACAGTTGGCTTATAAGTAGATTTCTTTTGTCCATCTTTACAGTTATAGGTAAAGCTACAGTTATTTATTTACTTTTACTGTGCGTATATATTTAATTTATCTGTGTTAGCCTTGGTGTTCATGTCTACATTTGTCACCTTGATACAGCTTGAAAAAAGGATTTATTAGGTATGTTGTGTCAAGCTAATGACATACTGTAATTTATTTTGTTGCATTTTTCAATATTGTAATTTTATTTAAACTTTTAGCACTTCAATATTTTTTACAGAATCCTACCATCCTTGACCTGATAAATTCAATCCTGTAAATTCCCTCAAATCCTAATTAGGAACCCAATTTCACAACATTGATTGTCAATGAGTGAAAGCATTGCCTAAAATGACAATCAGTACATTATCAAAATTGAGCAACCGCAGATTTAATGTAAAGCTGTTCTCCTCAATTTACTGTAAATTCCCTCAAATCCTAATTAGGAACCCAATTTCACTATGATTTCTATCAAGTTTCTAAAGCTGTTCTCCTCCGCCACGACAGGAAGGAGGGTGGCTTTTGTTAAGATCATTCTTCTGTGAAAAAAAACTATATACTTACAAAATTGAGCAACCGCACAAAATTGGGACGATTTCGTGCAGCAATAACATGGTTTCCAGCAACTTGGGGCGAATTGACATTCTTGGATAAGGCAACCTTGTCAGCTGCTGTAGGGTTATTAACATTGTCAACATCAGAGGCAGACGATGAAGGAGACTCACCTGACAAATGAAACAAGGTCCAAAACAAAAAGGAAAGATCAGAGCTTGATATACTCCCATTTCATCAACATAATCTCATGGTCAATGGCACTACTGAGAAAGAGAAACAGTGGTCCATTCACATGATGAAAGGAAAAACATTTTTAGACTTATTAGCATCAAACAAATTAGACATATCTAACTTTTCTTCTTCCTGTTCTTATTCTTCTTCTCTTTCCCTTTTTATTATTCATACATCAAATCTCAAACAACAACGAAAGAGATATATATCCATCATTCTGCCATATAGAATTTTTGCCAGATAGGCAATGTTCAGATAATCTATTATAATGCATCCGACATGATAATTTTTCTATAAAAGGACCAGAATATTTTACACTTATTTGTTGAAGCTAGGTTTATATGTTTATTTATCAGATGGAGATGGAATTGATAGGACATCAAAGACAAATTCAAATGGAAGGTGAGGACTTAAGAAAGAATTATTGCATCATGCATACACAGTGGAAATTGAGTATAAAAAATCGTTACCAAGAGGAGTCATTTGCAGGGCTGTCTGCAACTCATGCCGATCTCTGCTTGCACTAGCATGTGAAGAATATATTACCCTCATATATGCAACCTCCATGCATTTGTAGGCCAGAGCAGCTGAAGCCATGTCTTTTGCTTTCTCATACTCACGGGCACAAAACCTATCAAATGGAAAATATCAAGATGATGCTACCAAAAAAATAAAAAATAAATCAAATCATAAAGGCTAATATAAACAACATAAAAATCTTATGCAAAGTACAGTAATGAGGTTTGAAGGCATACTTGCAACATAATATAACCATAAATAAAGGAAAGAATGCTTATATCAGTATTTGAAAGAAGGGAAGATAATATGATCTTTAAAACAAGTAAAACCACAATGACGAAGAAAAACTGTTGTCTTACTCGCACAATTTTGCTGTGCTACTATATATTTTCTTTGATTGAATCATATCGCTGTGCTTAGCATTATCATTGTTGCCAGATTCTAACAGAGAGGCTCCATGAAGAAACTTTAGGGCTGCTTGGAAGTAAAGGCTAGTGCTCTCAATAGTAGATCCGGAATTCTGTATGATAAACTTAAAATTTGTAAAATAAGATTCAAGAAGAGTTAAAAACACAAAAATCTAAAAGTGACCGAGTAAAAACCTTGAGACGATCAGCTAGATGCTTGAGATCTTTAGCTTCTTTCACAGCATTGTTAGCAGCATGGCTGTAAGAATCCCTTCTAACCGGACTACGGGCATCGGGCTCCTTTGACAGGTGTCCATTAAGTGTAGGATTTCTTGAACCAATTTGTTGGGTTCCATTTTGATGATCAGCCTTTTTCAATTGCTTTTTTTGCAGCTTTGACACATCATCAACTTTGGAAGGATCAACTTCCATATCTCCATTTCCTTTATGGAAACCAACAACTGGTCGTGGGCAACGAACCAATGTCTCAACGTTAGATCCTCCAGAGGGCAATGATGACAAAAACTTCCCTTTTCCAAGTACTTCTTGATCAATTCTTTCCGAAAGAGACCTCTTTGAAGATCTTTCAGTATCACAATCTGGCAACTGATTCTGACTGGAAGGATGTAATACCTCCTGTTTGCATATGGCATCTATACTAACTTCTTGAATATCATGCCCTCTATTTGAGTGTTTCTCTTTTTTCCTACTCTCATTTTTTCCTGTATAATCTTTCTTGACAGCATGTGCATTCTCACTTTGGTCAGGCTTGAACCCAAACTTCTCCTGCAACTTAACTTTGCCATCCCTATGCTTTGCCTCATGTAGAGGAGACAGATCTCGAAGTTGAATAGGAGAACTTGCATTCTTCTCTTCTTCTGCATGTGACTCTGACTTACAGCCCTCATTGTTTTCCTCCAAACCTGATTCATTGCCATTCTTCCTTGTATGAGACACATTAGCACAATAAACATCAGTCCTGTCTTCACCTTGATGCTTGATCAGCTCTGTAACTGGATATGTCCCACCTTGGGCTACGGTGTCCAAACCACCATTGGTACAATGGCTGGTTGTTTGAGCTTTAGGTTTAGTATCAGACATATGATTAACACCCTTGTTCTGAAAATCAGATCTGTGGGCGATGGTGAAAGATTTGTCCTTCCTAGCTGTTCCAGATCGATCACTCCTACTATCATCTTCACCATCCGAGCATCTTCTTGGACTATCCACAGCAGCAATGTCATGAGAGTCATCTTTGCCCATAATTTCCCTGCTTGTAAACTTATCTGTAATTAAATTTCTCATAGGCGACGAAGAAACTGATTCCACTGGTGAGCCTTTCACTTCCTGGAAGTTGGCTTTGGTTTTATGCGAGCCAGAAACCTTAGAAGAGCTTGAAGTGGCAGCAACAGAAGCCTGTACAGACCCCAAGTCCCTTTTTGAACAGTCCATACCATCCAAGCTTCGATGTGACAGAGTGCTCTCGGGATTTTGCCTGAATTTCTTGTTCTTTGTATTAGCTTTTTTGTCTGTCCTACCACTTCCTTTACTGGCACTTGATTCTCTACCTTCAGATTTTGAATTTCTTGCCTTCTTTTCCTTCCTGAAATTACTGAACTCTTGCTCAGAAATTCTTCTCTCCTGTAGTTGAGGATTTCCTGTGCTGCAAGTTTGAGCATCCTGATACTCCTTCAATTTCCGCTTTTTCACACTACCAATTGAATCATAATTCCCCAAATCCAGGGATCCCTCATCCAAGGAACCCTGACCCTTATCTTTTGTGTTTTCAGCAGAAACTGGCAGCCTGACTTTTCCCGATTTGGAGTCCGTTGAAGTGGAGTGATCTTTCGGTCTAGTTCGATCTTTGGAAACTGATGAAAAAGTGCTGTTTGAGCTATGACCCACCTTCCTAGTGGTCCCACCCTGTTCTGGAGTCCACTGTTCGTCAACAGAATTAAACTTGTCAGTCTTACCTTTCTTGGATGGTCTAGAACAATCTTGATCATGATCCCTCCTGCTTTTCCCTTTCATATTCTTTACATCACCTGACAAAAAAATTTCTGTAATTAAGATAATGTTGTAGAAATTTAACAGGACTTTGTTAGTTACTACTGAGTTGATAAGCACAATTAATATGTTGTTTAAGCTACCTCTATCAGAGTTGTGCTCCAGCATCCTCTGCTTATTTTTGTGTTTCTCCCCTGGAAAATCAGCTTCACTCACAACAGATTTGTTCACATCATTTAAACTCCTACTTTTCACTGATGACTGCAAGTTTTTCTTTATAGCATATGACACGTGAGAAAAGCCATCTTTATTTGTAGAATGTGATACCTCTTTTACAACTTTTTTCTTCCCCCTATGCACTGCATGCGGATCATTATTTAGCTGGTGTTGGTCAGGATGCTGGAAAGCTGCCCTGGTTCCTCCCATCATAACAGTTCCAGAGACATTTTGCAGGTTGCTTTGACCCTCAAGAGGAGGCCCTTGGTATAATGCAATAAGAGCTTTAGTAGTTTCATCCTCAGTAAAACTACATCGATTCATGTCAGGCCTGCATATTTATGCACATATTGTTAATTTAAAGTACAAACATCTATGTACTGAAAGTGTTATCCAATGTAATCAAAATAAGTAATTCTTTTATATGTTAACAAGCAAATAGGTGGCCTAGTGAAGGATCAAACCTCAGACATCATCATCACACCCCAATCTTAAAAGACAGGGGCCAGTTCCAATTGAGCTACAAGCTCATTAATGCTTAGTACTTTAATTAAGGACAAATATATTTAAAATATTTAACCAATGAATTAGAACTTACAGCCAATCAAGCATACTACACAGCCATTTTTCGGGTAGGTTATCAGGATTTGTGCCAACAGGAAGAAGACGCCAATTATGACACCTATCACACTGTACCCAATTATCGTCCATCTCAACAGGAGGCATCATTACAGCATCCCCTTTTCCATTCTCTGCATCAATACCATGTGCGTTTCCGGTGCACCAGACATTTGTGGCAGTTTTAGGGTATACTTCAGCTGTTAATGGCTTATCAACTTTCTTACCACCTGATCTCTCCTTTGCTCCACAATTAATTGTAGGAGTGCTCCTCTCAGCCACCTCAGATTCCTTCGGTTTATCCTCATAAGGGGTTTCCAGTGAATCCATTCTGTCCTCCTCTTCTCCCAATTCCCCAAAGAAATCTCTATATGCATCTCTAGCCTTTCCAAGACCTTTTTGAACTCTGACATCTTCAGTTTCAGTTTTTGATGTAGAACTATCATCAGAACTCTTTTTTGTTTTAGGAACCAAAGAGGCACCAACCTTCAAGTTTTCTTTTTCCCTCTCTATAACCATGGTGCCATGAATTCCTTTTGACTTCTTTCCCCCAGGAAATGGATGTTCTGTCACAACTGGTAATGCTGTACTGTCTTGTTCACACATGCTACCTCTCTGATTAGCCTTCCCAGGAGGTTCTATGCATTCAGTGTTTGATGCTGTCCTAACTTTGGAAACATTAGATTCAGATATTATTGAATCACATATTTTATCTCCATGAGGATTGTCTTTCGCTGTATGACATGATAAATCATCCAGAGAAGCCTTATCTCCCACAACTTTTCTTCCTGAACTTCCCTTTGCCCTCTCAGCAAAACCATTCACTTCAGTAGATGTTGGCTCCACCTGTTCCTTTTGTGCCTGATCAGAGAAGGTTTTCTCCCTCAGCATACTCTTGTTGGCTTCCTTCAATGAATCACATGGCCCATCCACAGCCTTTACTGAATCATCAATGAAAGAACATGAACTGGATAAAAGTGGAAGCTTCATGGTTTTTGACACTAGCTCATCCAATGCATCTGTACCTTGTTCCTTCCTTAACAGCACTCCAACATCATTACGAGTATTCTTCTTAGCGCAACCATTGATTTCCAATGAGGACTCATAACCCTCCCGAGACTTCGCTTTCTTCCCTCCTGACAATTTTCTGTCACCTTTTACAATATTCGATTCATGCAGTAATATGCCAGAACTTTCTGGCTCATTCATATGAACAGGACCAGAGATGCTATCTCTGGCATTCATTTCCCTTTCAGTTAATTCAATGAGATCATTGGGAAGAGGCGACAACAGCATAGGGAGGGTTGTCATGATCTGTTCCAAGACACCATTAGGGAAAATAAATAAAACCTTATAATCTCATCAAGCACAGTATAAGGAAATAAAGGAGAATCAAATTGCAGGAAGATAATTCACCTGAAGGATACTGGTTGGAGATTCAATGGGAGCATCTTGAGGACCACGAGAAATTCCTTCACTTTCTGACGGGCTGTCATCCGGTGATGATGGCGACACATCAAGACCAAGTCCACTGTATATTGCAGCATTTTTTCGAGTTGACAAATTGTCAGGGCCCATTTTGATTCGAACCTTCAGTGTCTTCTGGTCTGATATACTTGTAGCTTTCATGTTTAGAGACTCATTCTTAGAAGTCAATGCCTCAGCACCAGTGATCGTCATGCATTTTTCTTGATTGGTTCCATCATCAAAAGAGGATGCCTTAACTGTAGCCAGCCTTGAAGTGCTAGCAGAACCTGGGCCAAGTCTCAATGACTGAGTCCCAGCTGAACATTGTACAGCATCCCCTTGCCCACTCTGTAAAGTACAAATTGATTTGAAGTAAATCAAAAATGAAAAATAACACAAGGCCAAATCATAAAACCTCATATCCAACCATCCAATTTAATTAAAAAAATGTATCACAGACAGACATGCCCCATGTTAGTGTAACTAATGTACCTCCAGTTGCAAATTATTAGGAGATCTGGATGTATTTTGACTATGAATTTTTTGTGGAGTTCGTGGATGAGACCAAACAGGAGAGCGCTGATAGGTGGGCAAAAATGATCCATAACCACCAAATTTTGCCCCTGTAATCATCAATTGTTTCACAATATCATTAGAACAAAACACTATTTATTATATAGGCCTACACTAGATGAATCATGGTTCTGACAATTTAAAAGTTACCCAGATTCTCTGCAGACACTCCGCCTTCAAAATCTTTCTGAAAGTGTCCCAGAACATCTTGAATTTTTTCATCCTTAGAAAAAAAATTCCAAAGGTATATCATTGAGAGAAAAGAAAGAAGAACAAGTGATCAAAAAACGGAAAAGGCTCAAATCTGAAGAGATGTAGACATGTTTATGACAAGGAAATGAAAAGCATCTACAACTCCAGATGTGTCAATTAGCCATCTCACAGTTGAGACACCTTTCAAATTAAGGAAGTTTCTTCAATACACACAACTTCCAGAATACAAGTTTTACGAACCAGAGAGAGTAACAAATGTATTTCATGCTTTCTCATAGTTATAAAGGAGAATCAGACAGAATAACTCCACTATATTTTGGTGCATAGAGGCATTAATAAAAGTCTATCTCAGGGAAAATATCATTCCAAAACTGAAAACAGGAATTCACAAGCAAAATCACATCAACAAATGGAACATTTACTTCTTCGTGAAAGGAAAAAGGAGAAAAATCAAACAAGGAAAAAAATGCTTTACGCCACCAGGATGATTCAAACAGAATTTCTATCAGCAGATCAAGCAGGTTGATCAGAAATTTCCTCAATAACCCAATGCATCAAGCTGACATCCCAAAGACCACAAAAATTTGAAATCATTTAGAACATCCTCTATGTAAAACACATACCAAATCCATTCAACTCGCAAAAAAATATAATTTACATATTTATATAAATTATACCATACCAACCACGGAAAAGAATTCAGGCCTTGGATCTAACAAAGTAAAACAAGTTAACACCAATAATTCAAAACTTTTAAAACGAAAAAACTAAACTTTGAATAGCAGAGCAGGCAAAATCAAGGTAAAGGCCCTTACAATGTAAGAAAGGGCAACATCGGGATCAACGGCGGCGTCGTAATCTTCGTGGTTCTGGTATGAGCACGCTTCACCTTCTTCAAGCTCAGACTCCACCATCTCTCTCCTCCCAGCACCCAAGCCTAACCCTAACCCTAACCCTAACCCTAACCCCTTTATTGCATCCCTACCTCCTGCAGAAATCATCCAAGTAAATACCAAAAAATATAAAAATCAAACCCTCTAACTTAAACCTCCACATTGAGAACCCTTCATCCAAATCCAAATCCCAGTTCCTCTTCGATCCATTCTTCAGAATCAAATACCTATCATAAGTATTCACCCCCGCGAATAATTGTAAATTTCAACACGATCTCAGGCTCGCGTAGAAATCACAAGCTCCAATTTCCCAACAATTAGAATAAAATTAAAACCACAACCTTAGATAATCGAAAAACAAATTCAAGAAAGAAAAAAGAACTCGTGTTTGATTTTCGGAAACTCTGAATGTTATTCTGCAGCTAGGATCGATCAACACACAGGTTGTCTCTCTCTCTCTCTCTCTCTCACCGTGTCTCTGTTTTTGGTGAATTCAGCAGCCGCGTTTTTTTTTTGTTTTTTTATTTTTATTTTTATTTTCGTTAAAAACAATATTTTAATACCGCGGTAAGAGAGGGATTTGAAGACTAGTTGATAAGAAAAAAAGTGTGAAATAAAACATCTTATGTTTTGTTTCCTCCTTTTTATATTCCCACTTCCAACCCTCCTTCCCTTGTCCTAAAAGTTTCGCAATTGACAAATCCAGACGCTTAAGCGTGGCGCGTGATTATACTTGCATGCCCGTTTTTACCCTTATAATTCGTTTATTTTTTTTGTTTTACTCAAATAATAATGTATTTCTTCATGAGTCAACATTCTTATATTTACAGGTCGTTAAATTCTTTTGTATAAATGTTCAAGCACACTATTAATTAATAAATTCATTCGTGTTCTTATACAATTAAATCCATTGCATTCACTTTTAAATGGTGAACATACCAAAGTATATATCTAGTCATGCTTTCGTCGGTTACGGTTCGTTAGTTTTGTGAAGTGAACTATGGCGTGCAATGATGGAATAAAGTTTGAGAATAACAATAAATAAGGCTAACAAGGAAAAAAAAAAAAAAAGGATAAAAACATGTCATGTGGGAAAAAAAAATTAAAATATGACTATTTTAATAAATAATTACGAATAGGTTACATTTTGGATATTATTTTTAAATTTATTGTGGTCATTCACGTTTAAATTAGGCTTGACTCGTAAATTAATAGTTTAACCGTAAAACTTTATAAGGTTATAACTTTTGACTCGGGTATCCGAATGAGGTAATTCTTTTTTTGATTCCGCATAACTTTTCGAGATCTACGCAATGATATCTCATTTGATATATTTTATCTCTCACAAACACAATTCAAATTTACAACAATGATACTATAAAAATGGCACCACAGTGGATTAACTCATCTATAAATAAGATGGCACCAAATTTCCTATTAAATACAAAACGCAATCAGTTCCTATTAAATACAAAACGCAATCAACTCCTATAACATTAAATTTAAAATTCAAATAACCTCCAGAAAATTTATTTGAATTGGCGACAATCTGTAACCAACTCATAAAATTATAACGCAATCAGCTCTTATTAAATACAAAACACAATCAACTCCTATTAAATACAAAATGCAATCAACTTATTAAAGGTTATTTGAATTTTGAATTTTGAATTTAATGTTATAGTACCATTATTGGGCTTAAATGAGTGCAATATATTCGTAATTAGGTTCAAAACGGCAACTTATTCGTTTTTCTTATTAATAATAATTTTTAAATTTTTTTTGGGTAATACACTATATAATACAATTATTGCAAATTTGAATTGTGTTTGTGAGAGATAAAATATATCAAACGAGAAGTCATTGCGTAGATATCGAAAAGTTATGTGGAATCAAAAAAAGAATTACCTCATTCGGATACCCGAGTCAAAAGTTATGGTTTTCCAAAGTTTTACGGTTCGTAAGTTGACTTTTTTTTTTCCACTTGTCAACACCAGATGATTCACGCCTAAATTAGGCGTGAATGCCTTGCGAGTCACGCCTAATTTGGGCATGAATAGTCACGCCTAATTTGGACGTGAATGAATGCAATAGATCCGTAGATAATTTCAAAACATCTATGTATTTATAATTATTTATTAAAATAATATTTTAATTTTTTTTCGCATGTCATGCCAACTAAGGTTAAATGGAGGAGAATTAATAATGAAGTGTAAAGAATGCTAAAAATTGTTGTATCTGTTCTCAATCCTTTGATAAAACTGTTCACAAGCTATAGAAATTTGTTTTATGAGTTAAGATACCCTTGAAAGATACTGAAGACCCACCCGTTCCCTTTATTGTAAAGCTATTTAGTATTTACACGAGTTTTTACTGATGGATAGTAATAACATGGAATGTTGTTTTGTTTATATAAAATATAAATATATATATATATATATCACATGTGGAGTAAATATTTTTTAATAGTTTATTTACTAAAATTAAATAATTATATGTTTAAGTTTATTTAGGGAGTGTATTGGATTGAGATTTCAAAGGATTTTAAAGGATTATTTTTTGACAAAAAAATCCGTTGGTATTCAATTAGGATTTTAAAGGATTGAAAAAAAGTCATGTGGTATTCGATTAGGATTTTAAAATATTATTTTAGAGTTCATCCAAATTTGATAGTATTCAATCAGGATTTTAAGAAAAAGAAAAATAATCTTGTGTTATTCAAAAATCTTACGATTTTAATGGATTTTCTATTGTGTGGATTTCGTGAGACTTATTAGTGAAAAATATAAATAGAATGTCTCTCTCACAATCTCACTCTAACCCCTAGGATTTCTTGAGATTTCGTCTTCTTCTTCCTTTGGTGGGTCGACCCACTTGAAACCGAGTTCGGCCATGGGAGCTTCGTCAAAGCTAAAAAATAACAGATTTTTGAGCGATTTTCATCATAAAACAATCAGAAATAACAACCCAACAAGATTTTAAAATCATCTCAAAAACAGCAAATTTTGGAGCAATTTTTAGAATTTTTGAAATTTTAAAAATGATTTTTTAAGCCATTGGTCATCATTTTTCTTAGTACTAAAATGTACGATTTTTGTATTAAAAATAACATAAAACAGTGAAAAAATAATAAGGAAACAAAAACTCCAAACCAATTTTCATTTTACATCAATGAAATAAGATTGATTTAAAGAAAGATTGAAACTTTCATAATGTGAACTCTATGTTTCATAATAATACATTCACGAATGAAATTCCTTCGCTACAGGAAATGATTTCAAACAATTTTTGTGTCAACAAATCACTAAAAACTTATTTTTCAAAACCTCCAAAGAAATTTAAGATTTTAATGTATCGATTGAAAATAATTTGAGAAATTTTCTAAATTTTCATGTAATAAAACTCAGAAATTCAGATTCGAAATTTTCTTAGAATACTCAATAAAAACATGCATATGATATATGGTTAGAAAACTCTCATCATGTAGAACAAAAATCTCAAGGTTTACAAGATCAATTGCAAAAAGTTTCAAATGAAAAGTTATCATTAAATATTACTAATTGAGAAAATTATATTACATTTTACTTTTTTTTTATTAATATCTTTGCATTTCTTTGTTAACTTCTTTTATTGACTCTTGTAATTTTGAATATTTGTTAAAAATTATATGGTTTTTTAAAATCTTATAAATTCGTATTGTCCTTTCAAATCTTATAAATTCTATTAAAATCCTTTAAAATTTAATCTTATAAAATCTTGATTGTAAAATAAGTCTTTTAAAAATGTCTTTAAATACTATACAATTCTAAATAATCTTTTAAAATGCATAAGATTTTTTTTCTCAAAAAAGTCTTTTAAAATTCTAATCCAATACACCCCCCTTAAGAACGGATAAGAGCTATTGACAGGGCTCCACCTTAAAAAATATTGTTTAAATTTTTTTTAATATAGCTAAAAAGTAAATTTTTAGCTCCTAAACAAATTAGTCATTGATTCTATAGAGTTGAAACCAGTGTTTCAAAACTCAATTCGGTTATCGAACGGTTGAAGTAGTGTGTGGTCAGTGGTTCAACCGGATTAAAAATAATATATACTAAATATTTTTTTTTGAAAAATATATAATAAATATTAAATTATGAACTTATGTCCAATAAATAAAAGTGGTCTAATGGTAAACCTTCTGATCCTCAAACAAAGAGATTCAAGTTCGAATTTCGTTACTTGCAAAATATATATTTTTTTACACAATTTAACTTAAAATTGGTTGAACCCGATTTTTGATGCGATTCAAACCGGATCAACCAGAAGGCACCGAATTACCGAAACCTGGATCGACCCAACCAATGGTCAAAAGTCATAACTTGGCTTACGTGTAACTTGGCTTGACCCATTACACATAGTCTAACTATTGATTGAAGAAGTTTGAAGTCAAAAGAATTATGGCGTACTAAGCATGATTCACAAGTTAGTTCTAAGTGTCGGGAAAACCATAACTACTGCAAACCCCTTGATACATCATATTGGATCATCGAGGAAATTAAGGGGACATTTGGTACAAGATGTTTTTTTTAGATTCTCGAGATAGTGACATTGAGAATCCTATATACCCATGTTTGGTACAATGATTGTGAAATTTTTCCCGGGAATCTGATTTTTCCAAAATTCTGATTTGTAAACACTTTTTAAGGCAAAATGTCATCCAAGAATACCACATGGGGATGGTATTCTTGGATTTCCAAGAGGTGGGAAATTATTTTGACTTTTGAACCACTAGTGCGGTAATGGTGCTACTAGCGCCAAATAATATTTTCTTCGCGCTAGCACCAACAGTGCAGTTTTTTAAATCACCTACATTCCTTGTAATCTATATTATATTTAAATCATAGCCGTTCTATGAAAAGTTTTGCCACGTGTAATTCTGATTTTGATTCTTTTGAAAACTGTAAACTTTCCATCTTACACAAGTTTTTTTATAAAAATTAAATTATATGCGTCATGGGCCAAGTGAGACCTGATCTATGGTGCAACCTGATTAATTTAAATGTTAAATTAATAAAATTAATTGGAATTCAAATTTTGAATTTAAATATAGTCATGAAATTATATTTGATGACAATGGAGAAAATTGAATTAATTAGATTGATTGGCTCAAATTAAGGAAACCGATTAATTAGATAGATTGGCTAAAATTAGGGAAACCAATCAATTGGATTAATTGAATAAAAAAGAAAGAAAGAAATTACCCAATATGATTGGGAAGTGATGGGTTGTTAATTAAGTGGTTGATTAGCCATCATATTTAGTTTTTTCCCTTTATTTAAATGGGGATAGGTTATTTTGCTACTCTTATTTTGCCTAACTTTGTCTACCTCTTTCAATACCGTTAGATTACAATTTAATCCAATGGTGGATATTTACTATATAAAATAAACTCTTTTACTCCTTTCTCTCTCTCATTGCCTCTTATTCTTTCTCTCTCCTCTCCTTTCTCTCTCTTTAATGGCGCTTCAGTATAAAAAAAAGGTGTGAGCTTTTTTATCAATTCATCTAATCCAACCATTGTTATGAGCATTTACATAAAAAATTGAAAAGGGGTGTCAAGAAGAAACAAACCCAGATGCCCTATGTTATGGGATCAAGTATGCATGTTGTTGGGCATAACATATAGAGAACATAGATCATTTTTCCACTTCAAGGTGAAAAACAATATAAGAAAAAGAAAGGAGATAAGTTGATTCGATTTCAAATTTCAACAGCAAAATAGAAATGTTACAGTAATCATGGAATAATTCAAAGGGAGGGATTCTTCATGGTTTTCATTTTTTTGTATTTTTGTGGTTTCTACCATGTTCAATTGTATTAGATTCAAGGAATTCTGAAAATTATATTCATCCGGCATAATTATCATACCATTAATCATTGATTGGATTTAGATTCAAATATAAATTCAGATTTTAAATTACGCAATCAATAGAGAGAAAGGGAAGAAAACAGAAAGAGTGTGAGAGGTAGTAAGAAGAAAGAAAGGGAAAAAAAGATTTACTTTATTCCGCAAATCTCCACCATTAGATGAGATTGTAATTTAACGGTGTTAAGAGAGATAGGCAAAGGTAAGTAAATTAAGAGTAGGCAGAATAACCTATCCCATTTAAATGATATATTTTTCTTATTTTGCTCCATCCAAAACCCTAGCAGAAAATTACTCCATTCTTTGGAAAGTTGGCTTCTGTGCACATATTTCTTATGTTCTCTATTTGTTTTTCTTCTTCTTTTTAAGCTGTTCTTCTACATTATGTATTCCAAATATGATTTTATAAAGGATCTTAACCCTACCAAAGAGGAGTGGAGGATTAAGGTTAGGGTGGATGGGACTTGGAAGGTTCCTAATTTGTATCGAAAAGATTTTGATGACAATGCAGAGTTGGTTCTATTGGATGAACAAATAATACTTTTGGTTTCTATCTGCCATAATTGTTGTGAAATAATATAATTTGGTTTTCATTATTTTACTAATGTGTGTGTTTTGTAGGATTGAAGGATCCATGCTACTGTGAAATGTTCTTGTTAGAGATATATAAAAAAAACAATTAATGTAGCATCACCTAAACAACTTAAGTTTTTTGGTTGAATTGGTTATTTACATGCTATCAAAGTCTCGGTATCACAGGTTTGATCTTCACCGCCCCCGATTTAATTAATAATTAATTAAGTCTTTGTGGAGTTTCTTATTACAAGTAGGTGGGCCTGTACATTATCCACCATTCAAGTCCAGAGGGCTCTCGTGTGAGGGGACATGTTAGATATATATATATATATATATATATATATATATATATATTATTAATGTAGTCTCACCCAACAACTAAGTTTTTGGGTTGGATTAAGAATAAGTCCGGATTAAAATTCGTGAAGGAGATATTTATTTATCAAAAATTTCAGAGTTGGTTTAAATAGTGACAATTTCAGTCCAACTAGGCCTGATTATCTTTGTCTTTCAACTTGAGGATGGATGTTAAATCGATTGTTGATGCTACTTTTCATGCCAATGAGTTCAATTTTGTTGATTTTGACATTATTAAGAAAGAAGCACTTGACTGCCCTCTTTTAGTAGGTAATATGTTTTGTCTCTAATATTAATCACTTGATTCTTTTTTATTCTAATGTATCGGTGATTATGGACTTAAAAAAAAGGTGTCGTATATACTTTTAAGAACATGTAATTTAATATAACCGGATGTGTCTTTCCAAAAGCATTCATTTTCGTATATGCCTTGATTCTATTCTATGTTATATAGTTACGTTTTAGGCTTTCGTCTGATTTAATGGAAAGTAGTATGAGGTTGACTCAGTTGACCACTCAATCCTCATATTCTTTTGAAAATGATTTTTTGAAGAATACCGAAAAGAAGTGTATCAGTGATATTAAGAATTGTAGGGAGGTATATTTTCACAATTGATGAATGTTTTCCTATATCTTTATTGGATTGTGTTTTTTGTGTTCTTATGTTTTTATTATTCATATGTCAGATTACGACGTGCATTACTTTTGGAACCATAAAGTCGATTGAATCGAAATACAACTAGTGGTACAAGTCCTGTAAGAAATGTCTGTATTCCGTTTGTTTCGATTTTGAAAAATGGCATTGTAAGAACTGCCAGAAACATTGGGATAATTATCATCCAAAGTAAGTTATTGTCCTCATCGTGTTTTGAATCTTAACATTTCAATGACAAAGTACTGCGCATTTCACTTATTCCTTTGTGATGCGTAATAAAACAGCCAGTGTTAATGTCTGACAGATTCAATATTCAAGTGAAGATTGTGGATAACACAGATTTTGCATCTTTTCTTCTGTTCGATAGAGACTATATATGTTGCTTTGTTGGGAACGAGTGCTATTGATTTACGCGAGCAACATTTCAAAAGAGTCTGATTCTAATTCCTCCGCATTTTCTATTCATTTAGGTTTCTTTAATAAAAATTAATTGATTAAATTAACTTTGTATAACATTTTGATGCAGGGTGGTGATTTGGATCATTATTTGGGAGAACTTAACGTTCTTAATGACAAATTAATGTTATTTAAAGTCAAAGTAAAAAAGAAGAATTTGGAATCATACATAGAGTCAAAATATCAAGTTTCTAAAGTTTGCTACCGAGGAACTATTATCGCATCATACCTTAATTTTGTTGTTGACCCGAATGTATGTTGTTTTCGTTTTCAAACGTTATTTGATTATATTAGTACTTTATATTAGTTTTACAAATATTTTTAATTTTCAGGATCAAGCAATATTCGATAATGCTTGCGACACTGATGTTGTATCAGCAGATTCAGAAAGAGCTGCGATATCTTTAAATTAAAATCAAATTTATCAATTATATTTTTTTTATGTTATTTGTATAACATTTCATAATTTTATACAATTTTAATGTCTTACCAGGATGATGAGAGTCAAACATGTGATAATGCCGATGCTGATGATGTTTCCCTCACTTTGTTGTCACCATTGATATTAAAATATATGATGCCGTCAAGGAAGAAAATTTTAATTGTTCAATTAACCCTTATAATGAAAAGATTAAGATAGAGAAAGAGTTAAGTGCTTACCCATTATTTGTGTGTTTATAATTTTATATATTTCTATATTCTATATCATTAATACAGTATAGTAACCCCAACATTTTTTTTAATTAATTCTGTTACTGAAGTTGAAGACACCTTGCTGGAGAAAAGGAAGTTACGTATACACAGAGCTGCTGAGGAAGAAGTTGTGTAGCATCAACATTGTTCTGGGTGTTGTTAAACTATATATTTGATAATTATTAGACAGTTAAAAAATATACAATGTCACTATGTTTATTTGACGTTTAAATGAACAATTTGTATGATTGTATAATGTTTAACATGAGGTTAAACATCGATTATTTAACGTTATCATATTTAATACAATATAAATTTTTTTGTGTTTGTTTTTCTTCTTCGTCTTCTGAAGTTAATCTTCTGCAATAATTAATATACAATAATTCACTTATTACTTGAAATTTTGAAATATTTATTACTTTGTTTGATTATGAAAAAAAAAGTTTAATGAAATACATTTATAGTAAACCATCTTCAACTAAAAAAAATGAAGATACACATTCTGCATCGTAAAACTTTATTTGTCATTAATTTTTTATTTATTTATATGTATCGGGAAGTTAATTATTATTTTTGTATACTACATATTAGTCTCTTAATCCTGATTATTACCTTCTGATATTTCTTTTTTTTTCTTTCCTAAACTTTATTTCAATGGCTGATTCTTCACTAATGTAATATTTTTAGAGTTTATTATAAATATCATTCAATATTAAGTTACAAATTCCTTATCTATTTTATCTTTTAATTATTTTTTAATAATTATGTTTTGGAAAATTTTATTTAAAATCTGCGTTAACTTTTACGAGACAAACAAACCGACTCCTTATTTTCTCTGTGCATCGCACTGGTTAAAATACTAGTATTTAACAATCAACTAAACATAGAATTAGGAAACTTGAGCCAACATTCCTAGTAATATTTTGGCCTACCAAACAGCTTTTTGGTTACATTTATATTTTCAAAAAATTCATTTTCCCAGCATATTCCTGGTAATCATGATTCCTAGGCATAATATTTTTTCTCCTCTACCAAATGCCCCTAAAGTAGTTAAAGCATACTTGATTATATCACAACAATTATGGTTTCTTGATGCCTTTGAATTTTAGGATTGATGGTCTTCTTTAGTCAAATCACTAGAGTGCGAATTCTTGTTTGGAAGTTATCTCTTAATGGGGAAAGGAAATTTTTCTAATTCATTTAACATATTGGGGACCATATCTCTTTTTCTGATTTCTTATCATTGGGCCCACCAGGCTCTCATTATACCTTGTTGAGCTAATGTGGGTATACACTCATTTAATATATACTCATTGTGAACTCTAATTAGATTCCTTAATAGATCACTTAATTTGCTAAATAGTATAATATGATATAATTGATAATTAAATATGTAGCCCACAATAATGTAAAAAATAAAATTTACAACAATTTTAAATTTAACAAATTATGATCAAATCCAAGTCCAAATGAAGTTACAGATATCATTGTGATTTATTCGGCAAAAAAGGAAAATAATAAATTTGGTGTGATTTTGAAATATAAGATTTAGTACGTGTTTGAAATAATTTAATTGAATGTTTTTTAAGGTAGTTCTCATTATATTTATTTTTAATATTCTAAATTTTGAATTGATTTGTAATTAGTCTATAAAAGGGTGCTTAATACCTTAATTGTAAGAGCTGAATATTTTATTATTTTGGTAATTATAATTTAGAATCGAAGGGTTATTCTTTTATTAAATTACAATTTCTATTTAGTCACATTTTCTATACGCTTTCAGCAATCCAAAACATGAATTTATTTTTATATGAAAATATTAATATGATTGTCTTACACTTTTAAAAATAATTCAATCACATGAATTGGATAAAAAAAAATGGGGTCGAATTGGACTATTTTATTTATTTATACTCGAAACTGGTTCTAAACTAGAACCAATTTCAAACAGTCATCACCATCACTTGAATAGTTGGTAGAAGAGGAAGGAGAAGAAGTAGTGGAGGAGGAGGAAGTTGGTGAAGAATCGAGATCCAAAACAAAGGAGAAGAGTAATCTGGCACCGGAAGCAATAAAACGTTCAGAACATATTGAATGAGTCACTTATGTGTGAGGTTTTACTGGCTCAAACACTAAATGATTTTGGCACTGATTTAATCGAAATTAGGGTTGATGATTTTTTTAATCAAATTTAGGAGAGTTTGAATGGAAAAGTGGTTAGGGTTTATGAGATGTAATTTCAACCTCAGAAAGAGAATGAAGAATATTATGAAGTTTGTTTTTGAAAAAGTTTGGTTCGAATAAAATAGTTCGAACCATATTTTGAATCGAGTCAAAACTGAACTGTTTTTAAAAAATAAAATTGGTTGAGGTTTTAGAATTGAAATTTTAAAACCAATTCTTTTAGTTTAGCTCAGTTATTTATTCAATTCAATTCTTTTAGTTTTTTTGCACACCCCTAAATTGGTGAGAGTATAGTCAAAGTAATTTTGAAATTATTGTGTGAGCCTACAAAACTAAAAATACAATAACTTTGATCTTAAAGGATTATCTTAGTAGTAGATGAGTATGTAATATATAAGGAGACACTTGATCACAATTTCAAACTCAATTATGCTAATTGCTAGTTGCTTGATTCAACTAGGGAGGTAAATATGTTGAGTTCGACTAAACTTAAGTTTAAAGGTTTAATGAGTATAATGTTACATGATGTAAGAAATTTTTCCTACACTCGCAATAAAGAAGAGAGATAAAGTGAAATAATGAAAGAGAAAAAAAACATGTGGATCCCACCTCTTAGTTGTGTGTGTAGAAAAATTTTCTTGGGTCATGTAACATTATACTCATAAAACCTTTAGTTTAAATAAATTATATTTATGTAAAATATTTTAAGTCTGACATAACTTATTAACTTAATGTAGGCTAAATTAATTGTATGACATGACTTACTATTTTCGCAGTTACAGCTTGGTTAATTTGAAAGTGGAGGAATGACAAGGTACATAGACGTCGAAGCCTACACAATGTATACAATCAAAATTTTACAACTTGCCAAGCAAATGAGATTTGGGTTGTTGCAAACAGAAGAATAAACGACGAGCTTGGTATAAGAAAATAATAGGCCTCAATTGCCTGGCAGTACCTGAATATGGTTTAGGTTAAGCTCAATACAGATGGAGCTGCCAAGGGAAATTTGGGTCCAGTAGTGTGGGGGGAGTGTTAAGAGATTGCACACTCTAATGGTTGAATAGTTTCTTCTATCGTGTTGGCCATTGTAGTGTTGTTATGGCATAATTATGGGGAATCTTGAAAGGAATTCAGTTGGCATGGGAAGGAGGCTGAAGAAAGGTGATTATAGAAAGTGACTCTGCAATTGCAGTCACGTGACTTACCACAAAGAGTGACCCAGCCTGTGAGTCTCATCTTGTTACTCGCATACATGCTTGGATGGACAAAGAATGGTCAGTAAAGGTAAAACATACGTACAAAGAAGAAAATTGCTGTGCGAATTTGTTCTCAAACCTTTTGTTGATATATCTGGCACTAGAGGTGCCAAAACAGGTCAATCCACCCTGACCCGCCAAAAGCGGGGCGAGGCGGGTTAACCCGCCATTTGATGGGGGGGGGGGGGTTGGAACCCACCCCATTTCGAGGTAGGTTGGCGGGTCAACCCGGCTAAAAAAAATAAAATAATTAAAAAATAATAATAAATTATATTTTTGTTAGTTTTATAATATTATTTATTTTTATTTCACATTCCCCTTAATTTTTTTTCAATCTCAAACCTAAATATAAGCTAATATTCAGTCAGATATTTTTTAGAAACTTATTTTTGCCTCTATATATGGATAACCTTTGTTATAAATAAAGTTTTTCTTCTTTATTTTTCTAGGAAAGTACTAAAAAAAAAATTCATATCATAAAAGCTTAGTGACAAATAAAATACTATTTAAGTGTAAAAAAAACAGAAGCTGACCCACGGGCCAACCCGCTCCGACCCGCCACCAACTTATTTTGACCCATAACTAAACGGGGCGGGTTGGTGGGTTGAAAGGTATAACCCAACCTGCCCCGTTTTGGCAGGTTGGTGGGTTGATCCGTCGGGTTCAACCCATATGGCCACCTCTATCTGGTACAAGAAGACCGTTAGGTGATTTTGATAAAACTTGTTGTATTTATTGATGAACCTTTACTTAACGACTTAAGTTGTTGGGTTAAAATGGTTGACTTCTTAAAAATAAAAAACTAAATCATGGCCATACATTTTAATTTTTTTTTGGTAGTCTAGCCATACATTCCTTTTTATTGTTAGCAGAAGTATGCTCAAAGTATTGTTTTTGAAATAATATATAATTATGTTTATTGTAAACAAATTTTAAATCACGTTTATTATTTACTGAAATAAACAAAAAATAATTTACAAAATATTCCAACATGATTCAGTGACAAAGCAGCCCATATAGATATTAAATAATATAACTACACGATATTTTTTTATATAAGAAGATTCAAATTCGTTTATAATGATAGTTCAATTTCATTACAAAACAAAAATAAATGTCTCATAAATTTATGAGATATAGTGAATATATTTTGCTTATATAACAGTACAAGGATTGGACTATAATTACCAAGTTATATTCTTTTGTAGTTATTTAAGAACCTTTACTACAAGGCACAAAAAAACAAAAACAAAAAGGTAAACTTGGAAAATTCAAAATGGAAGAAGAGAGGGGATAAATTCAAGTTACCTGCGTTGACCATTACAAAAAGGACCCGCACCATGAATATTTATCATATGAGTGTTATGTTGGGGCCCTCGAAGTTGAAAACGATGGAAACCATATCCATCAATCGCCACATTCACAAGCGACAAAACACAGCTCCATACAGATTACATCATTGGAATATACAACGCTCTTTCCAAGCATATGGCGAGAATATGCCATCATTGCACCTCAAACCTACATATTAAGTAAGAATGGTCACAAAAGGATAACAATTATCAAACAACACTCAACTTCTTATAATTAATCAAAATCTTAATATGACACGTGCATATGGAATTGTCAAGCATATTACACAATGTCCGTGCATGTTATAAATCAAAATAAGAAAATAAATTTTGTTCCCTCTCATATTATGACCGTACTTCAATAGCAACCATTGGTTTAAGCAGAGTTTAAGTGGAGAAATTTAAAAAATAAATAAATATTTCCTTCTTGATTTGAGTAGAATATACTCCCTCCTTCCATTTTTATGTGTAGTTTTAGAATTTTTTTTTAATCTCAATTGCATAATAAATATAGAACTATGGGACCTCTTACTAAAATTTTCCTTCTTTATCTACGTAGAACATGGTCCCTCCTTTCATTTTTATTCGCAGTTTTAGAAAAGCTTTATATATATATAGTTTTAGAAAATTAATAAAGTACTAATTTTTTAACTTTATTCCTAATAAGAGAGACAAGAATAATAGAATAATGACACTAATATGTTAAGTATTAATTACTTTTGCTTATAAGTGAAATTATTTAAGTAACTTTTGTTGCTTTGAAAGAACGATATAAAACTTTCTGTTTTGATCTCTTTAGTTCAAGCATTCTTGGTAAATTTTTTTTAAAAAAATATTATTTTTAACCGTATATATGTTCTGTTACATTTTAAAATATAAAAAACATTAAATATAATCAAATTGTTATACTCGTCTCGTTCTATCAAACTCTACCTTAATGGCTTTCTTAATTCTTCTGCAATTATCTTGTATAACAAATAAAAAAGAATGTAAGGAGTACATACAAATAAAGTTTAACTTAAATGACATACTGTAACATCATTTAATGAATTCAATATCTCATGATTTGTAAAACTTATTAAATGATGTAGTAATACTACATTGAACAACAGTGTAAAATTAGTTTACACTGACATTACAGCGAAAGTAAAGTAACAAGAATAACAGTTTACACAACCAATAGAATCTCATTTTCTTCGAAATGTAAATTGTGTATAGAGAGAATAAATTAAAGGCTATTCTTATTACACCAAACGTCTCTCTTGTTTTGAAAGCGACACTTCTATCCCTTACTTTATCTATTCTTACACCTGACACATAATTCATGCCCCCGATCACCAACGAGCGCCAACTAATCCGAATTCGAGCCGGGCATGATCATAGGGACATGATCACAGGGACGACATAACTTTTCTTACCAAATTTTAACACAGCTACATACTCTCAGGACAAATAGTTCATTTAGAGGTGCCTTCAAACTGATCTCTCAGTTGCTCGTACTTCTTAAGCTCAGCCATGGAGAGGGAAGGTGGCAGCTCTCCCAAGACCTGAAAAATTCAGGAAATGCCACTCAGACAATTAGATACTAGAAACAGTTGGGAAAGCAATTGATGGAGAAGTTGATAACTCTGCATTTAGAGTGTTACAGTTTGATCCATGGGTAACCGGATTTATCAAGAAAAATTGCAAGTTACCTGCACAAAATCATTGTATTCAACAACAACAGAATCTGCTTCATTATCTTGGCTGGTAGACTCTGGATTTGCACTCAAAACCTAGAAGAAAGCACCGAGGTTAGGTAAATGATGCTTATTTTTGTAAAACATTTTGGTTTCTGAATACTTGCATTTCCTACGAGAGCAATTTCTTTTATAAATTGATTGTCCTCAGTCATCTCAAATAACATAACAGGCCTAATATCAAACAGAATGCACAAAAAGTAATCATGGGATCCAGTGATCCTGGCCGGACTTACCTTGCGCTTTGCAGCATGGAACCAAGCATCAGCACACAAGGCATACATGTCTGCACCAGTGAAGTTTGGTGGACATTTTTTTGCTATAGAGTAAAGTGAAACATCTTCATGCAATTTAAACTTTCGGGTAAGAGCTTTCAGGACCCTGAAAAAGATGGAGATCAGAGGTGCACAATAAGCATGTTATCAACAATAGATACTAAACAACAGAGCTTGAAAAGCAGACAGCTTACCGCTCCCTGTAAGATGCATCAGAGTTAACTCCAACGTATAGCAGTTTATCAAATCGACCAGGGCGCAAAAGTGCTGGGTCTATCAAATCTGGTCTATTACTTGCACCTATAATAAATAGATCCTATTAAGCCAGCAACAGAGACACCACTTGTTAGAAGCAAAAAATAGGATAATATGTTTTGGTAAAAGATAAATATTTCAAGCAAATAATAAAAAAAAAACCTGTGTTGAATCACTTAAGCCGTCAATCTCCGCAAGCATCTAATAACAAAGGAAGTATATTGCCTTAGCAAACCCAGAGAAAAAATCTGCAAATATCACGGTCTTGCTCAGAAAAGGAAATCACCTGAGAAACCACTCTGTCCATTACCCCCCCAGAATCTCCAGAAGCACCCCGAGCTGGTGCAAGAGAATCAAGCTCATCAAAGAAGATGACACATGGACGCGCAGATCTGGCCTGTGAATTATATTGAAGTTCACTTTATCAAAATCTGTTCTGAAAACTGTGTAGTGTGCAGGCAATAGACACACACAGAGACATATTCCATTCAACTTAAGAAATTATTTAGATCAAAGCAACCAAATATTATTATACCTTCTGGAAAATTTCTCTAACATTCTTCTCGGACTCTCCTATGTACATGTTGATCAGTTCAGGACCTTTTACACTAAGAAAATTTAAGGAACATTCTGTAGCAACAGCTTTTGCTAATAATGTCTGACATTAAATAAAAAAGCTTTTGTTAAGTAAAAATTAAGAAAACAGAGATTAAATATTTTCATTTACAGGTACTTTACCACTTACTTTGCCAGTTCCAGGGGGACCATACAAAAGAACACCAGACCGCTTACGTAATCCAGCTGAAAACAGATCTTTATGCAGGAGAGGTAACTAAAATATGAAATACGGAATGAATCAGATATTCAGAAAATGACAGACATTAACAGTATCTCCAAGATAACATATGATTTAGTAAGATAAATATCAAATTAGAGAAGAAACAACCAGGATAATTTTCTATAAGTGACTTGAAAAAGAAGTATATATTATTTGACATTCAATAGAAAGAGCCAACATAAGCAGTAAGAGTTGACAGTGGAGGAAAAACGCATGATTTTTAATGCATTTTTGAAAGGATCCTATCATTCTGCTCTAAGATGATATAGCAGAAACTGTCTATTCAATCTCCTTTAAGCAGAATTTAGTCTCATAGCTTTCATGTTGAACTTTACGAGTGAATTACATTCAAATTCACCTGTCACTCACCGAAAGCACCTTCTATCTATCTTCTTTAATTTTTATTATCATACTGGAATGTAACCTAAAATGAAATTTGACTAAGTTAGCTTATGAAATATGACAACCTAGTATATCTTATGAAATGTTGACCATATAAACATAACCAGAAGTTACTATTTCCACCAATATATTTTCAAGTTGCTGTGACAGACATTGTCATGATATAGCAAGCAGAAATTTACATAACAGGGTGGAGTGCGTCTAAATGGGGGAAAAAAGAATTAACAATCAATACAGTTATGCTATACAAGAAGCCCACCTGAACAGTATCCAGGATTGATTTTTTGACATCTTCAAGCCCACCAACGTCTTCCCATTTCACATTTGGAACCTGTAAAAAAAACCATATTTAAAATTTTTCATGCATTGGATAACATTTTCTCCCGCAAGACATGTTATGTGCTAATGTATACACTTATTGGCAATAAAACAATAGTAAATTGTTATAGATTTTGAACGCTACTCAATGCAGATGAGAAAATCATCATAAAAGCCTGATCACTTGATTTACCTTTGGAGTGCCCAATGCTGATGCATTTCTTTTCTTTGATCGTTCCAAAGCATTCATTAAGTCTTCTTTCCCAGGAATATGAGGTGAGAATTTCAAGTGATTGTTGTCCTCCGTCACCTTGGAAATTAGAGAACCATCTACATCATCAGGTCCATCTTTGTCTGCTTCAACATTTCTCCTGGGAAATAAGTTTGCACCAGCATCAGCAATTAAGGCACACATATCCCTAGGCATGAAACCAGATGTCTGTCCAACTATTTCTTTTACAAGACCCTCTGAATTAGTCTGCAAGAAGCAACAATGTGATTTGTCAAAGTTAACATACAAAGTAATGATCAGGGACTCAGGAGCACAAATTGTAGCAAAGTGCCTGTCTTAATAATTTCAGGGATATAACATGTAACATCTATACTATTATACAAAGGATGTTCCTACATTTGGTATCTTATTTTTTCTCCTTTTCCTAAAAGCCCAGCATTATATTTTTACCTGAGAAGAGAGGAAAAATTTAAATTCCCAAATAATCACATGGCACCACCTGTACACCCACTCCCTACTTTTATGGAACTTTTTTTTTTATCATGATTGTTTTCTTTTACAAATTAGTTTTAAGTCAGTTTTCATTCAGAATTTTAAAATTTAGAGACAGATTTGTCATCACAGGTGCCGCTACTAGTCAATTTATGAACACACACACACACACACACACATATATATATATATATATAGGGTAGGATCAACTTACACCGATATAAGAATAATAAATCTTACACCAAATCTTGACCATTGATTTTCGAGCATTTAACGGTTGAAATTTATTTGAAATTAATAATTAATTAATGAGTGTGACCCAATAAATTACAATCGTTAAATGCATGAAAATCAACGTTCAAGATTTATTATTCTTACATCGATGTAAGTTGATCCTGTATATATATATATATATATATATATATATATATATATATATATATATATCAAAAGAAGGTATAAAACAAGAGGAAGCTCCATTCCACACCTACATTAGAGAGTAGATCAGAAACACTTTGCAGTGACTGGAATAGCATTTCAGCCCTTTGTTCTTCAGTCAAAGGCCCCATGCTTATTTCATGGCTAAAGCAGCGTCTGATAGTTGAAGGTAGACCTTCTGAACTGTCAGCAGCAGCAATCAACAGGACCTGATGACCACTTGTCTTTTCAGCATTCTTCTCCACCTTCACCAGCATGTTGTAAAAGTTATCTTTGCAATTCTAGTTAAAAAATAAAAGGCAACTCTAGTGCTTGAGCTTTTGCCAATCTTGATTTGGATTTAACCATTAACTGGTCTAATGAAAAAAGACATTGTGACATATATATGGGTTTATATATATTCTTTAACATTTTATGAAGAACAGAATCTTTTGGTCTTAAAAGGGGAAATTTTGAGTGCACATTGCATACTAAAGGCCACTTTCTGCAAGATGTATCTTATTCTTATTAAAGTATATTCCATGTCACTTGACAGTACTTTTTCACTAGAAAGAAACAGTCAGTTTTAGAAGCTTGTATCTCCAGCAGAGAGGTTGCCTCCACTTATTAGAGCTCCCAGAAGCTAATTCCTTTTCATCACTCATCTTTTCTATTATAGAAACTGCTATTATTGCTTAATGGTTATCTAGTCTGTCTGCATCTTTTCATATTCACTTGTTGTACTTCTTTATCAGATTTGCAACATGAGTAAGATATAACGTTTGAGATGTGCAGACAAAAATATTAATAGAAAAAGTTACAGTCCAAAGAATAGTGATAGCAATAGCAAAATTCAACCAAGTTAAATCTTACAAATTCACCGTTTGATTTTCCCAGGGAGTTACCATCACCATGTTCACAAATTGGCTCAGTGAATTTCCTAATAACTGATGCAACTTCAGATGTATTGCCTCTTTGATCATTTAGTGAACCTTCAAGCGAATGGAAATCTCGAAAAACATCAAAATGACGTAGAAGAAGTACTGTCGGCGAGTATCTGTTACAATATCATTCCATAAGTGCAGACTAAAAGCTTAGAGAGAAAACATATCCAAAACAGTAAACTTCTCAGAGCCTGACATAACTAAGTGATCAGGTAAGTGAACCAAGTAAAGCCTGAAATCTAATAAATGTTAAGTGGAGAGAAAAACCACTAGGGTGACAAAAAAGGACGTGAACAAATGAATGAACCATGCCAAAACAAAAATTGTGCAGGAACAAAGTTCCCAGTACAATGTGTGTTCTTATCATTCCGAATATTCAAATTATAACCTTTGAGCCGTCTTGAAAGCTTGAGCTAGAGCAACAGATGTTCTATCAGCCATCATTAGATCATGACAGTTATATTCCACCACATGCAGGCCCAGTCGACGAGCAACATATCTAACGACAGTCCTTTTCCCACAACCTGCATAATTATGTCGTTCAGGAAATACAATAAGCACCATCAATGCAATCCAAAACCACCATTTATTTGAAACTTTCAATCCATTTATAAATATTTTAAATAAACAACAACAACTGAGGATATCAAATGGTGATTCAAATCACAAATAATTTTATGAAGAATAGGAAAAAGTACTGATTCCTTTAGAAAATAAAGCAGGGCAATATAGAACACACCTGCCAAGCCATACAATAGAACTGAAACTCTAAACTTGGAAGAAAGCACTGATGGACAGAAAGTTGGTGTAAGTATCGAAGCCAATATCTTTACTGTGTCTCCTTGCAAAGGCACAGGCCCTTCTGGTCCAGCAATTAACAAATCCGGAGGAAGTGCGGATGGGGCACTCCCTACTAGGACCAGAGCAGTTAAGGTTCTATTGACACGAACAACTGGTTCATCTGATGGTTCCATAGCAATGACCTGAAGATATAAGTTACATTCTAACAAAGAACTTGACATTTTTTTGAGGTTTAGGAAAAAAAAAGAGAGAGGTAAACATACCTTGAAACAGACAAGGTTGTCATTTTTCTTTTGTGATTTTTGGCTGCATGGAATGCAAATAGTGGAATTGCATTTCCAATTTATGTTAATTCCAAAAACATCTCCCCTTGACAAATACCTATCGACCTCAAAGTACATTTGCAATGCCAAATCAATCATGTCTTGACGTTCTTCAGATTCAACAGGTGAACTTGCTCTAATAGATTCAAGGATGCCACATTCTGGTATCTTAACAAAAGAAACCCTCAGAAGTGAGGCAAACCTTGGAGGTTGAGCAAGAGGTGCCAATTCAACGTTGATGACAGAATCGTTAACGCTTTTAGCAGTGTCTTCATCACAGTCACCCCCTTGGGATTTGAAATAAGACGCTAAAGCGTCTTCGCCATGGTGTAGAATGGATTTTAAGCATGTCATGTGCAAGTTAAGATTAAAGGCTAAAAGTGGAGATAAATAAGCAAATTCATCATCTAACAACAACGGGCCACTACGAGGGAAATCACAAGAAGGAAATACAAGCATAATTCGAGAAGAAGAAGAAGAAGAAGAAGAAGAAGAAGAAGAAGAAGGTGATTCAGTATCAGGGGTGGTACGTGGAGGATCAAGAGCAATGGCAACTGCAATTCTCTGTATGTTAATCTCAGCATTCTTGACCAGAACCTAAGAAAATTAGAAAATAAAATAAAATAAAATAATAATTATACTGTTTTTTTAACATGAAGTGGGAGAAAAAATGATAATTGAAGAGAGGGGAAATTGAATTACCAGTGAACCTGAAGTAATGGAAAGCCTTTTGAGAAGAGAAGTGGAGAGGCCAAGGAGCGCAGAATGGTCAAGAGAAAGGAATTGGGGTTGATTTTCGAGGTTGGAGAATCGAAGAATGCCAACAGGTAAGTGGAAATTGGGCAAACATTCATCATCATGGCCATGGTCATGGTCATGGTCATGGTCATGGAAGAAGAGGTTGTTGCTTGACCAAGTGGAAGAAGAGCTCAATAAGGAATTGATCACATGTTTGGTGGAACATAGTACTAGAGGCTTTCTCCTCTCCACCATTTTCATGAACAAAAAAATAAATAAAAAGCCCTAGCTTCCCAAATTCAAACCCCTCTCTCTCTCTCTCTGTGTGTGTGTGTGGATTAGGCTCAGAGCACTCACTGTGTGATGCTAAAACCTGTCGTTTTTGTTCTATTCTATTCTCAGATATTGTGTTTCTATTTACTTACTCATGCAATCTAATCTTACAATGTTTGATAGCACATGGATAGTGATCACATATGGTAACTAACAACGACATGTTTCTTAGTTCTTATTCCCTCACAGTGCGAAAACTTGTTCACGGTGATATGTCAAATTTCTCTTCTCTTCTCTTCCTATCAAAGCTTAGCTGTTTGGTCGGGGATAAATTTTTTTTTACTAGAGAAATCTAATTGATAGAAAATGAGTTTGGTAGGAAAATGTAAAAAAAAATTGTTTGGTTGACCGAAATATTACCAGGGAGATTTATTTAAATATGCAAAATCTATGTTCGGGAGAAACTTTGCACATGTTTTTTCACTTTTCCAGTTATCTCAAAATACCACATCTCAAGTGGTATTCTGTAACAGTGAATTTCATCCAAAAATCAACACAAAAGTCATTTTTCCATCTATCCTATTTGCCTAGTATTTTTTGAAAAAATCTGAACCAAACGTGGTATTTTTCAATATCCACTTACACTTTTCCATCAATCCCAAAATAAACCTTCAAACAAACACCAACAAGCAAAAAAGATAGGTGCAATAAAATGTCACGGAAATTAAAAAAAGAAATCGATACGAGCACAGAACATAGTCTATTGTACGTTAGGCCCAGATGATAGTGGAAAATGTGATGTTCCAAAAGCCCAATAAATGGGATAGACCCAAGACCAATGAAGATTGTTTGGATTATTCGCATATGTATATATTCATTAGAATAAAAACTAGGGTTTCGTTTCTTCTTTTTAGGAATCGTGTCATTTGAGACACAGAGAAGAGGGAAAAGATGGTATCCCTGAAACTGCAGAAGCGGCTAGCATCGAGCGTGCTCAAGTGCGGAAGAGGGAAGGTTTGGCTTGATCCTAATGAAGTCAATGAAATCTCCATGGCCAATTCTCGTACGCATTCCCATTCTCTCTCTTCTTACTATCATCTCTGTTCCCGTTCATCGATAGGGTTTATTTTTTTTATTTTTTTTATAAATAAATAAATAAATAAAATTTGGTTTGGATCGGAATCTTATTGTTGTTTGTGAATATATAGTCTGTAATGGCACACTGACTGGGAATCTTACGTGTAGTGAACATTATTGTTATTGTTTTTCCCTACTAATAATGTATCCATCTACCGGCGTTTTAGATTCAAACTGTTTTATTCTCATCGTGGGAATAACAAATGCTTATATCAATGAACTTGAGCATTCTACTGTCTCTTATTCTTTCCATTGGAATTTTGCTTTCTAGACTATATGAAATTTTCTTTATTTTTGTGTTATTTGAATTTATTTCTGACTGATATTTGAATTCTGAAGTTATCACTTTAGAGGGGCCTTACTTAACCAACACCCTGGCCTGAAACTGTTTGAGCAATTCCAAAGATTAAAAAGAAAAAAATACAAATAAAACTGCCTTAAGTTGTGTGTGATATATACTCTAATGTTCTGTTGTGCAAATCTTTTCCAATACTTAAAAGCTTGTTGGGTTTCGTTTGCAGGCCAAAACATTAGGAAGTTGGTCAAGGATGGGTTTATTATCAGGAAGCCAACCAAGATTCACTCCCGTTCACGTGCTCGTAGGATGAAGGAGGCCAAGAGGAAGGGTCGCCACTCTGGATATGGTATTTATTCTCAACTTTAAATGGTAAATGTAAAATAATTTTCAAAATGTAATTCCAGGCACTTTCTCAGTCAATGCATGTTTAGAAACTATGGTCACGAACTTTTTCATCATTTAGACATGTACTCATTTAAGATTGACAAAATTTGAGCTGCTTATCAATTGAAAGAATAGTGGAATTTTTTTTGAAAAAATAGCTTAGGGGACGAAGTTATCGATACTACACTACATATATGGGGAACATTGTTGGGTAGCCATAAAATGAATTGCACTCTGGCCCTTTTATCTATTTATTAATTATTATTATTATTTTGTTTGTTTCTTTTGGGGGTGCGGGGAGGATGGGGCATCGTTTGCTCATTATAATGTCTACCTAAATACTATTAGGTAAGCGCAAGGGAACTAGGGAGGCAAGGCTTCCCACCAAAATACTTTGGATGAGGAGGATGCGTGTGCTCAGACGATTGCTTCGTAAGTACAGGGAATCAAAGAAAATTGACAAACACATGTACCATGATATGTACATGAAGGTGAAGGGTAACGTTTTCAAGAACAAGAGAGTCTTGATGGAGAGCATTCACAAGTCCAAGGCTGAGAAGGCAAGAGAGAAGACTTTGTCTGATCAGTTTGAGGCGAAGCGGGCAAAGAACAAGGCAAGCAGGGAAAGGAAATTTGCTCGTAGGGAGGAGCGTTTGGCCCATGTGAGTTCCAGAGTTTTTTGAGAATCTATTTACTTGTATATTGTGTGAATTTATATTTAATATTCTAAATTTTGGGATTTACTGAACAAAGAAGTATGCTCATTGAAGTCGGTAATGAAAATTTTGACTATTATTTTTCTCTGCATATTGTTTAGGGTCCTGGTGAGAAACCATCGACAGCACCCAGTGCTCCACCTGCTACAGCACCCCAGGCTTCCCAGTAAGTATTACGTCTATGCTTATGCCTTAATTACAGCTTTTGGCCGTGATGTGTATTGTAATCTATATGTATCTCTTTTATGCAGAGCACCAAAGAAATCCAAGAAGTGAGGTAGCATAACCAAGAATCTTTAAATGGCGCTTACATAATCATTTTGTCTGCTAAAGTAGTTCGACGAATCTCATTTTTGTTGGTTTGGACTTTCTATGTTTTATAAGAACTTTATTTTTTGCATACTTACAATTATATTTTGTTAGTTGGATTTATACTGTCCTTGCCTTGGTATTAAGTTTCACCCAGTTGCGTAAATACTCGTGTCTCCCTTCATTTATGGCGCCACTAATCTCTCTCTAATTACAATTAACTGCATACGTGGAGAAATTTCTTTATATTTGGAGATAAAGAGAAAAAAGACATTGTTTTGGTACCATTTAATGCATACAACCCTAACTTTTATGTGTATATGAAATAAAATATCTCACTTACAATACGAGAAACATAAGTTTCATAATTTATTTGCTTAAACATGTTTTTATGTAAATATGATCATTTTTTTGTGTTTTAGTGTTTTTAGTTTGTAGGCCCGCCTTGTTTAAAACTGACAACGTTCAGTCTTAACCTGGTGTTTCCTAAGTCGAGGCTTTCACACTATGGGGGTTCGGAATTTTTTTTATTTTTTTTTATAAATACAAGTTTAAAATAAGAGTAATAGTATAAAATAAATATGATAAGTCAATCAAATGGTGATTGTTTAGTTGGCGTGAGGGAATTGAGTATTGTGGGTAATGGGGTTGAAATTATATGTTTGATTCTTTTTAATATAATCTATAATTTTTGAAAGGGGTTTAAAGTTTTAATTTTAAGATCTGTCTTGAATTGAAAGTCACGAGACAATGAACTAATTGAAATATCTCTAAAAAATAAAATATGATGAGTTTAAGGAAAAAAATATTTGTCATTTTAAATAATATAATTTTATATCATTTTTAATAAAATTACATCATTTCTGTGTATTTTTACATTTTCTCTTCTTCATTTCTCTTCCTAAATTTATAAAAAAGAAAAAATGTAAAAAAAATATCAAAATGACATAATTTTATTAAAAATGATACACAATTATATCATTGTAAATGATACATATTTTTTCCATTAAAAAAAACTTTTTTTGGGGGAGATTTTAGCTTTTAATTTTTTTTTATAATAAGAAATTTTATAAAAACATGTTTGGCTAAATTTTTATTTTTAAGGAAAAGAGAAATTAAAAATAAAGCATACCAAACAGATGCAATGTTATAAGGGAAATATAAGAATCATGTTGCAAGGAATGACACTGTTCCTTCCTGCAACAAAAATCCGACAACGTATCTTGAGGATATGGCGCCGTATCCTGATTTTAGTTTGACTTTTTTTTTTAAGCGTGAGACCCACACTTGATTTATGTGTGCAGAAAAATAATCTTGTCATGTGACATGAAAAAAGCAAACCCATGTTATAAATACGATTAAAAGAGTGCAATTTTAAAAGAATTTGGACAGTAACCGAAATCGAAATGATCAAAACCATAAATATATTTTAAGTGTAATATTTTCAACAGTTACCTATAAAAATATACATAGTTCCATCGTCCTGTATCAAATTTGAAGAAAAATTCTGGCTTTATTGTTCACAGGCAAACAAAAAGAATATGCAACAATCCCTCTACTCAAGGGAGAATATTTAACTACTTTTATTCAATACACAAGTCAAAGCCAACAAGTTCTGTAGATGAAGAGGGAGCTTTCACTGACATGCACTTTATTTCTCATAAATTAGAACCAACAGCTTATGTAGACGAAGAGGAGGGTTTTTGGGAGAGCAAAGCTTCAAGTGACGAATGATCAGTCACAGGGGGGCTACAAGTGAAGTTTTGGCACACAAGAGCTACAACCTTGCCGACTGCATAGTTATTCTTCGCCATGAGAGCGATATTGCTGTTGTTTATTTCCCAAAATTCCATCTCTTCCTTCTTGTTGGGATCTATATGAATAACCTACCATATAGCACCAGCATGTAATTGATGACAACCAGAAAGATATATGAAAATATCAACTTTATAGAGAGTAAATATGCTCACAGTTCTGTTGGGATCATATAATGCGTGAGCTGCAGTAAGCATGCTTTCAAATTCCTCGGAAGCCCTTTCACCAACCACGACCACTTGCTTTCGGGAAGGTACATGCAGCATGTCTGCTGCACAACACATTAGAGGCACTGCCATCGCCATATCTTTCAATCTATTCTCAAAAACTGCCTGCATTACCATTTATAGGGAATCCTAGTCAATTACAACTGACCCAGTGGTCTAGTAACAGAGCTTCCCACTAATAACCCATCCAATCATTGTTAGCACATAAAGGAAGCTTTTTGGAGAAGAGGAGAGGGGTTTACAGACCAATAGATGTTCTGCATTTCGCTTATAATGTTCAGCCTTACTTCCAGTAACCATGGAAGCCAATCTTGTAAGATTTATAGCGGAAACTGAGTTCCCAGAGGGTTCTGCCCCATCATGGTCTTCCTTCACACGGAGAAGAACCGAACGATCTTCTCCTGTATTATTGAAATATCCACCTCCATCCCTATCAAGAAACAAAGCATCCTGCAAGCAACATATCTCATAAACAACTCAAGGACTGTCAAGACAAGAAATGAAATTTCTATCGAGTCTAGACATCAATCTTTACCTGGGTTTCCTGCAACTCAATGGCCCATAGAAGCCAGTTGATTCCACCACCAAACTCATAGAGATCCAACAATCCAGAGATCAGAAAAGCATAATCATCCAAGAAACCAGGAGCTTTAGATGGAGAATTTCTGAAACTATGGTGTAGCCTGTGAGTCTCCACATCATAAAGTTGCTTCATAATAAAGGATGCTGCTTTTTCTGCAATGCTCATGTACTCCCTTGGCTGGAATTTGCACAATCAAAAGGAGGACAAAATTAACTACATTATCAATTACTCACAAGGAAAGAGTCAAGTTGGCTACAGGTGTTCCTCCAACAACCTTACCCATTATTCCCTCACCTTAACCTGCTAACTCCATTAGAAACAACCCATTGTCCAAAGCAAGAATTGTGATCAACAGTATATAATTTTACCCTTGTGATGATAATTTACAGACATCTTCCAGAAGCAACATCCATAATATAAAAGAGGAGTGCCTACCATCTTTTTAAATATTGGGAGTCATTTGACTAAAATAAAATATTTGTAGAGGGATAAACTTACTTCAGTGCCGACGACAGGAAAGTAGAATTTGGTCCCTTCAGCTTCACCCTTGAGAATCTTAGAAGCCCTAGCAAAAGATGAGATTGCCAGTCCATTCCAAGATACAATAACCTAGGAGCATAGGATCTCTTGAGAGCATACATAAAAGTTGAAACCTAAATAAATCAATAAGGTTGTTCAAGGGAAATACCTTATCGTCCAAATGTGGCCTTGACCGCTGTGACCTTACTTCAAACAGCTTATGCCTACATTTTCCAAGAATTTCTTGATATGTCTCAACTGACATGCCATACTTTGATGCCATTTCTGAAGGATCCTTTCTCTCAATCAGGACATTCTTGCCATTGAATTCATTGTGAGGATCACTCATTGTAGATAGGTCACAGTTACCCGACTGTTTTATGTAATAGTGCTCCTCAAAAAGAGCAGCATGCTCTCCAAGTATGCCTTCAACCTAAACAGAACAAAAAAAAAGGTTGAAAGCCACCTCCAAAAATAGCAAATAGACCTATCGTTAATTACAATACCTCTCTGAGAAATTGTCAAGACTCTGTAGATATAAGCACAAAATTACAAAAGGGAATCAGTATAGTAAGACACACAGCCAAGAGCTAGACATGTTCAGAAATAATTGCAGCAAAAAGCTTTTTATTTAGGAAAAATGATCTCCATGTATTATCTGCTTATTAACAACTATAATGTTCTATTTGGAAGTACAATAAAAATGCCTACCTTAACCAAACAAATATAAAATTTATTATATATATATATATATCATCAGTAATGAGATAATATTATGTTTTAGACTCTGAACAAAACAATGGATTGAAAAATATGAAATATAAGTCAAGTTCGAAGAGGTATTGTAGCTCACAAGTTACAGTGAATATTTCCAGACCAATCTAGAAAATAATATAAATAGATTGTCCTTTGTCCTTAGCAAACTAAAAGTTAATAATTAAGAAATAGGCTAAACAACACATTGTGATCTTGAAAAATACAGTTATTAATTCATGTATGGGAAAAATAAAATGATTCAATTGAATCCTTAAAGAACTTCAATTGACTGCCATGTCAGTGAATTATTGAGCATTGTCAGAAACTCAAAGGCCTTATAATGTCAGCCCCAGAAGGTCCTGTATGATTTTGGACCCAATTGAAAGATAAATTTTTTGTAATGACCCAATAATTTATTGTCTAGGGACCGGGACGTCAAAATGTATATTTGTCAGGGACCAACAATGTAACTGTAAAAAATATATTAAGGAAAGGCAGAGAAGACATGGATGAAAGACCTCTTTGCTGGTCCATATGTAAAAGGCTCCTTCTTTTTTTCTTGTTGCTCCTTCAATCTCTGCACTGTCAGCATCCTCTGCTGAAAAGATTTCACCTTCTGGACCAATCATGTCTCTCCTTAAATAATCAAGGATATCCCGTAATATACATGAATAGAAGGTATCTTTTGTGATAGAGAAAGCATCTAAATAAACATTAGCAAGCTGCCCTTGATCATATAGCATCTTCTCAAAATGTGGAACTGCAAAGATATAACAGCTGAACAATTTAATCATCTTAACAACATTTCAGAACAAACAGAATTGGATATAACAGCACATCCAAATTAACATGGCAAAATCAAATTGCTCAGGTATCTGCATATGTGGAGTAACATAGAGAACTACATCTCATAGTCATATCAGTTACTTATCAAAGATTTACTCAGAAATGACAGTTGTCCAAGATAAACTTACCATGCCAGCATTCATCCACACTATATCTGTGAAAACCCCCTCCGATATGATCATGAATGCCCCCCTTTGCCATGCATTGCAAGCTAAAGAAAACCATTTTCTGACTTTCATTAGCTCCACCCAAGTTCCCAGCATCCTCCAACTTTTTGGATCGGTAAAGCATCAAGTTGATCTCAACTGGTCTGGGAAATTTCGGTGCAGATCCAAACCCACCAAACTTTGAATCATAGCTCCCAGAGAGCTACAAAGAAAATAGTAGATTGAATGATAATAAAAAATTGAAACCTCATCATAAATTAAGGATTCAATAAAAAGTACATGCAAATATAAGAAATTTTCATGGTAGTCAATCACGGCACTAGCTCCGCCGGTTGTGCTTTGCGGAGCTTCGCCAAATCGTACCGCAATAGTGTCGTAAGGCAAAATGTCAATTTTGCCCTTATTTTAAATGTCTAACAAATATTTGAAGGGTTTTTTAGTCTTTTGCGGATTTAACTCTAAACCACTCTCTTTTTCTGCCTTACTCGCTCTTTGTTGCACCTCTCTGCTCTGCCTCTCTTGTTCGTCTCCCTCGTAGTAGGTAAGCTCTCTGCCTTTTTTTAAAAAAAAAAAAAGTTTAATTATTTATCTTTGTATTTTTTTATTATTTACCTTTTACGCTATCTGCATCTCTCTCTCATATTCGGCCTTTGTATCTGCAATTATGCAAGGGTAAGGCTGCGTACAAGGATTACCTCCAACCCACACTTGCTAGTCGGGTTTAACGGGGAATGGTTTTTATTTTGGTTTTTTATTGTTTTTTTAATAATTTGTTGTGTTACTTGTATTGAAGAATTGTTTTGTTACTTGTTGATGCTTTTGCCACTATCCTTATCCTTGTTTTAATAGCATAGTTTGATTTTTTTGAATGAATGTCTTTATTTTGGAGCATATATATGTGTGATATATTTAGGTTCTATTGGTCTATTCCGCTATTTCCGAAACCGCAACACGCTATAGCGTTATAGATTTTTTAGGGTTGGCCACGACAGGCCGCAATCTGCATTTGATAAAGAAGAATTTTCTTACAATAAACAAAAAGAATATTGCTTGGTCTATGTTGTTACAATATAAAAATCTTACAGCACTGGCTGCTATCAGCCTTAATTTCACTTTTATAAATGAGAAAATAAGATTTCTATGTCTTTAACAATTCCCCCCATCAGTCATATACAGAAAAGAGAAATCACAGAGGACAGCAAGACCGCACATAAGGAAATTCTTTTTTCTTTTTCCTTTTCTTCTCAGTATGTGTGTTTAAGAAATGGAGGGAAGGCTGTCTAACAAGATTGAAAGAGGTAGGAAAAAGTGGATGCACAAAGCCTTACCTGTTCTGAGCATAGACGCAAAGCATCGTCTGGAACACCATCAGGCAATTTATCAGAAACTGAAGTAGCAGATAATGCCTCAGAAAGCTGTTCAATTGCAAATGTTCCACTCTTAACTAGCATATCTCTCTTATTATCCCAAGCTTCTTTTACCTTTCTGTAGAAGACAGGAACAAATAGTAAACCAATAAGTACTTGAAGAGCCAGAATAATAATTTCAAACCATAGACCTGAAGTTTTACACTCATCAAAATGAGACATGCCGTCCACTGAAATTATTGACAAAAAGAGAGTCTAAGCTGGTTAATGATTCAAGCTGACTTGTGCAATAATTCTCACCTAAGTATAGTCTTAAATCCAGGTCGTCCATACTTATCATCAGGGGGAAAGTAAGTTCCACCCATCAAAGGTTTCAAATCAGGTGAAATAAACACATTCAGTGGCCAACCTCCTCCACCATACAAAGCTTGCACATACGTCATGTATACCTGAAGAAAAATTCTTTTAGTGGACCTTGTTACCGGTGAAACACCTTAAATATTCTATAAGCATCTCAGACATTCAAATTTCAAAGGGACTTCTACATAAGTTTTGGATAATTTTAAAATACCATTTTTTTTTTCATTTTTTTTTTTTTTTTGTGTTCCTTAAAATAGAACAATTTTGGAGATGATATCCTCAGAGATTTGATACATACATACATATTAATACATTAAATGAAGAGTTAAGTTACCTTATCAACATCTGGTCGCTCCTCTCTATCCACCTGTGGCATTGATATATTAAAACGGTATAGAACAAAGCAGGACAACTCGTTAACTAATGTTGACTAAAAATGGAGGGAAGATTGTTAAAATTCAAAGCAAGAGAAAAACATAAAAGGCATTACCTTAATGCTAACAAACCAATCATTCAACAACTTGGCTACCCCCTCGTCCTCAAAGGACTCGACCTCCATAACATGACACCTTAAAAACAATTCAGATTCTCAAAACTTCACCCCATTATTTAAACTAATCAAAATTCAAAACTTAACCACAAAAAATCGGAGTTTCCAGTCACACATACATACCAGTGACAAGTGCTGTACCCAACTTCAAATTGAGTCGCCATTAATATCACACAGCAAGCAGCAGTTAATTACATAAAACAAAATTCCCAAAAAAAAAAAAAAAAAAAAAATGAAGAACAAAAAGGAATCAAAACAGAATTTTCAATTACTTGATAAGAAGATAGGTGCATCTCGCTTGCGTGCTTCGGCGAAAGCTTCTTCACCCCATGGATACCAATCAACCTAAAAAAAATAATGGATTATGAGTGAAAAATGAAAAAGAAGCAATATTGTGAGGAACGTGAGAGATTAATAAAATAAGGGACTTACTGGGTTATGAGCGTGTTGAAGAAGATAAGGGCTTTGCTCGGAAGCAAGTCGATTGGTATATTTGTGGTTGGAATGAGATGTTGTTGCCATTGAAAGGACCTTGATTTTGAGAACAGGTGAGGAAGCGAAGTTTAATTTAGTGGGTAAGTGATGGTGAGAGAAGAGGCGACGAAGAAGAAGAGAGGATGAGAGGGTGTAACGGAGCATAGAAGAATAATGAAGAAGCGAAGCAATATAATAGAATTAGAATTAGAATTAGAGGGTGTTATGTTATGTTACAGTACAGTTCAGAGTAACAGTGACTCTTATTCAACGAGGAAGAGTTGCCGCCATGTGTAACTCTTTTCTTCTCAACGCTTGGAATTGCTTCTTCCAAGACAAGTGGTCCATGTTTGCTCCTTTCTCTTATTAAAAACGGATAAAACCTGGGAATTCAATAATTAATTAGTTAATAAATTGGGATACATGTATAGAATTTTCCCCTGTTGAAAACCCGGCTCGATCCTGTCGGATCGACCCGAAAAATTCAGTCACTTGGTTATTGAATCGGTTCAGGTCAAATATTAGACTGGTCACGCATCAATCCAGTTAAACCCGGTTAAAACTCGAACAAAACTAGTGAAACTCGATCAAAATCGATGATCTGTTCACCCGGTCGGGTCATGCATTTTTAAAACAAAAAAAATAAATCAAAAAATCAAAATTATTTCATCTTATCAGAAAAAAATGTAAATCTCATTTTAAAAACTTTTTGTAATTTTATTTGTTAGTATACTCTTCTACAATGAGCTCAAATTTTAATTTTCAATACCGAAGCAATTTGCGGAATCATAAATTAACATAACGTGACATATGTTATTTTAAAGTAGTTGAATTTGAAAAATATGAGTTCAATGTCATTGAGAGGTATGTTTATGGGGATTCTGAGTTGCAATTTAAATTGACATAGTAATAACGTGCATTTTTATTTATTTATGCTTCATGTTTTTGAACTTATTTAGTAAACCTTGTTTAATTCATTTTAGATATGAAAAATATAATTGAATTTATATGTTCATATTTACATATTTTTTATATATCTATATATAATCGGGTCAACCGGTCCGATCAGTGACTCAATAATCCAGTATCCCGACCGGGTCGATGTCGGGTCGGGTTTAATAATACTGGAATTTTCACTTAATTTTTATTTGGGATAAATATTTCTCAAGTTATAAGAGATAATTTTATTTTCTACATAAGTGAAAATGTGTGTGGTTTATATATGGAAAAAATAGAGAGAAAAAATATGAATCTCATATATTTTTATATATGGTAGAAGATAAATTTATCTCTTAATCGAGAAACAATACACCTTTTTCATTTACGCAGGAATATTTTTTTAATTGAAAATCCTATTACAACATTTTACATAAATTTCTTAACTTTTGAACTGGGGAAGGGGAGTTAAATGTGCCGTGACAACCACGACAATCCAGTATGCTCCAGTGGTTTGAGAAACATGACATATTAAATCATTTTTTAAGATCTCTGATAATCGACATTCATTGAATAAGTTATTTAGTTCATGTCAGAACAGTGATTTGAGTTACAACAGCTGAGATAATTTTAGGGTGTATATTTTCTTATGTTGTAGGATAGTAGGAGAGAAAAAAAGTAGAGATAAGTTAAATGTGGGTCCCACATTTTAAATTAAAAAAGAAAAGAAAAATTAATTGACACGGAAAACGAATTTGTGTAGGAAAAAATTCTTATCTCATGTAGAAGGAGATAATGATTTCCCATAATTTTATCAAAGTTTCATTTTGTTTATTTTTTGTTCCATGATATTAATTTTTGCTTTAGGGCGAATCAGGTCCCATTCGCATAGATATAAAATTAATCTCAAATCGAATTATGTAATAATTATCGAGCTCTATTCCCAAAATTCTCCTAAGATTCGAACATATGCTCTTCTGATAATTTGTTTTTCAAGAAAAATTTCTTATTGGAAGAAACAACCAATCCAATCTAGAAATAAATTTAGTGATAACTTTAATCATAATATAATTTATTATAATAAAAATACTGAATATTATGAAAAAAAGTGAGATTTTTTTTTTCATATTTCTACTTACCGGTTCATTCTTTAGGATTAATTCGGTCGGGGTCGAGAACAGTTAAGGATTCCTCCTCTCAACATATGCGCTTCTTAATCCTGAGTCTCAAACTTATATTTTTCACCTTACTATATAGTCTTGAACTGCTATCACAAGGTCAGTGCCTTATTGTAATAGAAAAATTGTCTTATATGTCCTCAAATCCGCTTTCATTCAATACGGAGCAGAATTGTAATATACGTCAAAATGAATTTGAAAATAGACAAAAATTCAACACTTTAGGATGTTGACCTACATTCCACATAAGTGTATGTCAAAATATTTGTGATTAAACGAAAATGATCTTTAAAAAGATATCCGAAGAGAAATTGTTTTCGGTGAAAGAAATGCGTTTTTTTTTTCCCTTCATATTTATGTAGTACCACTAGATAATTTTCATTTTGTTATTTCTTTTATTTATTTTTTACTTTTATTTTTTTTTTACTTTTTTCATCACGCGTTATTTATTCTTGTTGATTTACAATTTAAATTTTTCTTATGAAAATTAAAAAAATTAATAATATAAAAAAGTTTAAAAGAAAAAAGGCTTACTTTAATTCATTACGTTAGTAAAACTATTATCATATCATGTTATATCATTAAAAGAATTTCTCCTTTTCATCATCATCAATTTGTTCGTACGAACATCTTGAATAATATTGGGAGTAAATAGGCCGGACAATTTATTAAGATCTACGTTATGTAGTAGTACTACAACTCTTACTTTTTTGTTGTTGGAAGTGGAAGTGAAACTCTTCCATTATCAAAGAAAGTTGATTTAAGTAGTTTTTATTTAATTCTGTCTAAGCAAAATTTTGGATTCAAGTTGTAAAAAAATTTCTTTAGAAAAATTAATCCCATTATAATATAAATGTTCCTGACTCAGAATTAACTCCAGTGGGAATTTGAAGGAGCTGGGTATCGAAATCGCAGTTCAATACCATATAGGCATATACAATGCAGTGAGAGCACAAAACGCAAAAGTTAATTGTATCACTTTACATAATGAAACAGAATTTTACAGAGTACTATCTAATGAAATATTACATGTAAAAGTGCCCCGTAACAACATATTGACAATCAATCAACTCGGTATGTCACAAACTTTGGATGATGGGACACATTCAGGAGAACAACGACATGGCAGATCTTCCATTGTGAAAAGTAATCCATTCAAAAATGTTCCAAACATGGGGGGAAAATGTGCTGCATATCAGCCAGCCGGAGCACCTACAGATTCAGCGAGTTCTTCCAGACGTTCCTTTTGCTCCATTGAAACACAAGACTGCAAGAAGAAAGTTTTTCAATAATACAGAGCATTTTTCAGCACAGTATCCAGCTATATCCTTCCCAAAACCCCCAGTATTATGAAGTCCGACCCAGGAGTTTCAATGGTTTTGGGCTTTTCTTAATCTTTCAAATTTTCTCGTTGCAGGCCCTTGCTTACAAGCCCCATTTTCTATTAAAATTAATTGGATCTATACTTAGGATTTAGAACACCAACCCATTTTATAAAACCAAATACACCAAACAATAGAAACCCAACCCTAGGAAATTCTAACATTTTCATCTTAATACAAACCTGCCTTCCAAAAATAGTACCTAAATATTAAACAAGCCACCTCAAAGTGCAAAGGTGCTCCCATATTAATCAATATATTATAAATATAAATACCATCTTCTAAGCATGTATTATACGCAGTCAGACAGTGGGAAACACAAGAAGAAAGAACAAATTAATGCCAAGAGAGGTATGCTAGATAATATACCTGGACAGCATTTTCTATGTCACCATTAAGAAAAGAGGTGAGCTCAAAGTTCATCTTTAATCTGTGGTCAGTAACCCTGTTGTCCTATTAAGAAAATTTAAGTGTCAAAAACTGCCAGTAAACAACCATAATCTCACCAAGACAAAATCAAACTTTAATAAAACCGTCCCAGCTATTCTACCTTAAACCACTATTCTGACAGGAACTACATAACTCTAGATCACTGAATCTTTTTCACTTCATTCGAGGAATGTGATTATCAGAGATCACAAAAAATACTTTAATATATCATGTTTCTCATATATCTTCTCTTAATTTTCTTTCTAACTAAACAGCGTCAACGTTTTCGAAACTCTTTAAATTTTGGATGCGGATTGGAGAGACTAACGAATGCGAGTAAATGTGTGGAAAAATATTGAGACTGCTACATTTAGTACCTTATAATTGTATGTCCGAATTTTTTCTGCACGTGCACCTGTACCAACCTGTAAATGTGGCAAACATTTTAATTCAATATCTATTGGCTCGACCAAATAGCAAGTACACCAAATAAATTATGACTAATGCAAATCATGACATATAAATGCTAACTGCTAAGCATACCAATATTTGATCAAGTTCTGACATCCAATTAGGCAAATGGAAATTGATCTCGTGGAGGTAGTGATTTGCTTATGGATTATTGATAATCAAGCAACATCACACAAATCAGAGCAGTGGGGTTTGGAATTACTGTGTTATAGTTGTTGATGCAGTTCTGCTGTGTTTGTTGTTGAATGAAATTCTGGTTATCAAAGAAAACAAAAGAGGCATATATATTTCTTCTGACATGTTGCCTGTATATCAGCCTATGTATCTAAGTACTCTGCATATGACATCTAAGGCAACAATGGTTTAACGAGACCATGCCAACAATTCTATTATTGCAAAGTTAATAAAAAAAAAAGGTTGATCCTAGGTTGTTCTCTAAGGGTGACATAAATATGCCGTGATAATTTACAAATAACCCAAAGAACCAATAAAGAATCAGCATTAAGGCATCAACAAGCACAGGAATCCAGTCTACTCCAGCCAAACAAAAATCTCATGACTATTTCAAACACCAACACAGGAAGTAGCATACCTGAGATTTCCTTTCATTTCGTATTGACTCTTGCTGCTCTCTTACCTTCATCTCATATCTATAAAAGGAGCTTGTATCATTTTTAAATACAATATACTAAAGCAAATAGGTTAAAGAGAACGCTCAGAAAATCTATACTAATGTGCTCATAGCTTTGGTCGGCTTTAGGCTTCATGACATTAATATCCTTTAGTTCCTCATGCATAATTCAACTCAAGAAAGGACTGGAATATCTATCTTGTGAACATGTATTCAAGAGGAAAAGGAAGAAAATTTGAAATCACTGCAGGCAAAAACACAACTCAATTCTATAACCAGACTTGTGAAGTTGACAAAAATAACTAGATGGCAATGTTGATGCTTACAGTTTTGCTCTGAGCAACTGAAAAGCACGATTCCTATTCTGAAGTTGCGTCCTTTCTTCAGTACAAAAGATGCGGATTCCCGTTGGTTTATGAAAAAGATCAATGGCTGTTTCAACCTTGTTAACATTCTGGCCTGCAAGATATTTTTGCATGAGAACTGACAGAAATTTGTCTCTTGTTAAGGAAATAGAAAGACTGATCACTTGACTGAAACAGCTTCATGTTCATAGATTTATACCTCCAGCACCCCCAGAACGTGCTGTTGTCAGTTCAATATCTTTTGGGTCGATTTCCACTTCAACTTCATCAGCCTAGATAAAGATTTCAGATCTATAAATTTCGATGTTGTTCTTAAAAGAAGGAAGGCATATGTTGTATCAGTAGGCTAAAAGTTATATTCTTAAATCACATATGAATTAAAAAAGAAATAATAGAATAAAGCATCAATCTCTAATCACAATGAAATCTACCTTCCACAAGATTAGACAACAAAATTTAGATGACATTACTTGCCTGTTTGGGAGCTCTTATTTTTAGCTTCTCTTCTTCTTATAAGCAGAAGCTTAGCCAAACATAATTTTACAAAAGTTTATATAAAAAGAGCTTTTTTTTTATGATGAAAAAAAAAGAAGAAGCTAAAAGCTACAAGGAGGAGCTTTTTTTAAGATGTATGTCAGCTTTTTAAAGTTCTTATATTTATTTTTCCAACTTTACCCTTAATATAAACTTTTATTTATAAATTTTTATCATTTACCCTAAGAACATATCATTTCATCTCTCTCCCTTCAATACCCTAAGAACAACTTTATATAATTATCAAACAACCTTTAACTTTATTTCTAAGCTCTTTTTTTTTAACTTTAGCTTAAAAGTAGCTTTTTAGCTTAAAAAAAAGATGTGCCAAAGGCTCTACATCATGTCTACTTCAAAACATTTTAGGCTTAAGCTGGCTACTTTTATGATTCAGATAGATCTTTACACAAAAACAGCAACTTTTGGAATAAAATATCAAATTAACAATTGTCCAAATACAAAGACTTTAAAAAATGTTTTCAAACCAAGATGTTACAGTCATAAATAATTTATTGCTAAAAGCCTGAAATATGTACTCCACCTCTGGCATGATGGCCACAGTTGCAGTAGAAGTATGCACTCGGCCCTGTGTTTCTGTTAGAGGAACACGTTGAACTCGGTGGACACCAGATTCATATTTTAATTTACTGTAGACACGTTTTCCTTTTATCTCCATCACATAAGTTTTGAATCCTCCTTTTTCTGCCTAAAAGATGGCAAAAAAAAATTATACAAATTACAGAAGCAATTAGAAATTATTTTTTAAACAGTTTTCATGAGGAATACCTCAGAGCATGAGACAGGAGAAAACTTCCAAGAATTCTGTTCACTATATTTTTCATACATTCTGACCTGATTTAACATCAAAACAGCATCAGAGTATGCTTGCAATTGAGCTTCACATTAATGGTTCATTCCTAAAACATTTAAACTAGAGCAATCAAAGATGCTAGAGTGGAAAAACAAAGGAAACAAATCTTAAAGACAGTTAAACAGTACAGAAATGATCCAACAACAGGATTATTATATGCGTGTGTACTTTATGCACTCTGCAAACAAGATCAATGGACATAATATTAACCACTTTTACTTTGTGCACTCTGCATGCAGGACCAATGGACATAATGTTATCCACTTTTTGCCATTTTCAACCCATGGGTCAGAAAGGACAAATGAAAGCATGTACCTACAAGATCACCAGCCCATATTCCAGCCTCGTCACCACCAGTACCTGCTCGAACTGTAAAAGTGAATGATTAGATAATAATCTTAAGAGCTTGAAAAACTAAATACAACAAATGGAGATAATAATATATCAATATGTCAAGCTTATTTATCCAGAAATCCGGAATGGGTCTTCAGTGAGATGTAGAAGATGGGGAGCCTGAAAATATGCCACTGCCTAGTGCCTGTGATGTATCGGCACACTTGTACTTACTCTAATGGGAAAATTAAAAAACAGTAGCACTAATGAATTGTAACCATTCAATCCAGTTATGTGCATATGATGTTGCAATATAAGCTTTATCAAATTCTCACTTTTATCAATTTAATAAACTTCTTAATCTGACATATTTTCTACATCTCCCATTATTAAAATGCAAATAATATTTACATTTTTAGAAATTAGCTTTATGTTTTGGAGCATGAGTCTCGGTCATGAAACATTCAACTAAGCCATAAAGTAAAATCATTTGGCTCCAACGATATAATGTAAAGAAAGAGACAATGTACCTTCAAGCATTATGTTTCTTGCATCCAGAGGATCACTTGGAAGCAGCAACAACTATCATTGCATAAGACAGCATTGGTAAGTTTATAAAAACTCAGGAAAATGGGAAAAATAAAAGGAAATAAAAAGAATGGGAAAGAGAGGCTTGAAAACTCAAGATAGCCAAGGAATGATGAGAAAAAACAAAGGAGAGGATATTTCAGGCATGGTTTTGAAAAAAGAGGAAATTAAACTCATGATAGCCAATGAGAAAAGAGAGTGCATGCGATTAGAATGTCAAACGAGACTTAATATTCGTCTGCATGGTTTTGAAATTTCAGCTGATTCAACATTCTGAATTGATGATTGCTACATTGGTATTGAATTAGAATAAGCAAACAAAATACAAACTTTAAAGTGAAAAGGTTCCCCGGGACAATAAATGCTAAGAAGAAAAAGATTTTACAAATGAGCATACAACGGACTTTATTAATTAGGGTATTGGAGACTAAAACACAAGTCACAAGCAGTGACAAAAGAAAAAAATTGTAACTTGCGATACAAAGTAAAAAAAAAAAACCTTAATCTTGTCCTCAAGCTCTGAGAGTTGCTTAGACAAAGAGTCGACTTCATAAGATATCATTTCCGCCATATCCTCATCATTGCCATCATCCTTTGTTAAAGCTAATAAGATATCACGTTGATTACTAAGAGTTAGAGAAAGCGATTAATATCAATCATCCTCCAACTTCAAAGTGTATAAAAAAAGGATTAACAAGCGAGAGTTCAGTAAACCTTTGGTTTCTTCTAGCATCTTCTCACACTCTTTAAATCTCTTGTAAGTGGACACAACCTAGACCACATTTAACATTACATAAATACAGTGTCTTCAACGGAAGGGTGAATGGCCATGAATATGAGATATTATAAATTAGAGTACCTCATCAAGCTCTGACACTGACTGTGCCAACTTCTGGTATTCACTAGGATTAGACACAATATCTGGATCTGCAAGCTTGACCTAAAATTTTTGCTTTCAGAGAAAATTGTTTTGAAGAAAACAGGGAGAATAATGAGCAGAGAGAAATACCGATAATTCTTTCCAGGTCTTCTGAGCGGATTCCAGCTTCATTATTAGGTAAGGTTCCTGTAATGAAAATAAACACAAGTGAAGCAATTACAACAGTGGATTAAACTAATTTATATAATAAAATGGATTATATTTCAATAATCTTTGTTTTTGGTGAGGTACCGCCATGCAGGCGATTCTCGGAGAAGTGAATGTGGTGGTGCTGGGTGCAAGTGTGACTCGTCTGTTAATGAATTGATGAAGGGAACGGTGTCGTATAGGAACTATGTCGCGGCGTGTAGCACATATTCGAGATGTGAAGCTCGGCGTTAAGCTACTCATGGTAATGGTAATGGCCACGCACACAGAGCGAGCAATGCCAGTGAAATTCAGATAAAGAAGGGGTAAGATACGGATATGGAGAGGGATTGGGTCATTGTTTGGATTAGAGACTGTTCGGGTTGGGCTTAAAATGTGTATGTTTACTTTTTTGTCAGAGCTGGCCTGTCTCCTCATGTTGGGCTCTTTATTTAGTCTTTAACCAACAAAAGCTTTTCCATTTGCTGTCAATATATTTTACTTTTTTTTTTTTTTTTTGGGTTAACCTATATAACTTGTAACCAGTGTTTTAAAATTCGTTTAGTCATTGACTCGAATGAGGTAATCAGTAGTTCAATCAGATTTTAAAATAATATATAATAAATATTAAACTATGAATATTATGTTCAACAAATAAAAATGATCAAGTGGTAAATCTTTCAATCCTTAAACAAAGTGACTTATTGCTTACAAAATGTATATATTTTAGTTAATCTAATATAAACTTTAGTCGACTTGGCCGGTCCGATTTTTAAAAGAATGGTTCTAACTTCTAACCCCTATTGTCGAAGAAAACAATAAATTTTTAGATCATAATTTATTACGATATAAAATGTTATACTACCATCTCATGTTGTATTATAAAATTATTAAAATAATTTTACATCTTATATAATTCGTGTCGTAATAAGACAAAATTAGTAATAATATTATATGAAATAGGTTATTTTACCTACCCTTGCCTACCTCTTTCAATATCGTTAGATTACAATCCCATTCGACGGTATACATTTGCGGAATAAAATAAACCCTTTCTTCTCATTCTTTTTCCTCACTTCTTCCCGCACCCTTTCTCTCTTCCTAGTGACGAAGATCGAAAATTTCAGTAACGCAAAATTCAAATCCTCCAAAAAGAAAAACACATATTCAATAAAAAAAAGAACGAAAAAGATAACACTATCGATCTTAGAATATATTTCATTTCTGTTATTTTGTTTTCTTCATTGTATTTGGATTTCTGCCACCTCATCAGTGGATGTAACCGTTTAGCACTTTTTGCGGATCTAGCTGCATTCTGTTTTTAGGTTGCTGATATATTCCCACAAAGGATACATTGTACTCAGTGAATTTAGTTTTTTTTCTGAATAATGAAAGTTAGTTTTCCTTTCCAAATTTTCTGGGCTTCAATATCTAAAATGGTATCAGATGATATTTTCTAAACCTCACCTATGGCTCGAGGTACAAAATCTACTTCCAACTCTCCAGCTCCTGCTTCTGCCTCTACTTCTATTCCATCCTCTACTTCTATGGAGGATGTCTCTAGCCCCTACCATCTTCATAATGGTGATCATCCGGGTCTCATCCTTGTTCCCCATACTCTTCTTAGGACGAATTTTAATTCTTGGCGCAGGGCCATGCTCTTAGCACTGACCGCGAAGAACAAAGTTTTCTTCGTTGATGGCTCTCTTCTTCGCCCTTCTTCCGATGATCTTCCTTTTCCTTCCTGGAATAGATGCAATTCAATGGTTACCTCCTGGCTTCTTAATTCCATTTCCAAGGAGATTGCAGACAACCTTATCTATTTCACTACTGCTTATGATCTCTGGTCTGACCTTCGTGCTCGCTTTCATCAGGCGAATGGTCCACGCATTTTTCAGCTGAAACAACAGATCTCATCGCTTCATCAAGGTGCCTTTGATGTTAATAGTTACTACACGAAGCTCAAAATCCTATGGGATGAACTCCAGGATTTTTCTCCTACGCTTCAATGCACATGTGGTGGCCTTCGCTTACTCCATGCTTCTCAACAGCAGGACCATGCTCTTCAATTCCTCATGGGGCTTAATGAGTCTTTTTCTTTGATCCGTGCTCAGATTCTGCTTATGGAGCCGCTACCAAGTCTCCCACGAGTTTTCTCTCTTGTTTTGCAAGAGGAACGTCAGAGGCAGATTTCAACCACACTCCCTGTCATGACTGAGATGCCCCTGCTCAATTCAGTTGCTGCTTCCGGTGTTCTTGGCTCTTCTCCTGCTATTTCTTCTCCTATGGCTGCTGCTATGAATAATCCTCGCCGTAATCGCCCTTTCTGCACCCACTGCAACATTCATGGACACAACAGGGATAAATGCTTCAAGATTCATGGTTTTCCTCCGGGTTACAAGCCTAAATCCCCTAGACCCAATTTTCCTTCACCCTCGGCCCAAGCCCATATGACCTTTAATTCCCCTCACCCGAACCATGGGCCCAATGACTCAGGCCCTGTTTTTCCCCAACTGACTTCGGACCAATACTCCAAATTACCCCACCTTCTTCAATCCAACCTTGGCCCTCTTTCCCCACCGACAGCCTCCACCTCACCACCGACAGATTCATCCTCTCCCACCGTCGCCAGTTTCAGTGGTATGCCATCTTCTTTATCTCCCTCATCTTGGGTAATAGACACTGGAGCAACTCATCACGTTGTTTTCTCTTCTCTATTTTTTAAATCCTCTTCTTCTGATTTTAGTTCCACTATTTCCCTTCCCACTGGTTCTTCTGTTTCTGTTGCGTCTACAGGCTCTGTTTCTCTATTTCCGTCTGTTATTTTGCAAAACGTTTTGCTTGTTCCGTCTTTTTCTTTTAACCTGTTGTCTGTTAGTGCCCTTACTCGTGATTCGTCCATCACATACTGCCTTTATTAATGCCCTCTCGTCCTACTTTGAACCTTCAACTTTCTCTGAAGCATCCCAACTTCCCGATTGGTGTGCAGCCATGGATGCAGAAATTTCAGCTTTGGAGCATAACAACACTTGGAAGATAGTCTCCCTACCCCCTGGTAAACGTCCCATTGGTTGTAAATGGGTTTATAAGGTAAAATACAACTCTGATGGCAGCCTTGAAAGATACAAAGCCCGTTTGGTTGCTAAGGGTTTTTCTCAACAGGAAGGTGTTGATTTTTTGGAGACTTTTTCTCCTGTGGCAAAAATTACAACTGTTCGTGTTTTGCTTTCCCTTGCTGCCATTAATAATTGGCATTTGATTCAACTTGACGTTAACAATGCTTTTTTGCATGGAGACCTTGTTGAAGAGGTATACATGTCTCTGCCTCCGGGTTATTTTGGAAAGGGGGAGTCCCTTCCTCAACGTGCAGTTTGCCGTCTTCAAAAATCTCTTTACGGACTCAAGCAAGCATCTCGTCAATGGTTTGCAAAATTTTCCAGCACCTTAATCTCTCTTGGATTTATTCAGTCATCCTCTGATCATTCTTTGTTTACTTATTTCACTGACACTTATTTCATTGCTGTGCTGGTTTACGTGGATGATATAATACTTGCTTCTAATAACTCTGTTGAGATGCATACTCTTGCTTCTTCGTTGAATGGCATATTTAAATTGAAAAATCTTGGAGCTCTCAAGTATTTTTTGGGTCTTGAGGTAGCTAGATCACACCGTGGAATTTTTTTGACACAACGTCAGTATGCTCTGACCATTCTGCAAGACTGTGGTCTCCTTGGTTGCAAGCCTCAGTCCACTCCAATGGAAGCTAATCTGCGCATGTCTACTGAATCAGGGGATCTTCTCCCTGATCCCACTCCTTATAGACGTCTCATTGGGAAGCTCCTATACTTAACAATTACAAGACCTGACCTTTCTTTTGCAATTAACAGACTTAGTCAGTTCATGTCTGCACCTCGGGTCCCTCACATGCAAGCTGCCCACCGTGTTCTAGCATATATCAAACGCACTGCTGGCCAGGGTCTCTTTTTCTCTGCCACTTCTACTATACAACTTAATGCTTTCTCTGATTCTGACTGGGCTGCATGCCCAGATAGTCGTCGATCTGTTACTGGCTACTGCATCTTCATTGGTGACTCACTCATCTCTTGGAAGTCCAAGAAACAAGGAACCGTCTCCCGTTCTTCTGCTGAAGCTGAATACAGGTCTATGGCCAATGTTACTTGTGAAATTCTTTGGCTGTTCTCTCTACTCAAGGACCTGCGTGTTACTCATACATCACCTGCACACTTGTTTTGTGACAATCAAGCTGCTCTTCACATTGCGGCTAATCCTGTATTTCATGAACGTACCAAGCACATTGAAATTGATTGCCATGTCGTCCGTGATCAAGTTACTAAAGGCACCCTTCAGACTTTTGCTGTTTCTTCTTCACAACAACTTGCTGACATCCTCACCAAAGCTCTTCCTCCTGGTCTCTTCTTCTCTATTCTTTCCAAGATGGGAGTCCTCAACATACACTCTCCATCTTTAGGGGGAGTCTTAGAATATATTTCATTTCTGTTATTTTGTTTTCTTCATTGTATTTGGATTTCTGCCACCTCATCAGTGGATGTAACCGTTTAACACTTTTTGCGGATCTAGCTGCATTCTGTTTTTAGGTTGCTGATATATTCCCACAAAGGATACATTGTACTCAGTGAATTTAGTTTTTTTTCTGAATAATGAAAGTTAGTTTTCCTTTCCAAATTTTCTGGGCTTCAATATCTAAAAATCGACGACCATCAAACGTGCTTGTCCTTAGGGTTCATAGAAAGCCGTCGCATTTATACGAAATGTAATATTGTTGTCGCATTTTTTATTCTGATCTTTGCTTGGTAGTTGGAAGATTGGTACTATGTCGAAAGCTTCACATATTAAATATATTACGATTGACGACCATCAAACACCACCCTAGCACTCCATCGTCTTACCAAAAGCGATTTTTTTTGGTGAGGTTTGTCTTTGCAGTGAGATTTTTTATTTTTTTACAAAGTGAACTCAAAACCCTGAACCTCTTTTGGGAAGTTAATCTATGGTGAATGGCCAAACTCAGGAATGTTGTATTCTTCACAACACCAAACTAGATCTCATACATAAGCTGATCAACTTACGAGTTAAATTTTTTGAGTAACTTAACAAACAAAAAAAGAATAATGGTAGAGAATGTTTTATTTTTTCCCTAACAAAACAAAAAAAGAATAAGGGTTAATGTATGTAATTTTTTTGCAAGTACATCTTCTTCATCGCAACCGTTAGAGAGAGAAAGGGAGGAGTTAGAGAGACAAAAAAACAAAAAAAGAGAGTAAAAATGTTTTATTTATCTTTCGAATCTAAACCGTTAGATGATATTGTAATCCAATGATGTTGAAAGGGTAGGTAAATGTAGGCAAAATGGAAGTAAGTAGAATAACCTATCCCATATTACATATATGGCAATATATAATTTGATGATCTCTCCAGTACCACATTTGGGAGGGGTTTAAAATCTTAATCCTGGACCCGCTCTGAATCGGATTAGTTGCAAAGTAATGAACCGATTAGAATATTTAAAAAAACAAATTTTTTTTTTGATGATAATGAAATTTATATTAGTTTTATTTATCGGATTGATTTTCTTATATATAATGTTGTTAAGGACTCAATGAGTGGGACAACGACCATTTTGTCACGTTATTAGCAAAAATTTATCGAAATACATGCTCATTGAAAAATTTGTCAAAATGTCATGTCACCAAAAACACTAAAACGCCTGGCGTTTTACGTTTGGACACGTGATAGGGAGTTTGAGGCCACATAAACTTGCTAAACAATCCAACATTTTTCAATCAGCAACACATTAGGCCTACGTCGCTTTACTGTACAACACGTTATGTGACATTTTGACACGTGAAAAGAGGACTGAAATCGTTAGATAGTGCAATGGGACATATCCATATGGAGTGTCCATAGAAAAACGATTTAACGTCCAATAAATGTTAATTTATTTTTTGGAAAATATAATATACAATAAATACGATTTGCTTTTCTAAGTAGCATACGCAAGCATGAAAAACATTTAACCGCATAATTCAAACCTAGCAAATGAAAAATTGTTATGATAATTTTAAAGAACAGAAGATGAAACAATTTATTATTAGAATGTATTATTAGGATAAATGATAAAATTTAAAAATATAAATTTAGAATAAAAGTAAAATTATAAAATAAATGAGGAGTCAAAAAAATTTACATACATTTAAAAAAAGAATACCGTGTGAGAGTTTTAACTTTTTTATTATTATAAAAAAAACTTTTTATAATAATATTTTTTATAAAAATACATTTGACTTTTTTTTCATAATGATATTTTTTATAAAAATACGTTTGACCTAACTTATATTTATAAGGAGAGAAAAAATAAAAAAAAATCTCCTAAACATATACTTATTATTATTATTATTTTTTTTTGTAAATTATACTTATTATTTTTATATTAATATAAATTGATCATATCATCATTTTAATTGTTTTTTTTCCCTCAAAAAATGAAAACTGATTAACCATGTGCAAGGAGAGGCAGAAAAAGTCACTTGTGTAAATAATTACATTACATCACTTCAACTCGAAATACGACGACATCAAAACACGCAAATCCAAGTTTAGGGCTCTCCCCTTGTACGAAGAGGAGAAAAAAAAAACTATCAAATTCTGAAATACACAGATTGTGTTTAGAATTGACTTGCGAGATTTTTATTGCCGTTGTAATTTTTATTTTTTTATACAAGTAGGAATAAATACATAATACAATTAATTCGGAGTTTTATTTTTCTTATGTCACATAAGATAAATCTTTTCTTATACTTTTACAATAAAAATTGTGGGACTCACTTTATTTTTTAAAAGAGAAAAAAGAAAAAATCAGAACACAGAAATCAAAATAAGAGTAAGAGATAATTTTTTTATGTGACAAGAGAAATAAAATTCACGTTTAAATCCCTTATCAATATATCAATACTAATGGCTTGTAATTTTTTCCAACTCTAGGGCAGTACAACTGGAAAAGACCAAGTGCCCGACTGAAAGTTGAAATGACTAATTTGACCCATACATTCCCCTTGGAAGGTGTAATAGCTAAGCAAAGCCTATTTTTTGTCACATCGCAGTGATCGCACACATTCCACTTACCCAATCTCTTGTTTCCATCATTATACGCTAAAACCCGAAGGGACAGTCACGTCATTTCAACAAGGAGGGTTGTCGGCACTTATCCATTTTCCCCCAAGACCGTTCCCCTTTAAAACTATTCTCATAATAATATTTACATTTTCCAGGTGCGCCATTTGGCAGGCAGCGCACATAAATTTATTTTATTTTATTTTATTATTTTTTGTTAAAAAAAAGAAAGAGAAAATAGAGCTGAAAAGCCTACACCAGACCGTACAGTCCTAGAGAGAGAGAAGGAAAGAGCGCACATAGACACATGCTCCGTTACAGTGACTGAAAACCCATCTCTGTCTCTCGGATTCGCGACGCTAACCCAGCCACGAGAAGAAGACAACCTATCCGATCTTATTCCAGAACATTCTAGAATACTCCAAAATCCTTGTAAAGAAAAAAAACAAAAACAAAAACACACACGTCCCCCCTTCTCGCTCCTGTAAAACTCTCTAACTTGTACAGAAACACCCCCCCAAAAAAAACCGTTTTCATGGAGTTGTACGGACGGAACCCGGCGTGGAATGGGTCGAACCCGGGGAATCAACCCGAATGGAACTCACCGGGCGGCGATACTGGTCTCGAAGGTGTTCCCCCACCTCAATCTCTGTACTTCGTTATCATTTAGTGTCGAATTTTCCGTTTTTTTCTTTCTTTCTTTTGGTGTGACGCTGTTAGGGTTTCCTTAATGTGGAAGTTAGGTTTGGGGGTTTTGGCTTAATTTGTGTCGTGGTGCAGAATCGATGTGGCATTTGACGCTAGGTAGCAGCGAATTGTACCCGGAGCGACTCGGTGTCGCCAATTGTGTGTATTACATGCGGACCGGGTTCTGTGGATATGGTAGCAGATGTCGTTACAATCATCCTCGTGATCGTGCTGCGGTAACCCTTTCCATCGTTTTAAGAATATATGCATTAGGTTCGATGGAAGTGTCTCCCATTGCTGTTGTATTTATATCATTCTTACTTATTATACACTGTTTTTAAAAGGTTCATATTCGATAGTTCACTTTTTCTTTTGGTAATTTATTGCGGTTTTTATTTTTTATTTTAACGAGCATTTCTTTACTCCCCCTTTTTTTTTAATAATGTTAAGTTGTAATTTTTAAAGGAATGGTGAGTGGTCCTTCAAATGATGAATATCAAGTTGAGTGGATAAATTTGTTTTGAATTGCATAAATCCATGACGAATGTAGATGGCTAATATTTCATTTTCATCTTATTACGATAAATATGATTTTTTAAGTGTGTAAATATTACTGATCAGGTTGCTGCAGCTGTAAGAGCTACAGGGGATTACCCAGAACGAGTTGGGGAACCTCCCTGTCAGGTATAGTTTTTTTATTATTTCTTCAATGTCTGCTCATCTTTCCATTTTTTTTTTGCCCCCGTCTTTATTGGAATCTTTACATTATAATTTAAATGATTGTCTTCTGGTTATGCTGATTATATATCTCTTCCTATGAGCAGTATTATTTAAAAACCGGAACATGTAAATTTGGTGCATCCTGTAAATTCCATCATCCGAAACATGGAGGTGGATCTTTGAGCCAAGCTCCGCCAAATATTTATGGATACCCACTACGGCTGGTTTGATTCCTCTTGGCATTTTCATTCTCTCTTGTAAGTGACATGTGAAACAAATTATGCAATGGTTAAACTAAAAGTCCTTTTTTTTTTTTTTTTTTGCAACAGGGTGAGAAAGAATGCTCCTACTATTTGAAAACGGGGCAGTGCAAATTTGGTATAACTTGTAAATTCCATCATCCTCAACCTGCTGGCACATCATTGCCAACTTCTGCACCTCAATTTTATCAACAGGTGCAGTCTCCTACGATCCCTCTGCCTGACCAGTATGGGGGAGCATCTACAAACTTGAGAGTGGCTAGGCCTCCTATATTACCTGGTTCATACGTACAGGGCGCTTATGGTCCTGTACTTCTTTCCCCAGGGGTTGTTCCATTTCCTGGATGGAGTCCTTATTCGGTGAGAGAGAAATATATTTCCTTTGAAATATTGCAGAAATCAGTTCTTTTTTCTTTGCTTGAGTAGTTACTTTGTTGTGGTGTTGTTAAAATAGTGCAGGCACCCGTAAGTCCTGTGTTATCTCCTGGTGCTCAACCTGCTGTCGGGGCTACTCCTCTATACGGAGTGACCCAGTTGTCTTCATCAACATCAGCTTTTGCTAGACCATACACTCCTCTGCCCTCTTCTACTGGTCCTTCAGGCAGTAGCCAGAAGGAACAAGTGTTTCCTGAAAGACCTGGTGAACCTGAATGCCAATACTATCTGAGAACAGGGGACTGTAAATTTGGTTTAGCTTGTCGATATCATCATCCTCAGGACAGGGTTGTGCCACGGCCTCTTCTCAGTCCCTCTGGTCTTCCTCTGCGTCCGGTGAGTATAGTTACTCATTTGATTTGATTCTTTTGTGTTACTGTCCAACTCCCTTAGATATAATGAAATGAAATCTCATGTTATATGGTACTTTAAAGTTAGAATTTGTTTCCGTAAATTGGTTATTCATACCTTAGCCATTTATTACTGGACAACCTGTAACTGAACCAGCAGTCAACAGCAATGAGATTTTTTGTAATATGCATATTTTATAAACTTGATTATGCAAATAATTCAACTTTTTTTGTTGTTTCGTGCGTGGCGATGTTACAGTTGTAGGCTGAATGACTTATTTGCTTAATCTACTCTTTTGCCCTGGAATGAACTGAAGACTTGCAGCTAAGTGTTTTCTGAGTCGTCTGATTAGCTATTAATTCTGTAGATCCAGGCTCAGATATATTATTGCCCTGAAAGAAAATTTGTACTTACCTTGGTTCTACAATAATTTTCCCCCTGAACATTTGTTTCATTCCTCTCCAGGATAATTAGCAAAGTAATTGGCTTTGTATGTACTGTAAGCTGATCATGAAATTTAAGGGATTTATTCTGTTCTCCCTTTTTATTGACCATTTTCTGTATTTGAGGGTAAAACATGCATAAGATTTGGAGAACTTGTTAAAGTAAATAATTTTCTTTCTTTTCTTGAAGCTTCTATGTTAGCAGTTTGTTTGAGACAAGTAAAACACATGCAGAAGAAAAGCTTAGTTGGCACCTAGTGTCTGGATGCAAAAACATCGCTTACCATTTTTAGTGGCTGTTTGATAAAGTGAAGATGTTAATTAATAGATACTCAGTAAGAGTGTTTTCCTTCTTGTATCATCTGATTTTTGCCAGTGTGATAGAGGATCACTTCTCAGTGATTCTGGACAGCACAGACACACACTAAATTCCCAGACATTGACCATTACTTACATACAAAAAAGGATGCAGGTTTGCAAATCAAGAAGTTACTTTTAAAATTTTCTCTTATTTTCTTTTGAACGTTGCATAAGTTTTTTACGTATCAGACAGATGTTTCCTACATATACATATACATATACATGTATGTGTAAATAGATACATGTATTCTGCTCAAGGCACACCACTAGGACTTACTACTTATTCAGAAACCAATATTTTCTACCAAAAAAAGAAACCAATATTAGTATGGAGTCTAAACAAGTTTCTCTTTCAATGGATAAGGTCGTGAGGGTATTGAGTGCCCCTGCTTTGCATTTAATTTATAAACTGACCTAAGTTGCACTAGGGTCAATACGGACTGCATAAGTACTGGGAATCAAGTGCTGTGATAGTTTATGGTTCGAAAGTCTTCTCTGTCTGCAACAGTAGTTTGAGACGTCAACTATCCAAGAAACAAAAATAATGGTCTTGAACAACATAAGATGAAATCATTTTGTAATTTACTATTTTATTTAATTGTTAATTACGGCTTTTACAGCTTGACATATCAATTCATATCTTTGTTTTCCCCCTCATTTAGTGCATGTTTGGATTAAGTTATTTTTTGTTCAAAACAGCTTAATTTTTTTTTTTACTGAGATAGCTTTTGTAAAGGGAAAAAAAATCAATTTTTATGTGAAAATTGAAACCAAACATGCACTTATACTGGTGTTTATAGATAGGCAGCTGATTAAAATAGTTAGTAATATTTGAAGTGTTAATTTTGTGAGAAGTGAAAGAAGAAATGCGGCATGCATATATCGGAATGTAAAAAATAACCTTAATTGAGCTTTTGTAGTCCGTTTAATATACTTAGAAAATTTGAAATAGAAAGAACATATGTAAGCATTCTGGTCTTCATTGTAGGATTTTTCTATTTATTTATTCCTAATTTAATTGTTGACTGTTTCACTTTGACAAGTCAATTCTTTGAACAGTCTTACATTTCGTTCTTATGGTAATGCATGATAATTACCTTGTAATTATTAGTAATTTCTTTGTTTCTTACAGTATTACATAGTGGGTTTGCTGCTTTCTGCTTCATACTCGCTCCTTTCTCATTATGGCCATACAAATCCAGAATATTAGGTTTCTTTTCATCATACTGTAATGGGATTGTAGACAAATTTGTTTTGAACAAGATTTTAAAATCTGATTGATTCATTGCATTTGCATTCAAACAGGTTATCATACCTCGTTGGAGATTAGTAAGAGCATGTTTAATACTACATGTTACTGTCAGTATTGTTGGTGTTGTGTTCATAATCTAAGTTACTAGTTACTTCTCTCTGCATTATATTCAGCATTATAATTGATGTGCTTTCTTTTGGGAATTTTTCTTAATCAATTCCTTTGCTAGAAAACAGGGGGTACAACCTTGTGCATTTTATTTGCAAAATGGGCATTGCAAGTTTGGCTCCACATGCAAATTTGACCATCCTTTGGGGCCTATGAGATACGGTCAATCAACGTCTTCCCTGATTGATATACCAGTTACTCCCTACCCAGTTGGGTCTTTGCTGTCTACCCTGGCTCCTTCATTAACATCCTCAGAGCTTCTGCCTGAATTGATGTCAGGGTTCAAAAAGGAATCCTTTTCAACCAGAATGCCTTCTTCTGGAATAGTTCCATTACTTCTGTCAGTTTAATTTTTTCACAAGATGGATCTGTATCACTATCTGATGTGCAACTCTCAAGTCAGAGTTCTTCCCCCCTAAGCTGTAGGCGAAGCACCAGACAACGTGGTGAGATACGTTGATTAAGGATAGTTAATTAAAAAATGACTATCATTGGATGTGATTTAAGAAGCCTCCATTGCTTCTGTTTATAGTCCCAATGAAATATTTAGTGGCAACTGCTTCAAGTTTCTTCCTCACTGTTTATAAATCACCATCCAATCTAGTTTAACCTACACTAGGTCATTCTCTTTATGTCATCTCATCTGATTATATATTGAATAAGCTTCAATAGAAAACTTTATATCAATATATGGTCTTTCCTTCCTCCGTTTCGAATATTATTTTCTTGATTTATGTCAAGTCTGCCGGATTGTGAGTCATCCTAGTTCTAAATCCATTTGCAATTCAGCTATACTTCTAACAGATTTAAGCAAATAATTTTCTTTAAAAAATTTTATAATCTCAGAACTTCATTTTTTTAGTAATGCTCTTTTGCGTGAAAATTTATTTGTGAGTTGTACACAAAGGTTCTCATAGGTGCGAACTAGGTTATACTCGTGTGGAAAAAGTTTCATATTATATAGCATAACCTTATTTTTTTAAAAAAATAAATAAAAATGTTACAGTCAACTGATTATACTCTTCCATAATCAAGAGACGTAATGTTCAATTCTTCTTCTAATATAAAAATTCTGAAAACGACCGTATTTGTTTTCTTACAAATAGCCACAATTAAGTTAGGCTTAATATTTTTAGTTTTGCTACATAAATTTATTTTCTACAAAATGAGTAGATTTTATAAACTTTTTCTCTCTTTTCTTTTCCCAATCTTAGTGACATGTCTCATGTGCATGTTCTTTATCAGCATAGTTATATAATTGTTACATAATTGTGGAATACAAGGTTAGCTGCATATCCACTAGTCTGTCACGTATTTGACTCATATTGGCGATGCAATGTGGAATTATAGTCTGTGACCCCATTCCCCAAAATTTTTAAAAGGGTGGGGTCAAATGTTTACTGCAAATCATGATGACTTGTCACCTCCTTTCCCCACCTGCACTAATGATATGTAGCATCTTTCATCCCAATATGTGAAAGAAGATTTAATAAAATAAAAAAACTATTTTTTAGCTGTGGCTGTCCCATTTGTTCGCTCCCAATTTTATGGCTGCCGTAGACAATAATGTTTTTCAAGTTTTTATGTTCCAAAAGCGAAGATAGATGATTCAACCATACAAAAACTAAAGTTCATAGTACTTGGATTTAAATTGATAATGGTGAATGGGATTTGATTGAAGTTAGCCTGCATCCTGTGTAAATAAAACACCTTAATATATTACAACTTTGAGCTAAACCAATTATATCTTTTTAAATGAAGCAAAGCCCATAATTGATTATTTACACATCCATTTCATAATAGAGTTCGCTTTTTGTCATGTGACATGATTAGAGTATTTTTTTGCATACACAAATCAAGTGTGAGTTCTACGCTTAAAAAAAAAAAGTCAGACCAAAATCAGGATACGACGCCGTATCCTTAAGATACGGAAGCGGATCCTTGCTGCAAGAATGAACAGTGACATTCCTGCAACATGATTCTTATATTTCCCTTCATAATATGTACCTAGACTTTAAGAGAGCATGTTTTACTAATTTGAAATAGGGTTTATTTTTTTTAAAGTTACTTTAAATAATTTTATCTAATGTTCATCGAAATGACGTCGTTTTGGAATAGAAATCATGGTATTTTTGTAATTTTAATTTATTTCAGAGTTATAATAGTCTTTATCATTCTAATTTTTTTATTTTTCAACTCCAAAACGACGTCGTTTCAATGAACATTAGACAAAGTTATCTAAAGTAACATTAGATACTTTTTTTTTTCCTTTGAAATATGTAGTTACTTTAATTTAATTAATTTTAAATAATTTATTTAGAGTATTTAATTAATGAACAAAAAGGAAGAAGAATATTTTAAATAAAATATAATTGAACAGGATAACAAATATTCTCAACTTTAGCATTTAATGTCGTAAAATTAGTCTTTCACTTTATATAATAGAGGGGATATTTTAAGAAATAAAAAAACTCTCAACTTTATTAGTATACGCTTTATGATAGAGCCATTAGTTTTCAATTTTCATGAACTTCAGAATAAAGTACTTTTTAAGTATTAAAAAAGGGAAAAAAGAATAGTGTCCTTGATATGAATGATTTTATTATTAATGAAATGCAAGACAAAATTGGCACGAAATAATGCATATGTGATTCCTATGTCTCCAGACTCGTTACAAGAATCTGCATTGCCTGTGTCTTGTCCTGCTCCTGCTAATCAAATATAGATAAATCATCAAATTTATATCCTATCAAACAAAAAAACCCTTCAGTAGAGAAAAAAAAAAAAAAAAAAAAATATATATATATATATATATATATATATATAAAAGAAATTCTTTTTTTTTTCCCTTCTCACATAAGAAGAAAGAAAAAAAAAAGTAGGGGCTAAGTAGATAACAAGGGAGCAGCATTGACATGAAAGAGGAAAGGAACAGGAATTATAATCATTTAAGTCTCCTTTACCATGCTTACCCAAAAAAAAAAAAAGTATCTTTTACCATTTAGGTGTAAAGCTGGTTGCAGTTCTCCGCAGTTTGACAGGAACAAAATACAGAATTACATAGGAGTAGGACCACCTGCAAACTGTTCATATTTCTTGGAAGGAGGATGGGTTGTTGTTGTTGGCTGTAAAGCCTGTGTACTATTGGAATATTGGTTCAAATAATTCGACACATTCTAGAAACAAAGTTAACCAATGGAATACAATAAAGAGAAATTATTTAATGATGCTTGAACATAATTGATGCCTGTTTTATAAAAAATTAATATTAATATTAAGTTGGTTCTTAATTTATGTATGTTTATTTATAATTAATTATGCATATCTTTCTTGAAACATGTATATGTAATAACTTCTAATATGCACAGGAAATAAAATAAAGTAAGGAAAAAAAAAATCTTAAATTATGGTGATTACCTACCGGACTATTACTGGAAAATATCTATGGTACTACTGTTATACTATTTACTCAGTGCATCTATCCAATAAAAAATTAAAAATGACTGTTATGTTTTATGAAAAGAAGAGAAAAATATTTTTTGTATCCAAATGTCTACAGATGTACAGAAAATGCTCTCTGCTGAGGCATTCAACGAATGAAATTAATGGTCTCATCATGATGGCTACCAGATCGACGCAGACGCAGTCAATGATCATGATTCTTCCAACAGTTGTCACATTGAGTAACTGTGATAACCACTTTAGTGCCTATATCATGAGCTGATATTTATTAAACGGAAAAAGTATTTTTACCACATTCATATAAATATAAGTGAATTCTATTATAATGAGAAAAAAAAAAATAATGGGATATGACGAGACCCATTAGAGAGAAAATTTTCTTAGCACAAAGTAAGTAAATTTTTTACATTGTTCATACTTCAAATTCAAAAAATTTGCCCAATTGTATTAAAAATATATATGTAATTTTTTTTTTTTTTGGAGAATTGGTTCATCAAATAAAAAGAGATTTTGTGCGTGGTTTCAAAACATATGAGCTACTTGCTCCTAAATCTAGGCCTTAAGAAATTGACTTTTAATTAATGGGATTGGAAGCTTGTATTAGAGATTGAAACATGCTAATTTTTCAGCATTTAAATTTATAAATGTATTTGAGTTGATCTAGTTTACTACCATGGTTGTCATTATAACATGCAATCCAACTCATCCTTTTAATTCCAACTTTAGCTAGCTTTACACATAATATATGTAGTTATTTTATGCTATAGTCTTTATGTGGGTAGCTTTAGCTAGCCATTATTACAATTAACAAAAGCACTACTGCTACTCCTGCAGTTTCATAAAACAAATACCATGTAAAGAAAAAGCAAAGTCCACTTATTCACCACCTTTCACCGAAAAGTGTAAGCACACCTGCATTTGCCTTGATTATGAGATTAAGTTCATATTATAAAGTATGTTTCAAAGTCATCTCCATCCTTTAAGCCTGCATGGATGGGTTCATGTGACTTTCACTTCACTTCAACTTTCCACTGACAGTGAAGGAAGAGGCTGAAGAAGTGGTCCTCAACACAGAATCTGTCAGAAGAAGAAAGAGAAACATATAGTTTTGTTTAACTGACATGAAATTGTTAACATATATATATATTCACATCACTGGCAGTGTGAGAATTCCTTAGTGGGGGTTGGTGCTTCAGAATTATCTCAATTTGAGACGTTTGGTGGAGAGATCATGGGAGTTGTAACTGTTGGTGAATTGAAGCCAAGCATTTCAGGGAAAAGGACCTTTCGTCCAAGTTCAAGCATAAGACACGCCACTGAATGGTAACCTTCTAGTTCTTAACATGTTTTGCTGCATTTAGTGTTGATTGCAATCACATGTTGCATTTAAATTAATTAACGAGTGTGGATTTTTTTTTCCTTGTCTGATGTAAAATGAAAAAAATGCAAAAAGGATTCAATGAAAATGAATACAATTCAAGAGATTGATCTAATGGACTAATGGTTTATATATATTCCATTTTATTAAAAAAATTTCTTGTACAGTTATTTTCAGAGACTTATTAAGTGTTTTTTATCTTATTACATTTGACCACATATTCGGAATCTAGTGCTCCATGGTAATCTTTCAGCCATTTATTTTCTTTCCATCTTGTGAATGATAAGTAATGTTTGTCTGTCAATTATTCTAGTGCTTTTTTAGAGGGCGGAGAAGATGTAATAGGAGCTCACCGACTATGGGAAAGAGACAGTAAAGCCTGTCCAATTAATGTTTGTTTCTCAATTAATGTTCAATTCTCATGTAACCATGTTATTTGCTGTACAGCTTATTTAGACTCTCACCCAAATTCTGAATTTATTGTGATGGGGTCATTCTCATCTAAGAAGATTAAATTGTCTTTTGGTTTGTGATGTACAAAACACATTAATTGAGCTTCATTTGGTACATTAAATTTAAAATACATGCAACTAGAGGCTCTTTCACGGTCTCTGATAATTTCATTTTGGTAATATGTGTACCTGCAGTTTTTGATTCATATTGAAATATTCATGTCTCTGTCATATAATGATTCAGCTAGATTTTTTTTTTGCAGGCCAATATCTGATGTCTCTAGTGATCTTGTCATCGAAGTAGGAGCATCAACCTTTGCACTTCACAAGGTAAAGGAAACAAGCTGCTATTCTGATTGGGCAAACATTCAGCATGGTTGGTTTTCTTTAAGCGTTTTGCAATTTTTTTTCCCACAGTTTCCTCTCGTTTCTCGGAGTGGAAGAATTCGGAAGCTGCTTTCAGAAGCAAAGGATTCAAAAGCTTCACGCATTAGTCTCCAAAGTGTGCCGGGTGGTGTGGAAGCTTTTGAGCTAGCTGCCAAATTCTGCTATGGAATTCATGTTGAGTTTACCCTCTCAAATGTTGCTATGCTACATTGCACAGCTCATTTTCTAGAAATGACAGAAGAATTTGCAGAAAAAAACTTGGAGACCAGAGCTGAAGCATATCTAAAGGATACAGTGCTCCCTAATATATCAAGCACGATATTTGTTCTTCACTGTTGTGAGACTCTTCTCCCCATGTCAGAAGAAATGAACCTTGTTAGCAGGCTAATCAATGCAATTGCAAATAACGCTTGCAAAGAGCAACTTACCTCTGGCTTGCTAAAACTTGACCACACTTTCCCTTCTAAAACCATATCAATCATGGAACCAGAAACACCCTCAGATTGGTGGGGAAAGTCTTTCAATGTTCTTAATCTTGATTTCTTCCAAAGAGTTATATCTGTTATGAAGTCAAAGGGACTAAGACAAGATATGATCAGCAAAATTCTGATAAACTATGCACATAATTGTCTTCAGGGAGTTGCTGTTAGGGACCCCCAAATGGTCAAAGGAAGTTTACTTGACATAGAATTGCAGAAGAAACAAAGGGTCATTGTTGAAACCATAGTTGGTTTACTCCCAACTCAATCAAAAAAAAGTCCGGTTCCAATTGCTTTTCTCTCATGTTTACTAAAAGCAGCAATAGCAGCATCAGCATCAATTCCTTGTAGATCTGATTTGGAGAGACGAATTGGTCTACAGCTTGACCAGGCAATTCTTGAAGACATCCTTTTTCCAACAAATTCACCTAAAAACTCCCATAGCACAATGTATGATACAGATTCAATCTTGAGGATCTTTTCTATTTTTCTGAACTTGAATGATGAGGATGATGATGAAGATGGTCACTTCAGAGATGAAAGCCAAATGGTATATGACTTCGACAGTCCTGAATCTCCAAAACAAAGCTCAATTCTAAAGGTATCCAAATTACTAGACAATTATCTAGCTGAAGTAGCACTGGACTCAAACTTGTTGCCATCAAAATTCATAGCACTTGCAGAACTACTTCCAGATCATGCACGTATTGTAAGTGATGGACTCTATAGAGCTGTTGATATCTTCCTTAAGGTGAGAAATCACAATTCCATGCAAGTAAACTATCTTCCTTGTTGCTAGTTTCAGTTACCAATCTTGTAAAGAACCAATTCAACAACAAAAAAAAAAACTTTAAGCTATTAAATGAAGGTGATATTTATAGTTTTATATTATATTTCTCTAATAAATCTGTAACTGTTGTTTCCTTTCTTTATTATATAGGTTCATCCAAATATGAAGGACTCAGAGCGTTACCGTCTCTGCAAAACCATTGATTGTCAGAAACTGTGTGAAGAAGCATGCAGCCATGCAGCACAAAATGAAAGGCTACCAGTGCAGATGGCAGTGCAAGTTCTTTACTTGGAGCAAATAAGGCTTCGCAATGCCATGAACGGAGGACACAATCAATTCTTCTTTGGAGGGGTTCAGGGTCAATTCCCTCAACGTTCAGGAAGTGGTGCAGCAAGTGGAGCAATTTCCCCAAGAGATAACTATGCATCCGTAAGAAGAGAGAACCGAGAGCTGAAGCTTGAAGTTGCAAGAATGAGAATGAGGCTCAATGATTTGGAGAAAGACCATGTTTCTATGAAGCAGCAGCTTGTGAAGTCCCACACTGGCAATAAGCTCTTCAAATCATTCACCAAAAAACTAAGCAAGCTCAATGCTCTATTCCGGATAAACACTATTATAAAGCCAATTGGTGGCAAAACTGCTTCAGAAAATCGGTTCCCTTTTCCAAAGCGAAGACGCCACTCAGTTTCATAACTATATTAAAATTTGTAATATAAAGCCACAATATATGTATAGTATGCATAAGCATAATGCATGGCGTGATTGTGTCTATTTTCCAGTCAACAATTTTATGTCCAATTAAACTGGTATCAATGTATCATCATCTGAATTAGTAGATAGTCCTAAAAATTTTCGCTGCAAATTAGCACCCCTGAAGAATTTGTTATCACTTGAGTAAGGCCTTTTAAGATAATTTTTAAGATACAACTCATTAAGAGATACCTAAGGAATGAGAAAAAAAAAAAACAAGAGGGAAAGTATTATAAAAGAAACAATGCAGAAAGACCATTTTATAATGTGATATAATGACTAGAAACTTGTACTAATTATTTTCCTCTCCGTTTTTATGTGTGATAATGTTATCTTCACCACAGAATATTTAGGTATATATCACTTCGTATGTAACAAATAATTTTAATTACATCAAATTATCTATAAGTTTAATATCTCTCATGTTATACGAGATAATTTTATTTCCTACACGCACATAAAAGTGTATGGACCCATATTTTTTTTCTCCATTTTCTCTTTCACACAACTCTATATAGGTCCTACACATTTTTTGTGTATATATGAAATAATTTTATCATATAAGAAATATAAAACCCATTATTTATTTGCCATTGAACAGACTTAGAGCAGAGGCCCGTATATCCTTATATAATGGGCCAGTCTGTCAGACGAGCCCAGTCCATGTTCAGCCCATAATTGAATCACTTTGTGTGTCCGTCCTCCATGCCCAAAGATACATACGACGTCGTATCGACCTTAACAAAGTGTTTGGATTTGGATTCTACGTGTGTGGCAGTGTAACCAGTGTTGAGGGTGAAGGATGGTGTCTTTTGCAGGGTTACGAAGTTCGTTACCCTTTTCTGGGCTAATCAGGTAACCCATGGCGCTCTCCATTATTATAATGTATCATTTCTTGTTTTATTTCTTTGCTTATTGCTTTTTCTTTTTCTTTTCTTCCGCTGAAAAGTATGTTAGGGTTTTCTTCTGTTTTAAGCATTTTGAAATTGAAATTGAAATGTAGGTTTTTTGAACATATGTTGCAATAATCAAACAAGTTTAACACACCACCCACCCCCCCAATCATAATTCATGATACATGTTTGGGTTCATCACATGCCCTGATTCAAATCAATGTTGTAGACTTTCCTTGTATTTCCAGTGGCTCTAGAAAAGCAAATATAAAGTTAGCGTAAATAACCATTTTAACTCAAAAGTTTAAGTTGTTTAGTTGAACATTGCTTTAATGGTTTTGTAGTATATTTCTCTTGCACATCCCATTGCACAAGAGCTCATTGGACAATGCTAACTGAGAGAAGAAATTTCATAATATTTAATTATTTAGGGATAGAATGAGAAGCGACCATGATTGAATTCGTGATTTAATGGTTTTTTATTATATTTCTCTAACAATTAGGTAATAGTAGTGGAATGCAAAGCAATTTGTTAAAATTGGGCAGTCTTTTCTTCTTCTTCTTTTTTTAAAAAAAAATTTTTATGCAAGATTTCTTTCTGTTTCTGACAGACAGCTTGAGCTAGAGATGGAAACTGTGGTGAAGGTATTGCAGCCTGGACCCTTGGGAATCATAGAGCATAAGTTTTCTGCTGAGGAGATTCATAAGGCTAATGCTACGGTCTCTAAAGCAGTGGCCAATTGGAGAACAAATGCAATTTTGGAGGACAAAAATCATATTTTAAAAGACTATATTCACAAGTGAAGGAATTCCTGTTGTGCCCATATTAGCAGCTCTTGTAAGTTAGATAGAACAACTTTGACAAAATCTCTGAGGAAACTTTTATTTTGAAATCTTCCAAATTTTAGTGCTGCCTTCCAATTTTAAATTGAAGGTGCAAATTACTTTCGTTACTCATTTGTGATGAGATGCTGTGCCTATTTGTTCAGACTTGTTGAGATGGAACATATTGTAAATGCTGGTAACTTGATGATAATTTGCATGACATGAGTTAATAATATCTGAACTTTGGTAAACTTGTCATTGATTATGTTTACTCTAATCACCATATGGAGGGACTTTTTTTTTTTTTTTTTGTTGTTGTTGTTGTCCAGGCTGGTACACATTGCTATTGATTCTAATTCAACCGTGTAGGCGACGAGAATCATTAATCTTGCTTTTGTATGCTCTGTGCTCCTGTAGGGTGTCAGCATTAATAAGAAACGATGTAAAACAAACACGTCAAAAGTGCACTTAAAATCGCCAGTAGAAAACCGAAATAACTAGTTATAGGGGACATAAAGAAGCTGAATGAAATATGTTCTTTTTATACATATATTTATAAAGCACTTCCCTAAGTTTCTTAAGTTTCTGTTTTTGATACAAAAATATAGTAAGATAAGAAAAAATACCACTTGAAAAATACAATTGAAAATTTTGGATTCATAAATCAATTATTAAGGAAAGAGGAAAGAAATTCTCGAGTACTTGATCTCTAAATCTCTATTTGACAGGGTTTCTTCTTATACCTATGAATTCCATTGGACCTGTAAATGATAATGATACATTGGAAGCCCGTTTGGTAGCATGATTTTTTTTGTTTTTCCGTGATTCCTTGGTTGGGTAAATAAGAATGCATTGTTTGATATAGAATTTTTAAAATTTTTCTGAAAATCTGATTTTTCCGGAATTTTCTTTTGTGTGTAATTTTTTTTTTAAAAACCATCTATGAATACTATCCAGAAGGTGATATTTTAATATTTCTATGGCAAGAAAAAATTTAATACAACTAAACACAGCATCAACCAAATTAACCCAATATTCTGGGGCATATGTGAGTCTACCAAACAATTTTTTGGTAACATTCTTAGAAAACTCATTTTCCCATCATTTTCCTGAAAATCATGATTCCCGGATAAAAAAAATTCCTCCCGTACCAAACGCTCCCTAAAGTGTTTTAAGAGGCCTAACTTATGTGGAAAATCTGATCATTAGATATAAAATTTAACCGTGTTTAAAATTTATCTCAAATAGATATATACACAGATAATTTAAAATGAAATATTACTATTGAAAACCCAAGTGATGTGAAAGATTCACAAAACAAATTGTATTAGTTGAATTTACTGAATTGTACAAGGTTATAGAAAAGCTTTTAAAGTTAATTTAAATGAAGGGATAAAAAAAAAATAGAGACTTTAAATTTTCAGGACTAAACTGATAAATGATATATTTTCCAAGGAACAAATTCCTCTAAATATAAGCTATAAAGGCACTCTTTCAAGCATAAGAACAATAATTTTTTCACGTTCCATTATTGTTGGCATATACCATCCCCTGCTAAACAAAAATGAAAAGGACCTTGGCATATGCGTTTTAGAGCTAAGACAGAAAAATAGTGCGAGGTCAGTTCTTGGCATCACAGTGGGGACTATGGATTCCTCGACAACTGTTTCTGCTTGAAAATTGATGTGTATATTTTATTTTTTACTTTTCATTCCCTCTAACTCTGTCTCTCATATCTTAGGATATCCCACGTACAAAGCTGGAACATGTATGCGAAAGTTGTGCTATATTGGCTCCTCTACCGACAACAAAATCGGAGTATTGAGGTGCATGAGGGGCATCTTTCTGTAGAAACTGGTGTTTAACTTCTTTGCTACACCACTTGGGTTACTTGAATTTTTTTATGCATTGCATAAAAAACAGTTGACATATTACTCTCACAAAATTGTATTTGTTTTTAGTGACTTTTAGTAAAAAAGCATTCAGATTTAATAACTCTTGGTGAAGAACTTTCTAATTAAAAATATAAAGCATCCACAAAAATAACATTTTAGTAATAGTAGGTTAGTTGACTAATAAAAACACATGCATTTAATATGTTGGATAGAGGTAATCGATTTAAGATGTGGTATATGATTTCAGTGTGCAGAAAAAATGAGTGTTTCACGTAACTCAGATAATTTTACAGTACTATAAACACATACTTATACATACGTTCTTTGAACAGTGAAATCTAAACACTGTAAAATGTTACAAACCAGTCGTACTAATCATAGTATTTTTGTTTGTTAATCTCTTATGTGAATCGAGTGATGTTGTCCATGTTTGAGTTCAGTTACTTGAGTAGTTTTATTTGCATATTATTGATTAATACATCTCTTTCATATTGCACAAACAGCATCACTGAATTTAATAGAATTCATCTAAAAATTTTTGTTAATTAATCTCACTTATATATATGGCTGTCCACAGAACTTAAAATCTGATTATTTCTCTTTAAATAGGCGAGCATTACATGACATGGCCAAGTATGGTTAAAGTTTTATTTGCATTATACAAAAGAAAGAGTACAGTTCTGCTCCACACAAAAAAAGAAGACAAAAAGAGTGGAGAATACAAGTATGGCTAGAAAAAGCTCTTTACTAAACCGCCTCATGGTTCTCTAGCTTTGAGAAGATTAGAACCCCTTATTGATCATTGTGTGATGAGTTTTCATAGCTACTTGCTCCAGATAAATATAGCTTTTGCATTTAAAAGCAATTGGGCAAGCTTGTTTTGAACGTTGAGCTTTATGAGTTCATCAGTACCACCTATAAATTGTTGTCCTATGAACACTGCAGGTACGCTTGGGCGGCAACCAAGTTGGACCAGTGCCCTCTCTACTTGCAACCCATTTGGCAATTTGTCAACCTCAATGACTGAAGGGTAGTAACCAAAGCTGCGTATGAGAGCTGTTGCAGTATGGCTCATGCAACAAGTGCTCTTGCTGAAGATCACCACTGGCTTGTCAGCAGTCAAATTTGCCAACACATCCATTGCTATAATATATATAATTGGGTTACTAGAGAAAGAGTTGGGGGGGTAACTATATGGTTTAAGTGAAAGTATAGAATTTGATTTGATTTACTATGTGAAACTTGAGACAAGAGGAGGTCTATTTATACCAGTTGCAGATGGTTTATTCTGGTAGATGAGATTGGATAGTTTCACACACATAGAAGAATAAACATCTAAAAAAGAATAAATGTTAAAGTTATGTTATCAATGGATTCCCAAAACTGGCATGGCTCGTAACATGAGTCCATTATGACTCTTCCAATTAACTCCTTTTGGAAGGTTAAAAAAGAAGCTATTCAGCAAATTTAATGGATTCCCAAATTGCTCTTTCCAGAGCCAATCATGGTTGAGTGAGTGAATGTATCCAACCCAAGTTCTTGGCTATGTTAGGCATAGTCATTTGCAAGTACCTTAAGAATACTAGTACATTCAATTGCAATGAGCATTAGGAAAATTATTCCAAGAGTATGCTAAATCATCTCAAACTTTTTTCTTAGATGGAATTTAAGTAATCAATCATCTCAAACTTTTTTCTTAGACATGGAATTTAGTAATCAGGTAGAGTTATATTTACAAATTTTTATAAACTACACTATGTACTTCGGCGAATACAAATACTTAAGTGTGTAGTGTATTTTCCGGAGTACATTGTATAATTTGTAAACAAAATTTTTGTAAATATAAACTATTCCGTAATAACATATTAAAACATTAGCATTAAGTGTTTCACGGCGAATCTGGTCAGTAAGAGGAGGTGGGTTCATCAACCAATGGGTAGCAAGTAACAACTTTTCATGTCTTAACAAGATTCGCACCAAATTCAAATACCAAATACTGAGTAGAAAGGTGAGAGAAAGAGAGATTTTTTATCTGGAAGGGTGGGGGGGCAGATGCTGATTTAAAGGTAAAATCTGCATAATAATAGCATTTTGCTTTAAATGTTTTCTATAAGATGGATGGCTCTTGATATAATGAAAATATACATAATGGCCGTACATGAAATGGAGAAAAGAAAACGCTACCATTTGGGTTTCCACCGAATTTTCCGTTGTTTGCACTTTGCACTTTGTAGTTTGTACTAAAGATACCCACAAGAAATTATCCTTTGTACTATTACAAGATGTTCCGAACTTTGTACTATTACATAGTACATTACATACACAGAGAAATTATCCTCCATCTGTGCAGTAAAACAAAGTTCACTCTTTACGGAGAAAAATTGTAATTTATTTTATTCTAGAAGACACGTGCATTCATCGTTTGTTTCCTATTAAATTATTATTTACTTTTATCTTCTTCTTTTTTATGTTAAAGTTTCATTTAAAAAAAAAAATATATCAACTGCTTATAATTTTTATTTTTATATTTTTTAAATCTTAATTTTTAATATTCTTAATTTCTTTACAGTAAAATTTTCTCTGTTTTTTTGTTTTGTTTTGGAATTCAGCTACTTTATTTTTATATACTAAATTAGAATACATTACATTGACATTGATTTAAACTTTTATTTTTTTATTTTTAAAATAAGATATGTCATTCTTAATTTTTTAAATATTAAATTTATTTATTTTAACTAATTATGCATATCATCTTTATAATTTTAAAAAATAATTTATTTTTAAATTTTACCAAAATTGATTACAGATACTTTTTATAATTTTAATTTTTTAAGCATTTTTTTCTAACAAAGCATATTTTTTAATTTACATGTTTTGAATTTTATTTCAATTTAAATAATTATGTAATGGAAAAAATAGTTATAATTTTTTTTATACTCCTAGTGGCTTATTTATTAGTTTTCTTTAACGAGTATTTTGTAACAAAATACTCTAGTGAAAGTAAATCTAGTCATAAATATTAATATTTATATAATAATCTTCTTACTATAAGTTATTAAATAATAATTTGCATTTTGTTTGTTGTCACAATTTATAAAAAGTAACTAATACATATTTAAATTACTTATAATACAAAATTATTAATGGTTGCCAAAATAAAAATGGTAACAAATATAAGGGGAATATTTTCTCATATTGCATGAGGCAAAATTGTCTCATGCAACACACACAAGGTGAAACTCACTTTTTTCTTTTTTTTTTTTTTTCTTTTGTGGGTCTTATCTACTTTTTTGTACGTGCATGAGAAAAATTATCTTACGTAACATAAGAGATATATTTTCTACCCAATGGGTGCAGCTCAGTTGGTAACTTGGCGCTGAGTTAGTGAAGTTGGATATGTGTTCGATTCCCGCTGAATGCATTCTTGGGGAGGGGGCTGAACCTTTAGCCATTACTGTTCCTCCGCACTCCGGATTAGTCCCATAGCCGGCTCAAAGAGTCGAAGCTCGTAGGGATACCGGAGGGAGCCAACTCGTCTCAAAGAGATAATTAGGGTTGGGTAACTCCAAAAAAAAAAGATATATTTTCTCAAATACAATAGACAAAAGTATTTTTGAAAGGAGCTTAAATAACTTTATCTCTGACTCGCCCTACACTCCAGATTAATTAGTCTTATAATCGACTCAACCAAAATTTGTGGGAATACGAGGTGCAACTCGCTAGATAAAAAGGGTTGGATAATTCAAAAAAAGAAAAAAGAAAAAGAAATTATCTCAGATAATTGTGATATAAGGATAAGGATCCATAATTGTTTATGGGCATCTTTTGTTGACCCATGTTATAAGAAACATATCAAAGTGTTCTTTTTTTGTCTTACACAAAAGTATAATAAAGAAAAGGTAAAAATCTATTTTACAGGTCACTCTGTTCTAAACAGTGAGATCGGTACATCAGAAACGTGACAAAAACATAACTAGCAAAGTTTGAGCAGCATTTCTATATGCCGTTTTGCATGCCTATAGAGCTTATGCTTTTTGGTGATTTTCCCCTTGATTATCGTTAAAAATGTCATCAGATATTAATAACATTATTACCTGATTTAAATCGACTATGGTCATGTACACCATGTCAGCAAATGTTGTCATTATTTCAGCAGAAATGTGAATGTAAATATGAAAAAAAAAAAAAAAAAAGTGATTCCTTTGTTATATTTGGTTACATAAAAAACAAAAGGTCTAATAGTTCAATATCATCTAGATTTAGCTTTACAACAAGGATCTTACTTTTCCTAAGGCATTATCAATACCAGATAACATTAAAAATTACATATTCATATTTAGACATTATTCGTAATCTCTTGGCAACAGAATTTTCCACATGTATGCAGCTTGTAAAAACAACTCTTGGCTTCATGTTCCAAATTCTGTAGCGTCAACTATGTTCCTTCAAGTTGAATAAACGGCTCAAATGTTAACCAAAGGGTCACTTGACTCCTAGTATTTATCTGCATCTACTGTATAAACCGACTGAAAAGTGCACAAGCATCGAATCAGAAGATTTATCATTTCTTTTATTTTCTTTTCTCTTGAATAACATTTTAGACTATGCTTTGCAGTGGAGTTAGTGTTTGGTTGGAAAAACAAAAATGATGTTTTCATAAACTCTGGTTGATACGAGTTTAGAAGTGTAACTGCAATATATTATATATGATGAATAGTGCAACCAGAATCAACTAAGGCCAGTCTGCGTGAAATATCAGCAGCATAAAAAATGTATCAAAAGCAATAAAGCGCCAAGTTTTCATTGTTTAATTTATTTATGTTTTTTCAAAAGACGTTAAATGATGTTATGCATTCAATAGAAGAAGAGAAATAGGGAACACTACAAAATTATATTATCTTGACAGCATCATGACTACAAGACCATCTGAAAATACTGATAAATTTTTGTTGTGACATAAGTCCACTTATTTCTAATTATAGTGAGGTTACTATAAGAGTAAAGAAAATTTACTCATGAAATAAAACTATATGTTTTTGGATGTAGAAATTAGTTTTTGTCTCAAACCCATATTGCCCCAGCATTCATTAGCAGTGGTACTAATTCATTCCGGACATGCAGGCTCATGATTCTTTTAGAACCCCCTATGAGATTTTGCCCTATAAACACAGCTGGTACACTTGGTTGGCACCCCATTTGAATCAATGCACTTTCAATCTGTCCCCCATTTGTTATTTCATCAAGCTCATACACTGTGGGGTTTGCCCCAAAGTTACGTATCAGTGATGTTATGGAGTGGCTCAAGCAACATGTGTTCTTGCTGAATATCACCACAGGCTTTTGAGCTACCATGCTTGTGATCATGTCCATGGTTTACCTACAAGTTGAACACTCAAAATAGATGAAATGCAATGTAATAGAGTTTATGAAGAGGCTATGTGGAAACTGAGCTTTGTTCAAGGGTTATTTATAAGCTGGTTCAATGTGGTGGGGATTGTATTGTTGCTACAAATGTCATTATAAAAGAATAAGATCGTACATGAGAATTCCGGAATTTCTGTCCTTTTGCACTGAACTGCACGTGTTCTAGATAACAAGTTGGCTATCAATCTAATGAATCCAAAACTTTCTTCAAGAATAAGATTCATGGTCGTGCACGAGGCATATTTTTATTTTTATTTTCTCCAAATCCATCTATTTATGCCACACCTTATCCCTATGATACAGTATTTAAGATCAAAACTGAATCAATAAATGACAATTTTGCTAATTATGGATTTTTATTCGTTTCTTGTAATCTATCTATTTTGGAGCATCTGCTAAGGTTGAGAAACAAGTGGACTTGAAACATTCAGCAACTTTCTTTTCATCATAAGATTCGCAGCCCTTTTCAATTCAGAAAACTGGAAAGCTGAGAGAAGCAATAAAGAAAACAATGAAATTGTTAAAAGCAAAGATGTAGAACCCTCATTAACAAGAAAATTAATGCCCTAGTACCTTACATGATGGCCGGGCAGGAAGATGTTTATACCTGCCATATAACCTTAGTAGGCTAACACATACACTCTCCTTACTCTAGAAATCACTCATCCTTAGTAGTTATATCCCCTTCAAATAACAGAAGTAACAAACTATGCAGCAGGTCTACATGTTTTCAACTCCATATAGTAAAGACTATTTTTCTGTCATGTCTTTGATTACACTGACAATTTTGGGTATGAAACAAACAATGCAGCTGTGTAATAAACATATTTAAAAATGTTTAGGTCATGACAAACCTGCATTAGCAGTATTACATTAAAAATTATCATCTTAAGGGACTGACTTGTTATCTTGGTTTTTAAAGTCTGTCTTAAAGGTTTATTTGATCCAAGTAAAAATGGGTGGAATAAACACAGACCACGAATACTTGACTACTTAAATAGAAATGAAGGCAAACATCATGCCAAAGCTATATCATTAAATTGTTCTGTTGTTCCATTTAATTATGAAACCAGAAAGCCTCGCCATGATGCATGATTTTCTCCATATGTTTCTAAATATGTATTTTCTTAAGCAGTGATCATAAATCAAGGAATTTTTGTTTTAATTTTTTATTTCCACAACTTAAACCTAACACCTATATTCCAATACTTACTCGACACCTCAACCATAAGTTGTAACTCTAGATCAGTAATGATTTGATAAGACGAATATATGGATAAAGTGGTTAAGAAAGAGCCAAACATAGGGAATAAGAATATATAATAGTTGTGGATGACTAGGACAAATACAAAGAAAACGAAGACGGTTTTCAGCATACAGGCATGGATTACAGATTAAGGGACCTAGATATTATTATCTTTCTCTGATTCCGACCACGATGTATATGTTTCAACTTTAACCCTTTCCCAGATGCAAAGCAGAGCTTATATATATTCCTCTGATTAAATGTTTGAACATATGAAAAATGTTCACTCTATGCGGCAATCTAAAATTATGATCAGTAAAATCAGTTCCCTTAATCACAACGGTACAATGTGCATGTCAATTCACAGGATTCTTTGGTATCTGAGTTCTGTTTGTTTTCTTTCATTATTTTCATATGGTAAACTTCAGGCTAGATAATACCCAGTGACTCAGCATATGTTATCTCACAGCTACTGCTTTTAAAAAATGTTTCTTCTACCGTCATTGATTAACGTGTCTTTTGCTTGGAAATGAGTTATTAGTCCGTTAATCAATACATATAACCAATAATTAACTCATCATTACAATTCGATTCAATTTCAACACGATCAATATCACTTATATCAGTTTATTCATAATAAATCAGCCAATTTTAACTCCCAACAAGAAAATTACATCCAAATCAACTATTCAGTACTTTATCATGTCAACAAGAAAGATAATTTTCGAGTGAAATTTCCTGTAGTTCTTACGTAAATCAAGCTCAAGACATTAATACATCAAACACAATGTGCATATTATTATTCAAAGATAGCACTCATTCAATTCTTACCTTAGTGACTTCATTCAGCATAACAAAGTTGCCTGTACCGATAAAAGTTCACCAGGTTATTCAAATCTCATCTCATTCAATATGAAGATTACTAACACACTCAATTAGGTAGATGACAGAAGAGCATTTGATACAAGATTATCGATATATAATCATCCAGAAATTATCAATTGCAGTTAAGAAATGTACAGTTAAAGCCATTCGCAAATCACAATTTCGGTTTCAAGAGACCTTCAGCCAAATGCTTGGCTGTAAAGAAAAATGCTACAAGGCGACATGATAAGCATCCTATGATATGCCAATGTGATCATGTTGGGACCACAGAATTATAATGCTCACCAAGCCCAAAAGCATGCTTATGATAAGAAAGCATAATACTCGAACTAGACGAGTCAGTAGCATAATCGGATTTATACTCCTTCCCCATCTCCACGTCTGGGAAGGACCCTGAAAATATCATAATATGCTTCTTCAGGCAGTGAGTCAAGGCACCAAGCTCTAGTTGTCCTCCCCATATTGCCGTGGACTCCACTTCTTTACAATAATTTTCAAACTTCTCAGCAAGTGATTCATCAGAATCACCTTCAATCAAATTCTCTGACAGGAAAAATGGAAGGAAATCAGTTGTATTCTTTCTCATGTATGCAGCTACCATCTCTCGAAGTTCTTGGTATGTATGAGGAGATTTACCCCCAGAGAGGAGGGCTAACTGATCCTCAACAGCTCTATAGAGGCAGTGCCCATCAGGCTTTATTTCACAAACAGTCAAGCCAAGAGGCTTCAACTTCCTTTCCAATTTCTCATTTTCAATCATACGATCACTTACAATGTCACTCTGCTCTGCTTGGATTCTTTGCTCCCTTTCTGCTTCATGTTGTGCTCTTTTGTCTCGCCTCTGTTTGGCCTTGCTGACCTTTTTATGTTCAGGTTCACTAGTAACAGATACTCCGGCTATGGCCTTCACCAAACTGTCCAAATTGTTCTTTTCACTTCCGTTACCACTGCTATAGCCTAACGCAGCCAGTTCTTGGGCATGTTTCTCTTTAAGCTTAGCAGAAAGTTGAGAAACCTCTTCCTCCACTTGCTTCTTCTTAGTTTTCTGCTCAGCCTTGCTACCTCTAGCTGCTGCCTTTTTCATTTCAACTTCCCTTTTCTGCAGTTGTGATATCTCTTTCCTGAAAATACACCAGTCATTGCAGAAGAATATGCACCGCATGAGAACCACAAGAACTTAAGAAGTAACACAAACCATAACAGTCAATTTTTTTTTTTTTTTTTGGTGATAATAACAGTCAATTTAAAATATTCAAAACATGAACCAATAATAAATAGAGATTTACGAAAAAGGAAAAAAAAAAAAAAACCAAGTATTGGAAAACAAAGGACATTTAAGTCATGTCATTATCAATTAGGCAGTCTAACATGCAAAACAAATGTAGCTTGCAGCAGTGAGACAAACAGTTGATTGAAATAGAATAGGGCTGTGCTGGTACACCAAGTATCTTACCAATTAATAAACCTTAAACAATACAATGCCTGATTTTATTAACTCCAAAGCTGTTGCAGGTGGAAAGTTGCAAAAGGTGTCAAGAAACCAAATGCAAAAGGTGTGCTAAGGCAGGGGTGGGAAACCCACATGAATGAATGAAGTGCTCCTTTTTATTTTATTTTATTTTTAAAAAAAAATAGAAAAAAACGTAGCAGAATAAGTTTGAGAACATTGATGTGATTCAAATCATATTTCAAACTATTTGAAAATCTAAAGGAAAAACCTAACTAGAACTCTTGATCGTCTTGTTTTTGTTGATATCTTATTCATTCATGTAAGAGAAAAATATGTAATTTACATAAATAATAAACTTTATTAGTTTATGCATGTATTGTTTAAGGAAGGTGACATGAATGGAAGTTTCCGCAAGTTCTGTGTGTATTTGATACAAACACAGTATAAAAAGAATGGGATAAACAATGACCATAAGAAATCTCAAAGCACATGCTCAGAAGAACAGAGACAAAGTACCACATTGAACTTCAAAAACCATGAAACACACGTTAAATGTTGTTACACAAACATTTTTATTGGTATTGTAGGGTTAAGGGTCAAGAAATATGCTGCGGAAGGTTTTGAAATGGAGGTTCCTTGCCTAGCAATCTCCTAGGTAGCAAATGGCCTAGATCTATGTAAGCACAGAGCCATTCTCCCACATCCCCTGAGCATCTAGATGGTTGTGGAGAAAACTGATATATATCAATTACCAGAAGGAACTATTGGCATTGAAATAAAAAAAGATCAGGAAGAAGCAAGACTGAATCCAAAATATATCAGATCAATTGAATGAATCCTTAACAAATGACATTTGGAATCCAAGATTACGTTCAATACATGGTTATCTAGGCCTCCATCTTCACTAATCTACTGAAACCACATTCTACCAGTTATTCTAATTGTGTTCCTGATATAATTGATTAAGCTATGGTGCTGTCTGATAATTACGAATGTACCATAAAACTCCTCTTATCTTGCTTAGCTTAACAGAAATAAACTAAAGGAATGACTTAATACACCAGATTTGAAAATGGATAAAGCCTATATGTGCATGAGTTGAGCCAAACTCTATAAGAACGTATGTAACACTGAATACGTTCTTAAAAACAGTGAGACCCAATGCTGATAATCTTATGGAGAGTGAATCACCTGTGTCGTGAAAGAATTTCATCACGAGTTTCTTGCTCCTTTTCAGGTGTTTCATCTGAAATCACTATTTCATGTGCCTTCTCCTCAATTTCTTGGGTATCCTCCATTGGAGCAACCCTAGAATAAAAAAATCAAAGAGAACATCTTACAACAATAAGAAATCAGAAACAAACTAATCATCGTAGTTATAAATAAAATAACGAGGATGAGGCCATTTAATGGTACCAACGAGATACTCAAAACACTATTGAATTATTAAGGTCTAATTATCCAAATATCTAACCCGTTAAAACATGACTCACATCACAGGAGAGTTCAATGTGAGTTACAAAGCCATTACAACAAGTTCCCAAAACTAGATGCCTAATCATTAATTAACAACTATTATTTGTGTATGTTCAAAGTAGATAACATAAGTTAGTATAGTGCTACAAGCAGCATACCGCAATCTTTGACATGTTTAAACATCAAAATTCCAATCCAATCTTGTTCAGTCACTAATTACAAGACTTCTGATTTTCAAGAATACAAACTTCATAGCACAAGAGGTTTGAGGAGCAGACATTAATCACAAACAAATCACAATTTGTAAATATGCAATCAGGGTTTGCAACTAGAAAAGTGGTGGCTATGCTTGGGGAACAAGTGTATTAGTGTATACATAGCTTGCATACACTAATAGGATGAGAAAGATGATCCATCCTTAAACAAATATAATTAATAAATTCACGGATTCATGCAGACCCATATCCAATTAAAAAATGAATCAGAATCAATTTCTAATAACAACCAAATTTTTTATAAAAAAAAATGGAAAATTGAAGTTTCATAATCAAAGGTAATAAAAAAAAAAAAAGAAGCTAAAATTAAATCATACAAGAGGATCTTCATCTGGAACATGACCTAGTTCGATTCCCCATGTCCGCCAGAACTAACTAACTTCTACACGTACACTACATAGTACAATCCAATAAATTTAAACCCAAAATTAAAAAAGTGTAAATACCAAGACCCACAGTACAAAGTTATTCTATATATCCAGATTGTGCAAAAGATTAAAACTATTATCAATTTTCGAAAAGGGTAGTTCATGGCTGCATATGCAAACATTTGGGGGTGCAGTAGGAGTTTGCTCACTGATATGAGAAAGAGAAAGAGCAAAAAATGGTGCATGGTAGGAGTTAAAAATAAGAGAAATAAAAAATCCGTTTGTTCTAACTTCAGAGTAGAAATGAATTGAAAGAGAAAGAGAAAGAGAAAGAGGTAGGAGGCGAGGGTGCTTACCTAGTACCTATGGCGGAGATGAAGATGTTAATGTTGTCGTGTCCCACAGTAACGCTAACGAAGCTACTAATGTATTCGATTTTAGCTTAAAGGCTTTGCCTGGACTTGGATTAGGGTCACCATGGCCCATACTTTAAGGGCTATCACCTAGGCCTCTCTCTCAGCTAATAGACCTGTTTAAGATCATTTCATTTCGCAAAATGAAAATTTGATTATCTTGAAAATAATTTCATTGTAACACCTTCTTTTTTTTTTTGAAAAAGTTCATAAACCATCTTATGATTTACTCTTTTATTCAATCAATGTTTGATATAATTTCCATTAGGGGTATTTGGTAAAGGATAATTTTTTTATACATAAAAATTACGATTACCATGAATATGTTAGGACAATAAATTTGTAAGAAACGTGAGAAAAAAGTTGTTAAGACAAAATATTACCAAATATGGAGGGTTTATGAACTTTTCCCTTTTTTATTTTATCAATTACATCCTACACCAAATCTTATGTTTTTAATACTTATAATTAAAAAAATTGATTACTTTTTTTTTTGGTTTACCTTTGGTTTTTATTTCAAATATAAATATGTTGAACAATGTTATTTAAATTTTCTCACTTTTTAACAATAGAAGAAACTTTTGTAATGTTACGATAAAAAATAGTAAAGAGATATTTGGCAGAAGGAAAAAATTTATAATCCTAAAAAACTGAGATTGAGAATTCGATTTTCCCATATTTGATATGAAAATTGTATATTTTTTTTTCAAAAAAGTCAGATTTACGAGATTCATGTTTATGAAAAAAAAATCACCTTTAAAATATCACTGATAGATGGTATTTTCATAATTCCATACGACGATAATATTTGACAATTTTTTTGATACATAATTAACCTCAATCTTCTTCTTCATCCTCTACAATTCACAAAACAATCTGCAACCAAAACACAAAAAAGAAACAAAATAAACCAAAGCACTGCAACCAACTAACTCCGTTTTGGATTCTTCTTCTTTCTTAACCTCATCCCTTTCTTCTTTTTCATTTTGGTAAGTTGAACCAAAACACATGAAGAAACAAAATAAAACAAAGCAATTTCTAATATGTCGCGTATTCATCAAGTCTACAGAAAATAAAACAGAGACCAGGAGGTAGGTAGCGCACCATGTTACCAATTTCATTTTCTTTTTTCTGTGAATTTTTTAATTTCGCTTCCCTGTCTTGTTCGTCAGAGATAATGGAGAAGCAAACCTCCTCATCAAAATAACAAACACTTATGGTGAAATTAGCTGAGGATTCTCTTGCCAGGATGCAAGATGAGTGAAATGGAGAACCTGTTTCTGAAGGGATCTGCATTTCTAATTTTTCTACACACATAATATCTTGTGGAGTCCACATTTTTTGAAAAAAAAAAAAAAAACTTACGGCACGCAAAACGAATTTCTATAATATTACAGAATCATTTTTCCTACAACATAACTCTAATAAAACCCATAAATGAAACATAACATTTAAAAAATTAATTTAATATTTTTAAGAATATTTTATCTTAACAAATAATTTTTTGATAATATTATTGTGAAACTCATTTTTTCAGATAATATTTTTTTCTCCTTTACCAAAACCCCTTGATAATATTTTTATAGTTTATTTGAGTTATTTTTCAAACATAACATTACATAAACTTGTTTACTAACGAATCAAAATCAAATAGATAAATATATTTCTTTTTTAAGAAGAAATTGAAAAATATATTTTAGAAGGGCCTAATAGTCCAAATATAATAAACCAACTTGATTACGTATATACATAACCGAGAAGCTACATAGATATATCATATATACGACCATGGAAAGAAATATATTTTTTTTGGATACAGAAATATATTTCAATATGCATGTGTATATGTATGTATGCATATGCGTGACATACACATTTTAATATTCATTATTATTATTATTATAAACGAGGCTACAAGTATACTGAAAAATACACATATTCTATTGCTATTTATTTATTTATTTATTATTACTACTATAAACTGGGCTAAAAGTGTGCTAGAAGTGAAAAAAAAATGATAACCAATTATGTTATTTGCATAAGTTTACCAAAAAAATAATACAAATTTTTTTTACATAATATGTGTGTGCATATTGCATGAATAAAACAAGGATAAAAAAAAAGGATCAAAAAAGAAAATGAAAATGTTATAATAAATTCTCTTATATGTTATTTAATATGATTATATCATGTGAAATGATTTTAATTATTTGTAGATAAATCAATGATAATATGAGATGAGATTAAAAAATATTTAAAGAAAGAATGACAAAACTATTAATAAAATTTATTTATAAATAATTAAAATTTTCTCACATAATAATATAAAAAAAAATCACTCCGAGGATTATCACTACCAAGAGAAGAACGAGCCTTGAAAATCTTTGAGTCAGCACAACTTCAAATCTACTTCAAGTTCTACCTGAAGTGCACTGCTACAATTCCGCTTCAACGACTCATGTAAATTCCAAGATAATATCCCACAATTCACTTTCTATAAGAGCCTTCCATATTGAGTAGTACAAATGGCATTTATTTTATTATTATTTTTATAAAAAATATGTTAGAATAGTGTATTCATATTAGTCTGCAATATTATTAACTAACAAGCTGTTATACACCTCATTATAGAAGGCTCAATAAATGGCAAAGAGGAAAATAAAGAAAGATTTCTAAAAAATTACTAATCCTGGTGGCGGATCAAATATTGGATCTCAAAATTCATCAAAGGTCCAAAACTTTATTATTTACGAGTAAATTTTATAAATAAAAGATATAATTTACACGTATATACAATGAACTCTATATTCTCTTAGTTGGTAGTGTGTATATATCCATGCCTTGGATTATATATTATTATTGGGTGTTATTTTTCTTCTGCAGCAGAAAATGAAACTTGTCTACAGCTCAAACAATTTAAGTGGGACCAACCTTTAAAATCAAAAAAAAAAAAAAAACTTTGCACATTTGTCCATGTGAGAGGCGCAGAAGAAAACACTTTTCTGTAACAGAAGATTATGATTACCCATCATTATTATTGTGTACAAATGTACAATGCTCAGCTATCATTTGTAAGCGTCTCTTACGTAAATCTTGTGAGAGTATAAATCCAATATAAAATTATCAATTACTAGTTAGATATTATCAACTACTAGTTAGATATCCCGATCCTCTCGGATCGAACACCGTGGATAAAAAATTAAAATTATATTTTTAAAAATAATTCATCAAAAATATTTACTGATAGAAGGTGGATCAAAACGCTATGGATAAAATATTAGACGTGGACAAAATATTTAAAACAGTATCTTACATGAACAAAATATCAGGCATGGACTGGTCACTCCAAAAAAAATAAGAATAAACATGTCACATGTGGACCAGTGTCTTTTATTATATGCTGCCATGTGGCAATACTCCCTTTTCTTCCTCCCCTTTCCCTCTCAAACTTGAAACCTCATATGCGCACCTCTGCTTCTTCTTCCAACCATTTCCTATTCCTCCACCTCTCCACATTTTACTAAATTTCTCTGTGTGCATAATTGCTCCTCTTCAAAGTTCCTATAAACTCTGTACACTTATATGGTTTTTTTTGTTTTTTTCCAAAAAATGAGCCAAATTATTATTTTTGTACACTAAGATGATAAGAAATTTGAAAAAGCACATGACATGGCATTGAAGGGCAAGAAGAGATCAAACAAATAAAGAGTGACATGAGATGAAATCTTTTAAAGAACATTTATGCTGAATTGGAGTTTGAAACAAATAAAATTATTTATGACTTGACATAAATGCTAATGAAAATATTATTAAAGAGTTAATGACTAACCCAATAAGTGAATTAAACACAATTTCTCAACTAATCTTAAGATTATGATTTTATCCACTTATATGGTCCTTCATTCTTAACCAATATAAGATTTCTCTTCACTTAAATTTTTAACATTTTTCCATAAGTATATAAGTATATGAGGCGCAAGAAGTATATGAGGCACAAAACAACATTATACTCTTCCTAAAGGAATTGCTTTGATACCGTGGTAAGTTATGGGATGAAGTCCAAAACAAGAAATATTTACAAATTACAATCAATAGATTAATGACAAATGATAATAAATATAGACTTGACATCACTTCTCAATCAAAAAACTTAAAGTTATGAGTTTATATTACCTTTGTCACTTGTCACATTCATAACCAATATACAAAACTTTCGCTCACACTTTAATTTTGACATCTCTTGTGAGATTAATGACAACTCGTTCTCGAGAAATTGCAGTTGAGTCTGTTCTCTTTGAAAATAGTGTTGCAAAGGTGTTCCAAGCTACCTTTGCTGTTTTCTGCTTTTCGCCTTCGTTATGTATTCCAACATCTTGTCCTCAATGGTTGCATTGACGGTGAGAATATCTTTCCCTCTGTTTAACCTTCAATCTGCATAATGCATCATCATCATTACTTGGAGGTTTTTGTGGTCTCACTATCACACCCACTATCTCTCACAAGTCATGACCTTGGAGATTAGAGGTAGGACTCCATGCACGTCACATGTTATAATTTTGGGCTTTGAATATCTTGATTCAACCTATTACTTGGACATCTGCTATATGTAATTTGAATTATAACTCGTAATGTATTTTATTTTAGATATTCCAATTGGTTCATCACTTTGCGACTAGTCCGATTTGGTGCGGGTCCCGAGAATAAGGCTTTAAACTCCTTCTAAAGACAGTACTAGAGAAGATCGAACATATGCTTTCATCCCTATTTATTCAATTCTCTAACACTAACTGAGCTACTATCATTTCGTTTAATATTTTTGACCATGGTGCTTCGGTCCCTGTGTCCCATGCTTCTCAGTGTACAAAAGCTTCTTAAAAAACAATGCTTCTTGAATTCTATAATGAGAGTCGATGGTGGCAATTAATATAATTTTGCAAGAAAAAAGAATACATGAATTGAATAACTCGGAACTTTTATATTTTGCATAACAAACAACTTCTTAAAACAATTAAAGAATATTTGATAACCAATTTGATCAGTTTCTTAGACTCACAATGAGTTTGTGTAACATCTCGGGCGCTTGACGAGGGCGGAGAGTGATCGCCGGTGCGAAAGGGTATGGACAAGGAGTGACTCCTGACAGGCTTCCAGCGACGGGTACATATGAATGAATCGAATCAACACCCGAAAGAGAGGGATTTCAGAGACTGTGCTAGTATGTGACGGTACAGTTGGAAATAACTTATAAGAATTAATTGGTACTACCTAAACAAACAAGATGCATCTACTTTTCGGTAGCCCGTAACGGAAGAACTCCATAGTTAAGCGTGCTTGACTTGGGGCAATTTTGATATGGGTTACCTCCTGGGAAGTTTTCCCGTGAAGTGTGAGAGTAAGGACAAAGCACGCTGAAAAGTCTTATGTCAGTGTGTGGGGACAGTCGTTAATCCTTGCAAGTTGCCAGGCATTACAAGTGGTATCAGAGCAGGGCCTCTCTTCCAGTACGGTGTAGTTCGAGGACGAATCAGGCGGAAGCTGGTGGGCATGTAACATCCCGGACGCTGACGAGGGCAGGGAGTGATCGCCGGTGCGAAAGGGCATGGACATGGAGCAGCTCCTCGCAGGTTTTCAGCGACGGGGTACATGAATGAATCGAATCAACACCCGAAAGAGAGGGATTCCAGAGAGACTGTGCTGGTATGGGACGGTACAGTTGGAAATAACTTATAAGAATTAATTGGTATTACCTATACTAACAAGATGCACCTACTTTTCGGTAGCCCGGAACGGAAGAACTCCATAGTAAGCGTGCTTGACTTGGGGCAGTTCTGGGATGGGTGACCTCCTGAGAAGTTTTCTCGGGAAGTGTGCGAGTAAGGACAAAGCATGCTGAAAAGTCTCATGTTAGTGTGTGGGGACAGTCGTTAATCCTTGCAAGTTGTCAGGCGTTACATTTGAGTTACCTAACCATGTAACATAAGATATCTTATTAAGAAATATAAAACTATTAATGAAACATCACCTAACAGTTTATGTTTTTGGGTTAAATTTGTTATTTACATGGTATCAGAGTCTCGGTATCACGATTCGATCATCACCGCCCCCATTTAGTCTTGTGGAGTTTTTTAGCATAGGTAGGTGGGTCGATACATTATCCACCTTTCAAGCCCAATGGGCTCTTGTGTGAGGGGGCGTGTTAGAAGCATGTTAGAGAAGTATAAAACCATTAATATAACATCATCCGACAACTTAAGCTTTTAGATTAAATTGATTGTTTGATATATAAAAATCATTAATATAGTCTCACTTAACAACTTAAACTTTTGAGTTGAATTGATTCTTTACATGATATTAGAAAAGCAGTGACCAAGTGATTCAATCATGTGAGGGGCCGTGTTTGATATATAAAAATATATTAATATAGTTTCACCCAACAACTTAAAGTCTTGAGTTGAATTGGTTGTTCACAGATTATTTACAATATCTAAACACATAGCATTCTCTAAGCCCGCTTCACTCTTAAGACATAAACAATGAGCAGCCTACCATCAAATTATACCTTATCCTTCTAATAAATTCTTACTTTCAAGTTGACATTCTCTTTACTTGAGTCGATACTAAAAAAAATATGTAGAATAATTTCAAATCTTTTGGATATATATACAAGATTTCGTCCAAAGGGTACATAATCACTGAAAACCATGGATTTATACAAAAGGAGTTGGAATCATATTGATAAAACCAAATAATAACAGCATTAGGATTTTCATGAATCATGATATCCACTTGAAGAATCCCTTCCCATACCAAAGGGCCAAATGCACAATATTACCGGACCTTACCACTAATTTTGTATTCCATGATTCTGATGCGGGGACCAAAGTGAGAAAGTGAAAAGGAATTGGATAAACTCTTATCTTTCTCCACATCAGCCTCCCAACCTAGCATCATACAAAAACAGGACCAAATACAAACATGCTGCAGAAGAGGGTAAGAGATAATAAGAAGATACAACATCAATAGACAGAGTAATTGGTTAAATAACATAAATCTAAATTATTATCATAATCATTTTCCTTTTTCTTATTCCCCTTTTTTGATTTTTATCTTTCTTAATAAAAACATATAGGCAGGACAAGCTTTGGCAATTTGCATTGATTTTGGTTTATGGTTTACCTTATCGACAGCCATGCAGATGACACTTGGAATTCTTTTCCTATTTGTAAAATTATTTTCCTCATATAGGCACTTCCCCCTCTGACTTTGTATAATACCAATTCTATTGGATTCCATTCTTTAGATAGATTTTATTGACAACAAAGCAATGGTTTTGTGCCATCTGCCTCAGAGAAGTTTGCATATATTATTAAACATTAGAATAATGTTCTTGATGCTGAAACCAGAACCGAAAGAGTTTTTGGGCTAATAAATTATACATTGTTCTTATTCCTGCATTGATTGCATGTACGGACACCCCAAGAGATTTGAATTACCATTTACAGTGTGATGCTAAATCCAACTTGTTCATGGCATTGCCAGTGTCACCAACTGATCTGGGAGGATTTCCCTTATCCAAATAAATATCCGAAAGGAACTTTCTTTCTTTCTCTTTCCTATCCATTTAACTATAGTTAATTTGTTTTGCTGCTTTTCTATCTTATACAATGCAATCCACCATCCTCACCAACCATTATAAATAAGAGGTGATAACGTCTCAAAGTTTACCAGAACAAACAAACAAACAAACAAAGCCTTAGCGAACAAGTACACCAGCTTCCAACACTCATCTAGCTTAATATATTCTCCCCAGCCCTTATATTTGTAGTAATGGATAGAGTAAAGGATTTGGCATCAAAGAAAGCTGCTGTTATATTTACCAAGAGTTCATGTTACATGTGCCACAGCATCAAGCAACTTTTCTATGAGCTTGGAGCAAGCCCTGCAGTACATGAGCTTGACAATGATTCCTATGGAAGGGAAATGGAGTGGGCTTTAAGGGGTCTGGGCTGTAACCCTTCAGTCCCAGCAGTGTTCATAGGTGGAAAATTTGTGGGCTCATCAAAAGATGTGATATCACTCCATGTTGATGGCTCTCTCAAACAAATGCTCATAGATGCAAAGGCTATCTGGTTTTAGTTACACTCAAAGAGCTCCATATACTGAAGTGGTATGGAAGGAGCTCTGATACTATTTACAGACAATGTTTAATCAGAGACACCGCTGCTTTTTCTTGAGTGTCCTGTTTAGATTGTACTAAAAGAAGTCTGTATAAAAAAGTCTTCTTCTTTTTTTGTATTTTGTATTTTGTAAAAGGTTAACTACATGTCTACAAAGTTATATGAAACTTGATCATGTGGAAAATTTCATCATAAACTATTGCTGGAAAATTTGCTGTAGAATATTAAAGTCTGCAAAGTATTATTACTTTTAATCATTTAATGAATAACATAGTTTTCCATCAAAATTTCATCCGCTAAGTAAAAAGGGAATAATCCGTTCCTTCATGAAAGCCAACTAACATAAATAGATCACTATTATTCCAAGTGTTTAAAGGATAGCTAGGTGTTGATTCCTCACCACTCAATTTGGCACCTGGTGCGAGGGATAATAATATTTAAATAGGCGCATCGCATAGCGTTATGTAGCGATTTTCCAACTTTGTAGTCAATAACGTTCATGGCGCATTTTTCTTAACCTTGAGACAAAAAAGTAATGCTAGCACTTTTTATGTCTCCTTTATTATTCCTCCATATCCACAAAGCAGGATATATATTTTCCTGTTTGACTCTATGCATGTGTAGACCATATATGCAAAGGCATAATTTTCTAAAATAATTTATCTGCAAGAGCACTACATGCAGTCAAGGTTGCACAATGACAAATAATTAGCTAACTTATTCATCAAATCGAATCTAACTTGCATATAATATGTATTTGAGCAACCAGGAAGACGTATTGAAAGGTTCTGATACCAATTGATACGAACCTTGAAAGAATTTTATTTCAAAAGTTAGCTCATGAGATAGGAGAGTCCGAAATCCAAATAAACCCGGTACCAGAACCTTATGTTTCCAATGTGGGACTCAAAGTCCCATACCTTCGATTAGATTAGGATCGTAACATGTATCTACCCCTGGATATTAAGTTGGATGCTGAGCAGTTATAGTACCAATTATGCATGGAGTTTCTTTAGTTAGTTGTTCAATGAAGTTGTGCTGGAACGATGTTCTAGCTCACCATATCCATGGTTCCACATCATTGGAATCCTCATGAATAACTTATTTTCATGAACATCTCTATGATCTCCTCCATGTTCTATCATAACCTTGGTGATTATCCCCATGAATGATGATGATATCCTCTTTCCTATAAATATAGAGACCAAGCATTATACATCTTGACATTCATATACTCCACCCTTGTTCGTATACTGACTTGGACGTAGAAGTCTCCAACATTGCTATCAAAGAAGACAGCATCTCAACCGTTCCAGTTACACACTACCTAAAATTCTCGAAAGGCAACGGTTTTTTAATCTAATCGCATACGTGTATTTCATCCGTGTGATCATCAACACATGCAACTTACATGATGTAAGAACTAAGTGCTGCATCTATGGAAAGTCCCAATTCACAAAAAAAAAAATTGGATTACCCAACTCACAAAATTAAACTGCTTGAGTGTGAGAAAGAATCATACAATAAGTTAGTGGGTGCAACACAAAGAATCTCGCAGCCACCGAAAGGCATCTCAGTCTCAATATCTTTTCTGCATAAAGATTCAAAGCGGTAGATTGTGAGAATCTGGTATAAAATCTATACAAAGTTTAACAAATGGTTAATAGGCGGCACACGTTTGAGACATGAAAATTGCATTAACTTAGTCACAGGAAGACACTGTTTTCATTTGTTTATGTTGACGAAAATTCTTCATATAATGGTTAACAATCGAGGCATATCCGTGTAAATATGTCTTCCAACTTGCTCAACCGTGGGTATCTAAAAAGCACAACCTCTTTTGAATGTGCCCTTGCGCAAATAAAGCTGTCCCTATAAATAGTGTAGTATACTAACTCATTTCAAATAACCTCAAGCTTCATATAATTTTCTATTTTCCAAATCTCCTCCTTAGACTGCAAACCCAATACAACCATTGGATCGAATTCTGTTTGGATTCGGTCTAATGGTTTGGGAGTTCTAATAAGTCTAAGGTAATCTAAACACATCTCTCAGAATTAGACCTTTCACTTTTCCTTTATTACAATTTTTTCTTCTTTTTTTCTTTTTAGTTTTCTCTGGAACAGAATTCTGTACATATTTAGAAGAACTTGTACTTGATAAGTATCAGGAACAAGATGGACAAGGTGATGAGGATGGCCTCCGAAAAGGGTGTGGTGATTTTCACAAAGAGCTCTTGTTGCCTCTGCTATGCAGTCAACATTCTGTTTCAAGAACTTGGGGTGAGTCCAGTGGTTCATGAAATTGACAAAGACCCTGAAGGCAGGGAAATGGAGAAAGCTCTGTCGAGGTTAGGCTGTACTACACCTGTCCCTGCTGTGTTCATAGGAGGGAAGCTAATGGGATCCACCAATGAAATCATGTCCCTCCACCTAAGTGGTTCACTGACTCAATTGCTTAAACCATATCAAGCTTAATCTTCAAAAAAGAAACACAAAAAATTGTTCCTGATACCTTGCTGGAAGAATAAACTGGCTTGAATCAGTAGAGTAGTGAGCTTAATATTGATATTCTATCTAGTGTTTTATTATTTATGTCTGAAGCGCTTTCTATTATTTGATTAGCTATAATGTAATCTGATAAATTATTCTTAATGAAGTTTGATTTATATACTTTTACATGTGTCCTATTAAACTGATTTTGTTATTAAAAGTCTACTATCATACGCTGTTTCCCATACTGCTACAAGACAATTTTTAGGGTTAATTAAGGCTAATAAAAGTCTATCATCACACGCTGGTTGATTTTGTTTAATTATGCCTCTTTCTAGCAACTACCAGTAATAATATTAAGTAACCTAATTCAAATCATCCCAGTAACATGAAAGTATCTGCAATCACTTGCTTTGAACATGTGTGCGAGTGTGTCCATCCTTGATCCTTCCTTCTGCATGTTGTAAAGAAAGTATTCTCTGAAAGATATGTAAGCTGCATCATACATAATCAACCAAACATTAACAGCTTGCAAACATATTATGGTTGTTCCTGTTTCAATCTGCCCATGTATTATATGTAGGTCAAATCAAATTTCATGTCATATTATGCCTATCTTCTCGTGTTAACCTCATATTTAGGAGTTAGGACTATTGAAGAGGGGAGGCTTCTCTATGGGTCAAAACGTGCTATGCAAAATAAAATAAAAAATAAAAAAGTAATTTAAACTTTGAAAAATATTTTAAGGAGAGAATAGAATATTATTGAGGTTACATAATAAAAGAAAAATATTGTGCTGATATGAACTTTTCCATCTATTGGCGTTGTCCACATGTTTAAAAGTTAACAGGGAAATTCTCGTCTTTTCTAATCTAGTGCAACGGATTCTTCTACTTTATCCCAGACAAAAGAGAGGTATTACATTCCTTACCCTTTTTTATCTTGTTGTTTACTTTATTCTCTTCTTTTTCCCGGCAAATAAATAGCAGTCAATAGCGAGATATGGGAAAGCATACTCTAGTGCGGTGAAACTAATCCAGCATTTATATTAAAATCTTTTCCCCTTAGTGCTAGTTTAATTAGGTGTATGTATCTTAGTGAAGAATTCGATGGCTATCGATTTTAAAATATAAATGATTTTTTTTTTAAAAAATTTCATTACTCTAATTATTTCTTTTGAGTGAGTCGGTTTTCAGAATATTCCTACTACATGAGCAGCAGGAAAAGACCCTGCACATATTAATCCTGAATTGATTATTGATTGTGTCACAATTATATTTTCTATATTCTTTTTCTAGCAAGAATAGGAAACAAATCAACTTTCCCTTCCCTAAATGCTGCTGAATTTCCCAACTATCTGGGAAATGACTGCGAACCTTAGTTAAAGTGCAGGTCTATTTTCTCAGGAAGTATACTTGACGCCTGTTAGAGGACCAAATAGTTCACTGTCGCTTGTGATGACGAAATACAAGTTGCTTACTAGTTAGAGACAAATAAAGGGTGGATTGAGGGTAAGGGCGTATTTGGAGATAGTAACTGCTGGGGTCATGGAGGCAATACCTGGGGTAGTGTGGTCCCCTATCCTCCACCAGTTTCATGTGATCCCTAGACTTCGTATCTTTTAGAATGAACATATTTAAGTGGTCTCAAAACAACTTAGCGTAAGATGTTTAAAAAAAAAAAAAATTGTTCCTCGTTAATTTAATGAAATCTTAAATATGAACAACAACTTATCAAAATAAGAAACTATAACTTACATTATATATGAGCCACGAATTATATACGACTAATGCTAGTAATGATCACAAATCATGACTTTAAGATAAGTCATTGTCCACATCCATGACATTTTTTAAATAATAAAAAATAATTAAACAAAATTATCACAAGTCATGTGTCACGATTTCAAACAACTTATTTACAAAAATAAAATAAAAATTTATAAAAAGAAGTAAAATAGAATTGTTAAAAAATTGTGGATTTGACTTATAACTTAAGGAAATTCACACTATTTCCCAAAGTTTTTCCTTTAAAAATGTTATGTTCAACTTTGAGAGATCAAGTACATCAAAAAGATGTTGAGGTTTCGTAATTTCTATATTAATATAGGGAAATATAAGAATCATGTTGCAGGAATGGCACTGTTCATTCCTGCAACAAGGATACGGCGTCGTATCCTGATTTTGGTTTGACTTTTTTTTAAGCGTGGGACCCACACTTGATTTGTGTGTGTAGGAAAGTGCTCTTGTCATGTCAAATGACAAAAAAGGAACCCATTAATATATGCACTGATATTTGTCAATGATGAAATCTGATACTTCAATATCTACTACGACTTGCATATAAATCTATTCTCCCTTTTTTATTATATTATTTTATTCTTGATGGAAAACATAGGAAGTAGTTGTAATAAATATAGAGCCAATAGGATTAGTTTCCTAGATGTGATAAAATTGGTCTAATTCGTCGGGTTGATTCATTTAACTCGCCGAAAATGAATTGAAATTTTTAACCCGCCAACTGTAACAGCCTCAAACCCTGTAACAGGATATTGTCCGCTTTGCCCCGCGCACAAGCACCGTCGAGCTCACGGTTTTACGTTTCGGATTACCCCAAAAGGCCTCCTACAAGGAAAGGTATCCACACCCTTATTTAAGGCATGCTTCGTTCCCCTCTCCAACCGATGTGGGACATTACACCAACCCACTCCGTCCCGCTTAAGGATGGATCAAAACAGGTTCAAAACAAGTATAACGATATCGCTCAAGAGCAATTTTATGTCTTTTGAATGACAATTGTTTGAATCAAACAATTGTCATTCAAAAGACATAAAATTGCACTTGAGAGATATGGTTATACTTGTTTTAGACCCATCTTATGGTCTTAATTTATTGGCTGGTCTTTAAAAATTCATTCAAGGGATTATTTTCATGTCTCCTCAAGGTGAACTAAACCCTTATAGTAGAGGATCTCTCGCTTCTGCACACATCATCATCGTACACATTGACGGTGTACTACCTCATGAAAGCAATGAGGTCTTGGACAAAAATAGTTATGACTTATTATCTCTCATCATTAGGGAATATTTCCTCACTTATATGTATCTCTTTCAACAATTGAGAGGGCATTTTGCATTCATTTTATTTATGAGTTGTTATTCTATCAAAATATAAAATTATTGTGCTCATTATACATCCCCTCAACCATCTCTGAGATTTATGGTGACTCCTCCAAGAGTTTTGATTCATATCACTACATTTAAAAACACCTTCATAGCGTTATACTTCACCTTAGAAGAAGGGATATACATCTAAGCTCACCTTGTCCTTCTTATAAAATACCTATATTTCCACTCCCACTCACTCATTTTAATTACTAAACAATTAAATTTATTAATTATTACATAAATAATAACTAATTAATTGCTAATTTCGAAAAAAGTAATTATTAAAATCAGTATTCAATAATTAATTACAAGAATCACTTGCACAAAAGAATTATCTATTAATTGAAATTATAACATACATAAATCTTGTATATGAGAGGTTGATAGGGATAGAAATGGATCTTTAAATGTGTGATTTTACGTTACCAACTCATATGAAATATTCTTAACCATTGATGAATCAATCGTGATAAGTGACTTGCATGCATTAATTTATGTAGCGAACAATTATTGAAATTAATTAGTAATTATAATAATTATAGTAATAAGTGATTTTTATATTATTGAATATTAGATTTAATAATTATTATTTGTAATAATTAATAATTAACTAGTCATTAGCATTACTTGATAATTATTACTATAGTAATTAATAATTATAATTATATATTAGTATTAATAATAATAAATAAATAAACAAGTGGGGCATGTGCCATTCACGACTACTTTAGTAAAAATATTTCCACCAAATTCCAGAGTGGGATATTTTAGGTGAAAATGAAATCACCCCACTCTGGTCAATGTCAATGAACCCGTAAAAGTCACTTCAAATCCTTACATTTGCATCACCGTTGACGTGGCACAATACGAGTAGCGAACACCAATTGGGCGTGTATATCGGGAATAAATCTTTAGTGCTACCGTTATACTAAGATTGCATCTCATCAATAAAAGTATTATACATTATAGGAGAAAGAACAAATTTGGCAAAGAAAAAAAAAATTAACTGACATATAATATTTTTATTAGTGAAATATATGGAATCTTTAGTGAAACAATAGCACCAAAAATTTATTGATAGATCGCGCCGCAGATAGTAAAACTAAAAGTAGTTGGGCTCTCGTGACTGCCCGAGTAACCGCTCTGGTACTGTTATCTATCTGAATCGGAAGAGACAGAAATTTAACCGATCGAAGAAGCAGAGAGAGAGAGAGAGAGCATAGTGAAGAAACGAACCCCATCTCCGCCCCCATCTTCTACCTCTACAATACGGTGTCACCTCCGACGGATCCTCCAATGATGGCTTCTTGGCCAGGTATTGTTAATTCTTTTAACTCTCTGTCTCTCTTTTTTTGTCTTTGCTGAATTTCACTTTCAGCTAAACTTTTTTCTTTATGAGATTTTGATTATCGAATTCTTGTTTTTTATTTAATTTTGATTCTTTATTTTTCCTTCAATTCTAGGGTTTAATTTGTGCCAAATTTTAGAAAATTGAACAATTGAGAAGTAGCTCGCGGTTTTTATTTCTGCGGTTTTGCTTGGTTCATATAAAATCTATTATGATGTGAATTCAGTATGATATGTGAGAATCCGATGTTTTTATTTATTTATTTGTTTATTTATTTTGTTGGGGTCTTAAAATTCACTATCTGAATTCAGAGACATCTCCCATAAAGATTGTTTGGAGAAGCAATTGGATCATATGAGGTGTCCACTTGGTTGTATCGGTCCTCCGGCTGTTAATTCAGATGTGCAATTTTTGCAAGCTTGCTGTAATAAGGAAATTTCCCGCAGAGTCACACAGGTTAGTTGTGGATAACATGCATATTTGTTTGGGATTTTTACTTTTTGGTCACTGAAAATATGGTATAATTACCTAGAGTTGGAAGAACAGGGATGATTAATAGACACATTTTAATTTTTTTTATTTTTTATTTTTGATAATTGAATTGTGTGTAAATGGATTGAAGTTATGGGAATGGGAATTCATTTTCAGGCGAACAAGGCGAGACCAAAACCTTTGATCCAAGGAAGTACTGTTTTGCAGTTCGATAAGCTTGGCAAAGGTGGTCACACGCTATCATGGCTGAAGGAGAGAAGCGTATTGAGCTTAAATTCCGCATATATGATGGAACTGATATAGCACACAGTACTTATTCATCATCTACCACAGTTGGTACCCTTAAGCAAAGGCTAGTTGCTGAGTGGCCTCAAGGTTAGTCATTTGATGGGGTGTGTTTGTATACTACCATTTTCCTTCTCTGTAGATACATTTGTCAACAAGTTGGTCTTCATAAAATTTGTGATATCAAATTAGTCCTTCAAAGATTTAAAGAGACATCAAAATGATCCAAAATAACATCACACGAAAGACTAATTTGAGGTTACAAATGTATGGAGGACCAAGTTGATTTTAATTGTATATTCGAGGGATCAAAGTGACTCATAATTTTGCTTTTTTCACTTAATTCTTATACATAGAAAATGAGACTCAATAATCCATGTCGATGTAATGAAAGTGATGGACCTACAACAATGATAGAACACCCCGAATAAACCACCCGTTTGCCAAATAGAGTCTTGCAAAATCTTCCCTCTTTGCCCTCAATTATATCTGAAAATGTTTTGTTGACATAAATTTCATATTATGCTGATAATTCATTTTTTTGTATTTTCAATAATTGTTGTTAAATACTATGAGGGCATGCCTGGATCAGCTGCACTGTTTTACTAAAGGTTTAGGTTTGCGTTTAGAAAACAACCTTTTTGTAAAAGTCCTAGGGTTTTCACTTGGGGGAGTGTTTTTTTTTTTTAATTTTAATTTTAATTGCAGCTAAATACTCTATTCACATTGTATTCCATAAATAAGTAATTTTAAACCTACGTTGTTCTTTTGGGATTGACTATAATATGTATCCAACTATTTCTCACTCTCACTGCATGTTTGACAACAACAAAAATAACAACCACACCTTACCCCATTACTTTTAATGAAAGCATAAATTGTCTAAGTTAAAATTTGGCAATTCTTTTCTAACTATATTTATTACTCCTTTTAGATACAGAAATACATGTCATTCTGTATGTATTTATTCTGTAGTTCTACTTGTGAGTCCAGTACCCCAGTCTCACATGTTCGGTCAAAAAATAGAAGAAACCCCAGTCTCACACATGATCATTCTTGCAGATAAATGACTCATTTACTTTTCCCATGAACAATTTTACATATATACATCAATCATTTGATTTCATTTTTTATTTTCTCTTTTCTGCAACATGTTTGCCTTACCTTCTAATGGAATCTTTCCGTTTACAGGCAAAACAGTTACACCAAAGTCAGTGAGTGACGTAAAACTTATACATGCTGGTAAATTTTTGGAAAACAGCAAAACTCTTGCTGATTCCAGAATAACTTTTGGTGACACACCTGGGGGTGCTATTACCGTGCATGTTGTAGTACAGCCTCCTATAGCAAAAAAGAAGACAGGTTTGTTCAATCTTTTCATCTGCACTCTTGCAGAAGCTTATAGGTTGCATGGATATGGATATGAGTAGGCGTATCAGTGTGGATACAGGGTACATACAAATTTTTAAAAACCAAGATACATGTATGGGAGGATATATTATATAAAAGTAGGGTTTATCATTTCTCCACCAAGAAACAAATAAAAATCCTAAAATACCCTTCATTAATTTTTCCAACCCCCAAAACGATGTAATTTTGGGATTAATGGAGATAACTTTATGTCATGTTGATGGAGAAACTATAAATCCATAAAAGTATGAAAACATAAATAATAAAGTAATTAAAATCATAAGGGAAATACAATTTTCATGATGTTTTAACTGTTTGTAATAAAATATATCAAGTAATCAAAACTACCTGAAGAGGTGAAGTTACAATTTGCTTATTAGCAAAACAATGCATGTTTAGTTTAGTTCCTTCACACCAATTTAGCTATTAAGTATGGGTTTTATTAGTGTTATGTAACATGATGTAAGGTGTTGTTTCCAACTCTCACATCAAAATGGAGAGAGAAAGTAGAATGATGAAAGAGAAAGAAAACATGTGGACCCCACCTCTTTAATGTGTGTGTAGGAAAGTGAAGTTATATTATGTTAAATGATAATCATAAAACCCATTAAGTATTCATTGAGAATAACACTAAGGGTTTATTCGAGAGACAAAAATATTATTTGTTACCAGGCTGAACTGGATTTACTTAGGTGGAGTTAAATCTTGTTCAGCTATGCAAAGTTATGTTTATCACACCTCTATCTGATTATTAGCTAGCCACAGTTATCGAGTGTAGACAGATCACATCACTTAAGTTCAATAAAAGTGATAGGAAAGCAGAGACAAGTTAATTATCAAAACAATGCTATATGCTTTTGTGACAAACCTGAACAATATACATGAGACAGAGATTACATAGAGACATCTATTTATATATAAAGTGGTATGTCATGGGTAAGGTAACTTGGTCACAAATCTGTTATGAGCATTCCTTACTCTGTATCATTAACACCAAAATTCGTACAACGAATTTCCAGTAGCAAAGCATTAAAAAAAATCCCTACTTACCTTGAAGAGAGAAATGACACGGAGTAGCGAGCGTGAAGGGGAATTCGGTCTAGAGAGGGAAAAGAAGAGAGCTGTTGTCTATAGTTTGAACACTTGAAATAAAAAAATATAAAAACACAAAAGTAAGAAACCTGACTGTAACAAGTTGCAACCTTCTCCTCCGACCAGTGGTGTCAGTTTTAAAAACGCAAAAGCAGGGAATGAAAGCAAATGTTGAGTTGATTTTGAGAGATGGATAGCCGGAGAGGCATTCGACGAAGACGAAGAGGCGCGCACAGACGGAGAGTTGGAGATGTAGGGTTGGTTGTTTGTAATTTTAAATAATTATTTCGAGTAAGGTTATTCTTACAATTTTTTTTTATAACCCTTACAATCATATTTTAACACCGTTGATTTCTGTCAATCAACGGTTATCATTTATTGTGAATTAATAATTAATTAATGAGTTTAATTTACAAAAATCATAACTGTTGATTGGCAGAAATTAACGGTGTTAAAATATGGTTGTAAGAGGTTGTAAAAAAAAGTTGTAAGTATAACTTTCCTCAATTATTTTTGAAAATATTTCAATCGGTTAATTGCTTCGCAACTAATCCGATTCGGGGCGGGTCCAGGATTAAGGCTTTAAACCTCTCCCAAAGGTGGTACTGGGGAGATTCGAACTCATGCTCTCACCCCTTTCCTCAATTGTTTTAGGAGAGAGATAGACACAAAAAATGAAAATCATGGGAGAGAAAGTGAGTATTTTTTTAGAAAGGTTATACTTACAACCTATCTTTATTTACAACATTTTACAACATAATCTTAACTATTGATTTCCGTCAATCAACGGTTATTTTTATTGCGAATTAATAATTACTTAATAAATTTAATTTGTGAAAATAATAATCGTTGATTGACGGAAATCGACGGTTAAGATTATGGTTGTAAAAGGTTGTAAATAAAAATAGATTGTAAGTATAACCTTTCTTTTTTTAATTTAGATTTTAAATAAAAAATTATTATCCTGTGTCTATCTCTTTCTTAAAATGACATAATTTTATGTCATTTAAAAGGACAAATATTTTTTCTTTTTATTTTTGATAATTGAAACGATGTAGAATATGAATATATTTAAACTTTTAAATTTATTCTTTTGTTTAAAATTTAGGGATTACGTAAGAATATTTTTTGATTAATTCATAAAATTATTAATAAAACTTAAGTAAAATATTGTGTCATAAAAAATTTATAATAAATCTAATTCATAAAATTTAGCGAACAAAAAAAAAATGAAATATCTCTTTTTTTAAAGTTCTACTTCTTTTTTTTAAAAATAATTTAAATTCTGAATAATAATAATAATATAATGGGAAAAGTGTTTGTCATTTTAAATGACATAAAGTTATGTCATTTTAAGAGAGAGATAGACACAGAAAAAATTTATTTAAATTTTAAATTAAAAAAAAATCACCTACTTTCTCTCTCCCATGATTTTCATTTTCTGTGTCTATCTCTCTCCTAAAATAACACAATTTATGTCATTTAAAATGACAAACACTAAGCCCATAATATAATTATTAAAACTTGAATTTAAATGTCTATATTATATTTTTATATGTTTTTAAAAATTATTACATATATTTTAAAAATTATTTTTCACTTAAGTATTTATAATAGTTTTATGATTATGATTTTCGTTTTGATAATTGAAAAGATGTAGATAAATATGAATATATTTAAAATTTTAAAGATTTATTCTTTTGTTTAAAACTTAGGGTATACATACGAATATTTATTTATTAATTCAAAAAATTATTAATAAAACTTTAGTAAAAAATTTATGTCATAAATTTTTTAATAAATCTAATTCATAAAATTTCCTTCAATAATATAAAAAAAGGTTTAGTGTTTGTCATTTTAAATGATTTAAGTTATGTTATTTTAGGAGAGAGATAGACACATGAAAATGGAAATCATAGGAGAGGAAAATTTAAAATTTAAAATTTAAAATTTAAATTTTTAACTTTTAATTTATATTTTTGATTTTTAATTTTTAATTTAAAATTTAAATAATTGTTTTTTCTGTGTCTGTCTCTCTCTTAAAATGACAAAGTGTTATGTCATTTAAAATGACAAATACTTCTTCCATAAAAAAAATAACATAATTGTTAAACTTGGAAATAATTTGGGAAAAAATATGTATTCCTTAAGGATTAATTTAGTGAAAAGAAATTCTTGATTTTACTTTTAGATGTGCATTTTACTTTAGATGATTATTTTACTTTAGATGATTATGTATTAAAAAAAAAAATTTGGTTTCTTCACACTAAGCATTCGAGGCAGGGTCCATGCTTGCTGCAGCACATCTGCAATTATACACCCAAAATTGTCAATAAGAGAGGGAGCGTGTTGGTGAAGCTGGCCGGAGAATAGTGCAGAAAAATAATATATATATATATAGTGCAGAAAAATAGTTCAATTACTTGCAGTTACATCACTATTTTTGCAGTTATTTTCTAAAATAACTGACTCCTACATATTACTGCAGCCTAAATACTACAAGAATAACTAACCCCGTTACATAATTGAACTACACCCATTACTAGTCACTAACTTAAATTATATTTCTATCACGTGCAAAAGTTATCTCATTTTAACACTCATTTTAAAAGAGAGATAGACATAAAATAATATTTTTTATTTAAAATTTAAATGTTAAATTTGTTAAAACATGAGGTAAATCTTGAAAAATAATCATAAAGGAATAATATATTTAAAAAGATAACAAAAAAGGGTCCTTTATTTATTTTTTTAACTGATTTGCGAGTAGCATTACAACTTATATTATTCTCTAATGATTTATATTGAGTATCCTTTGAGACGCGTTTTGATGTTTGACAAACCAAAGGTATATATTACTACATTCTTCTCATGTGCTTTTCCCCGGTTTACCTTCCAGAGAAGAATCAAGATAACAAGCAAAAGATGAATTCATGCTACTCATGCACTATCCTTTAGATCAGGAAGCATGTTTTGTGGCTGCCCTTGAAGATAAGGTTGCATTTTTCCTATTCTTGACTCTCGGGATGATGCGTAAGACAGTGTGCTATCCAATGGCATTGCGTAGGACATGTTTGGCTTTATCAAATGGTCATTGCTTGCTTCTATTAATGGTCCATTCATTTCTAGTCGTTGTCTTTGGAGTGAAATCAGATGTTAGCTTTGTAAAATTGTGACCTTAACAAGTACAGTAAGAGTGTTGCAGGGCATAAACCTTGGGCAAAAGTCCATATGGCCCGCGACATTTGATGAATGCATATTGTTTAGAAGTATATAATTTGATAAATATATTTTTTCTCCTTCTTTACATATGACTTAGCTGGATTCACGTAGATTAGTGAAGCGCCAACTAGCATTAAGTGTACCACACAATTCCATTTAATGGCACGGTTTATACTAACTTGGTGTGAAAATTTAAAGGTGTCAGCTAGTTCAGACTTGTGATTGAATCGTGTCTTTGCTTATCTCTTTCCTCGATATGTGTTTAGTAAAATCACTAACTAAATGTTATCAAAAAAAAAAAAAAAATCACTAACTAAATACTCAATAGGTTGATTTTGTGCTTATCTTTTCATTGCATTAAATTGGTGGTGTACAATTAAAATTAATAGAGAGATATTGACACAAAATTTTCATGTGTAATTTTAACATGTGATGATCAATTCCCAAGTAGTCTGAATATTTAACGTGAGTTAAATGGGTTGGCCAAAACTAATGGTTGACACGGTAAATAGGAGCGTGTTTTTATTAGTCCAGCCTTGTAAGTGTAGTTTGAGAGCCAGACGGTATTGCACTTGCTTGGGCCTTGGTTTGTTTATCTGGTAGTGTTAAGAGTTGTTTGGATGAGCTTTAAACAATATATATATATATATATATATATATATATATATATATATATATTTTTTAAAAAATTTATTAAGTTACAATTATTTTGCATTTATAATTTTTAATCAAAAAATAGTATTTTAATTTTTTTTTGTAAAAGTTTTAAATCTTGGCTTCCAAAAAATATTTTTTGACTTTTTTATTTCTTATTTTTAAAAAAAAAAAACTGCATTCGAACACACACACATAAAATAAAAAATAATTTTATTAAAAAAATAAGTTCTTTAAAAAAATAAACTCTTACAAATGAGCTCGAAGTTATGATTTTTTGGTGTATTGCTCAGAAAGAAAAGAAAGTGAGTTAGTAGGTCAGATCATAGTTAAAAGAGGTATGCATAAGTACCGTAACTTTTGGACTTGCACCCGAACTCTAGATTAGTCTTATAGACGGCTCAAAAAGTCAAACTCATGAAGATACAGGAGATTTTGATTCGCCTCAAAGAGATAATTAGGATCAGTTTCTAAAAAAAAAAAAAAAGGTATGCATTGTCCACCAAAAAAAAAAAAGAGGTATGCATTTGTTTACCAAAAAAGAAAAAAGAGGTATGCATTTAACTCGTGGTTGAATAAATTATGCCTAAAAAACATTAAATGGGTTAAAAAAAATTTAGTAGATCTTTTTTTTAAGGTTGATTATCTTTACCACCTTTTTTTCTTATAATGATTTTGTCTCAAAATCAAATTAATAATTTTCACTTAATATCGTAAACAAAAATAGTTGCTAGGAAAAAAAGATTATAAGCGAGCAACAAGAGTAATCATAATAAAAAAAGTCAAAAGGGGGTTGTAAGCCTAGACTTTGGGGTGAAAGCTTAAAGCTATCATAATTTATGAATTTATTTGATGAAGGTTTATCCTTATTATATAAGGGGACTTCGGTGTCAATGAGGTATGATTACAACTGTCACACAGGGGAAACACCCGTTGGCTGCTTCAGCTCAAAGCGTATATAATTTTTTTGACAATTGGGGCACATATGTTGTTTGCATGGATACATTCGATGTGATATTACTTGCTTTGATATGAAAGCGGCATACTTGAATAAAACAACTTTGTACATGTGTTTTGTACAATAGTCAAAAATTAGTGTAAAAATTGTATATTTTTATGTTTTTATTAGAGTGGTTCGTGTTAAAACTCAAGTAAAAATGGTCCTTGGTAAATATTAGCAGAAACGCTGCGTAAAAACTTACGTTTTTACTGTTTTTACTTAAAACTAAAAATTTAATAAAAAAAAGATTTACAAATAAAATAAAATAAAAACCTAATTTTTGTTTTCTCAAAATTATATTCACAGTATTTTAATATCTTTTTGTTTGGATATATGTTTTTTATAATTATGTCTTATAAAGCTGCAATTCTATTATAAGTTATGCTATGAGAATCGTTTTATGTTTTTGGATCATTGTGTGCATTAAAAGAAGTGAAATTATATCCTGATGAGCGATGATCCAAAATATGCAGAGTGTATAAAACAGTTAGAGCAGATTGATTATCCATTACTTGTTAATTATCACTGTTTATAGTTTTGATACTTGGTTATGAAAAATAATTTTTCTTTTTAGATAGATAAGTGGCTCAACACACATATTCATTATGTGATTTTTTTTATATGCACATATAATTTTGTATCTTGACTTTACGTTTTGTGTCGTTTCTACGTTTTACGTTTCTACCACCCCTTTTTGTTTCTACGTAGAAACTTGACTTTAACAACATTGGTTACAGGATTTCACTTCCAGTGGTATAGCATTAAGTTCAAACATGTTATTGTTAGAAAATTTTGAAAATACTACTCTATTGAGATTTAATTTCACCATTCTTGTGGATTATATTCCAGGGAGGCAAAGCAATGAAGGTGAACCTGCATTTGGAAGCACTCTATTTGTCGTCTTTTGAAGTACATTAAAATGTTGAATCAATGAAACGTTGGGTAGGAAAATGAATATTTTGTAATTTCAGAGTTGAGTGTCCATATTATTTTGTTGACACTACTAATACTCAAATAGAATGTTTTGCTAAGAAGTGATGGCAAAGTAGGCGGTTCGGTTTTGTTCCATTTCATTATCAACTTATTAAAAAATAAGTTAATTCGTCTCGTCTCACTTTGAGAGTGGGTTAAAAAACTCGGTTTACCCTATTTTATTTGACTAGCGAAGCAAATTGACCCGCCAATCCAAATCTATTTTATACTAACTCATGCAACTCTATTTAGCGGGTAGGACAGATAAGCCAAGTAGACCAAACCTATTTTGCTGACTTTGTTAAATACTTTAGTCAAAATGTATAATGTGATGTATCCTCTTAATTGTATTAAAGTGGTGATGATGTAATTGAGATTTGTTAACTCTCCCAAAATACTTTTAATTTACTTTTGTATAATAGCGCCATGCATGTCTTCTCTATATTTCCAAACACAACTCAATTCAGACTTTAGTCATAGAGTCAGGCTCCAATTTGAGTTTGGGCCAATAAATTATACATATATTTATTTTTTTAATTTTAATTAGTTCATATCATAATATATTTAAATTATATTTAATACAGAACACCTGAGCAAGTAGCATTAAGAAGAATTATAATTTTATAAATATTTTTTAATTTTACTAAAAATAATTTATTTTTTTTATACAAGTGAAAATTAGACACATAATCTAATAAAACTTACTCAAATCTTTCACCAAAAATATTTTAAGTTTTACATAAGGTCAAATTACAAATTGTAGCCCGTGCCAAATTACAATTTAAATTCGAGCCAAATTATAAATAATTATATAATAATACAGAATAAATATAATTTGTTAAAATTTATCTTGGACCGAAATTACACCCACACTTAAGTCCGCCACTACATGACAGACATCTTATCTTTTTTATCCAGTTCACATAATTTTACAAGTAAACAGATACTCCTGATTATATTTAAGGTCACATCACCCAACCATCATATTACGCAAAGGGTAGGTATAGAAAGTTAATTATCAAACTAAACTAATAATTTATTTACATATTGTTAAGAACAAGCTTATTAATTATTTATCGAATTGATTTAACAACTAACATTACATGATACAATTAATTATTTGTCCACCTAAATTAATTATATTTTATATTACCTTACTCAAGTATAAAATTCCTTATTATAGGTCTAAATGATAAAAGTTGAGTTATGTTAAGAAATGTAATATAAAATTATTCGTGTGTAAATTTTTAGGAGTTGGTTCTTCGTGACTCCATCAGTAGAGTTCAATTTCAATCCCCTCATTTGCATTGTGTGGGACTGGGAGCTTCAATCCCAATTTAGAGGTGTAAAATAAAACTATATACATGTCCACGTAAGAGCAAAAGTTGTTTTATAAGTTACGAGAAAAAAAAAACTCTATTTTACTACATTATTTAAAAAATTAAAGGTGGAAATAAAATAAATTTTTTAAAACTAAACCAGTGGTTCATAAAATACAATTCACAAAACAAACAAGCGAAAATTGTTTGTTATTTCAAATGACATAAAATTATGTCAGTTTAAAAGAGAGATAGACATAAAATAAATTTTTTTATTTAAATTTTAAATTTTTTATTTTTTGTATCTATCTCTCTATTAAAATAAGATAACTTATATCATGAGAAAAAATGACTACAACAAATAAATGTAGAAGCAACAGTCTGAGGATCTAAACTTGAATTGTCGCGAACCTAACCCTAATCAGTAATCAATGGAGGAACACTCTGCATCTGCAACTGAAAGGAGAGAGGACACGGGGAAGTTGCAGTTTGGGTAATTTAATTTAATCTTGCAAACACCTTCTCTCTCTGCAACATAAGGTTTTCTCTGCTGCTTTTTTTTGTTTCTTTTCCATTAACTACTCTTTCGTTTAATGTTTTCATGTACATACATACATACATACATGTATTGATCCATGCTTAGATGTGACCACTATAAGAGACGATGCAAAATTCGAGCCCCGTGTTGCAATCAGATCTTCCCATGTCGTCATTGCCACAACGACGCCATGGTCTTTTGTTCTCTTCCTTATTAATCTTTTTCTTTTTTCTTCAAAATTTCTATCTTTTTTCTCAATTAATTTTGGGTTGTTTTCTTCATTTAGAGCTCATCTATCAACCCCATGGATCGTCATGAACTTGTCAGACACGATGTTGTGCATGTAAGAAAAGTGTACTTGTTTCTTTTTCTTTTTCTTCCCTTGCATTCATTGCGTTTTCTTTGACATGGGTTTCCATGTATACCCGAATCTAATTATGAATTTTGATTATTTCAGGTTATATGTTCTATCTGTGATACTGAACAGGAGGTTTGTAGAATGATTTCCTTTATCCTTTCTGCTTAAAAAACCATTCACTCTGTTTAGACGTTATTACTTAAAGAAAAAAAAGTAAAAAAACTTATCACTTGACATTGACAATTCAGGTTGCCAAGGTGTGTTCTAATTGTGGTGTCAACATGGGAGAATATTACTGCGAGATTTGCAAATTCCATGATGATAATGTAAGGTGTTTAATTTGAATAAGTTATCAGCAAGAAGTAACTGGATATTAGTATTCGGCATCCTATATCCTGATTATGTTTTGCTGTTTTTTAGCATTTTGATTTGATGCCTTATAATGTTTATGTTGTTGCAGACAGATAAAGGACAATTTCATTGCGATGAATGTGGGATTTGCAGGTTAGAGTCGTATATTCATGAGATATTTGATTGTGAACATAATCTAACTTGCTATGGATTGGGATAAACTGTTTGAATTGTTTTCTGAAATATTAAGTTTTCTGTTTTATCAAATTTTCTTATTTTCAGGGTTGGTGGTCGTGATAATTTCTTTCACTGTGAGAAATGTGGTATGTTCTTGGGCCAACCTTTGTTAGTTAATCATGTTTGTTTTTTCAAGCATTAGCACCATATTTAACAAAGCATAGGGTTGTGTTACCTGGTTCTTAAGTAAGAATTTTTTTCCTTTCTTATTAGTTATTAGCATTTGCATTGCACTTGTTCTGATCTGTTCTTGTTATTAATGTCCTTGTCATATTTTAATAATTTTGTATGAGTACAGGCTCTTGCTATTCAGTGAGTTTGCAAAACAATCACAAATGTGTAGAGAACTCAATGAAGAGTTTCTGCCCTGTCTGTTACGAGGTTTGTCTTCGGCTTTTTTAATTGCTAATTTTTCTATGAGCTGTTGTTAAAACTTTTCTGACAGTGTTGTTACATGCTGACAGTACATGTTTGATTCAATAAAAGGCAGCACAATTTTGAGGTGTGGGCACACAATGCATATGGAATGCTATCAAAATATGGCCACTCAAAATCAGTTAACTACCTGATAATTCTTTCAGATTTCTTATGAGCTAAATATTTGTTGCTCATTTGATAATTTTCCCTTTGGTTTTATTCATCAGGTATCGTTGTTGTATCTGCTTGAAGACAATATTCGATATGTCTCAGAGCTGGGAACAATTAGATCAGGAGGTGTGTGGAACTTTTATCAAATATCTTTTAGAATATATTTTTCGTTGCTCAAAATATGATTGTGTTTGCATACATGCCTTTCAAGTATTATTCCAAGTTACCTTCCAGAGAACAAGTAAACTCCATAGGGTTAAGACAAATAGGAAATGAGATTTGGGAGGGCATTTTTTATTAATTTTTCCAATGATGGGTTTGCAGTGGTTAGGTAACATGCTGCCATGTATAGAGACATTTTATATAAATGCACCAGCATGAAGAATTACATATTTGCTTGAGAGAAAACTCAAAATCCCTCTTCTTAGAGAGGAAAACTTGAGGTAACTGTCTGTTTTGAGGGATGCTTTGGCAGAAGGTTTGGGAGAAACCTCTGTTGTCAACCTTCTGTATGGCAGAAATGTTTATATGAACCACTTTCTCAGCTTCCTGCTCAGCTTCCATGGAGTATTCATTACGTTCATTGGTATTAGGGATCATAAGTTATCGAGTGGCATCTTAGAGCAAGGTTCATCTGATATTCTTCCTGCATCCTTCCTTCTTATAATTATTGCCAATGTTCCTTTTTTGCTTTGGTCTTGGAAGCTGTTATAAAAAAGCCAAAAATCTGCTTGTTTTCTAAGCTAAATTTTTTGGCTTCTAAACAAAGTAGAAGTCAAAAGGTAAATATTCTTTTCAAAATCCAAATTTGCCCCAATCCCAACCAACCCCACCTCCCACAGCATCACCATTGTCACCACCACCTCCGTTGCCGCCACCACCACCACAACCCCAACCAATCTCACCCTTGCCGCCGCCGCCACTGTCACCTAATCTACCACCGTTGCCGTCACCACAACCACCACCCACACCCCACCATCACTACTACCACATCGCCGTCACTGCCACCACCTCCACCACAATCACTATCACTCCACCACCACCCTTACCGCCGCCGCTGCTTCTGCCACAACCAAATTTGCTCCCATGATTTGTTTTCACATGCCCTTTTTAGTAATTTTATACATAAAAAGTACTTTTTAATTTTAACATCCAAATTATATATTTAATTAAAAGTGATTTTCATGTACTACATCCAAATGCAAATAGTTTTAGCCTTTGAAAAAAGTCCTAAAATAAGCAAGGCATAAAGAGTCATTTTTTCAAGGTCCTTATTTATTACTTATTAATGAACCATTAAAAGCTTTCGATATTGCTAGCAATTGCTCTTTTTACATTTTTTATTTTCTTTTGATAATTATTTATTTTTCCTGACCTATGAAATTTGTCACTTTTGTATTGACGTAGTTATAATTTTTCTTGATAGATTGAAGCTGGTCCTATGCCCGAGGAGTATAATTTTGAGGTAGTTACTTAGCTCTTTGATTCTCTCTTTGCTGATCTATTATTTCATATAATTTCATACAAGAGCATCAGTTTCCAAGGACTTGATGACAATATTTTTAAAGGCATATATGATAACTGATTTATGTTATGTCTATATGGGTTTGGGATGCTCCTAGGCTAGACGAGCATGGTAGTATACTGTTTTTGGAACTTAATTATGCATTATAAAAAAATGAAGAGTGAAGAATATTATCTTCCGCTTCACATGGTTCTGAAAACTTGGGATTCAAACAAATGGCATCGCATGGTTTATACAGAATAGGCAAATTCAAATATTCTACACTACTAATTTTGCTTTAGCAAAATCTCAGCAAGCTAATGCCTCTTAAGGTCTGACTACTAATTCATGTCATACCACCCTGCTGTACGCAGAGTTGTTACACTTTCTAGATGGGAATTCATATTTCTTTACCTTGTTATGGTAATGTTTATTTCAGTTTACAATACAAAAGAGGTTTTTATTTTATTTTTTATTTTTTGGAAGGCTGGGAGAGGGGTAGATTATAATAAATATATTTATAACTTTATTTCATTCTCAAATATTTCTAATTTCTAATCATGCTGCTCTTATATACAATGTAACTACTGGGTTGCTTGGGCATCTTACAGGTTTCAATTCTGTGTAATGATTGTAACACAACCAGCAGAGTTTCCTTTCACATATTTGGTCACAAGTGTAGACAGTGCAGTTCGTATAACACCCGTAGGATTTCGACACCCTAACATGAGGAAAGGTTTTGGTGTTAGTGAAACCCAATTACAAATTCATCCAAAAATTCCTATTTGAATTTTTTCCTTTTTTATTTTTTATTTTTGGAATATTTCACTTTTGGCTATTATTCCCCGATGTAATTTCAAAGGAAATAAGAGAATATCTGGATGTACATGCAATTTGTTCTAGCGCATTGTCTCGTCCATTCAGGCAGAAGAAAAAGAGAATCATTTGGTAATTCCTGATGACATTTGAGTTGCCAAAAAGTCGAGAAAAATCAATTTCTCATTTCATTTGATGTTCGATTTTGGATACACCCAGCAATATCAGTTTTGTTGGGGCTTTTTTTTTATTGTTCTTTGGCTTTGTATACCATTAAACAAGTGATTTATTTCTCCATTGAGTTTGTCGGCCTTAATGATGAAATGAATAATGAAGTGAAAAAAAATAAAATGTTGAGTGAGCAATGTTCATGTGGACCCTATTTCGTGAACAAGCGTGAAGCACGCTAGGAATACTTTAGCCATCGCCTTTTTCCTTTGCCAATGTGAACTTTGATAAACTTCTTTTCTTCTCACATGAAACATGGGAGTATTGTATGTTATCCTGCGTTTGGACCCTCGGGTATCATACCCGTTTCTATCTACAAGTTGGTATGTGGATTTCTTCAACTAAAGAGAGAGAGAGAGAGAACTACAGAAGAATAAGACCCTTGGATATTATTATGCTTGTTTTTTTCTACAAGTTGGTATGTGAATCTCATCAACTTAAAAAGCGGAAAATAGAACTATAATAAAAGCATCTCATGTTCTATTAGATAACTTCCGTTCATTTTTAAAATTTTTTTTGAAGTTAATCCAACCTTAATTATCTCTTAGAGGTGAGTTGGCTCTTCCGATATCCCTACTGGCTTCGACTCTTTTAAATCGATTATGAGACTAATCTGAAGTGTGAGGCAGATCGGGGATGAAGATATTTATATCTGTTCATTTTTTGCCGTTAGTATATAAATTGCACCAACTACAAAAGGGAAAAAGTTAAAGTATCTCTTGTTCAATTATCAAAACAAAAGGTTTATCATTATTTAATTTTATTCATATTTTTTTTTCATTTTAATTAATTTTAATTCTTAGAAATTTTTAAGTAATAATAATTTTGAAATGAACAGAGTAATTAAATATACAGATGGTATGGGCCCTTTTAGTATGTTTGGTAAAAAGAGCCAAAAACCATTAACTAGTCACGTTTTTCTAGAATAATCCCATTCAAAGTCTGTTAAGGGCATGGGAGGGGGTCCCTATTGGGCTATGGCTATGAATGGAGGACAGTTTAACATGTTGCCTGTTAATGTTAATTAATGAGCGTAAACACCTGTCCAAGCTGGTTTGCTCACAAAAGAATTAATAATGATTTGCTTCAGTAGGTTGCTGGGTCAGAAATGTGAAGGAGGGGCCCAGTTTTTGTTCGAGCAAATTCGGCTGAAAAGGTCATTTGGGCCCACAGGCCTAAAATATTCATGCCAACGTTGCTCCTGAAAACGAAATGTTCCGTGTCCTCCAAATTCTAACCTCTCCCATTTATCTTCAATCTCTTTTGGTGGTTGGCTTGGCTACTTGCATAGTTGCATTGCAACAATAATTAATGAACTCTGTTAAAAAGTCACCATTTCTTTTATGTACCAAAAATCAAAAAAGCCATCAAATCCTTTTGAAATTTACCTTTAGATTTTTATTTTTATTTTTAAATTTCTTTGGGCATAAGTGATAAAGTTCAATCCATTTTAGGGATATAATCACACGATGGCGCACGTCCGTCAAATCTTTTGCCATACTAAGCTGGCAACACAGGATTGACCAACGCGCAAAATATCTCATTAAATTATATTATAGTCTGCGCGATATTTTTAATTATTATATTATTATTATTAAATCACGCGTTAATATATTATGAATTTTTCTAATCATGGTAATTGATTTTTCTGAATGATGTAAAAAACCTTGATTAAGATAAAAAAAAATTAATTAGTTACTAATTGAGTCATTTTTTTTTACAAACCTACTTGAGTTAAATATAACATTATTGATTAACCCTTATCTTCTAGACAAGAAAAGAATAAAGAGAAATTCTTCATCTAAAAGAACTGTAACCATTAGATAATATCCATTTATAAGATACTCATTGAAACATTTATATGATTTAACCATGAATATGCTTTATAAAGGAAGACTTTGAAAACAGAGATTTTTTCTTCTTTTTTTCATATTCAAAACAATAATTTTATATGATTCATATATGAGCAACTGGTTTCTTATACGAAACTATATTTAAATTATATAAAACAATCAACGTACATAATAAGATTATAATACTTTTTACGAATTCATATGAAAATACGTAAAGAATACACCGAAAATTTGAATTTGTACAAATATATGACACACTTCTACATGCAAAAGATGAGTCCAAAGCACAAGATTCACTAATTTTTTTATTTTATTTGTTTTCCATTTTGGGTAAGAAGTTGCGAACTTTTTGGCCTAATTTGATTCTCTTAATTGGAAAGCATATTAAAAGGGTAAAGTAATAATAAAAATGTTATGTAAAGTGTTTTTGCTTACCCACCTATCATTTTCAAAGTCCAAATACTTCAATTTTGGCCTTAATCACAAATTTCAATTCAACTATCCTTCATCAATTTCAAAAGGACAAAAAAATAAAAAAAAAATAAAAAAATCAACTACACTTACTTTTCTAAGTAGTTCTTGTTCCTCAAGAAATGACTCATGATAATATATATCTCTCTCTCTTTCTCGTACACACACAACCATATCTCATAAGTCCACCAAACAGTTTCTCTCTACCAATCTCATCTTACACATAATTTCTGTGAACTCACACATTAAGGTCATAGCCAAAGGAAAGAAGCTATGAGTAGTTATCAACATACACACCAAACAACACAAGACTCACACAAAGTGACACCATGTGACTATTGTGGACACACAACAGCTGTTCTCTATTGCAGAGCTGATTCTGCAAAGCTTTGTTTGTCTTGTGATCGTGAAGTTCACTCTACAAACCAGCTTTTCTCAAAGCACACACGCACTCTGCTCTGTGATGTATGTGATGATTCCCCTGCTACTATACTCTGTTCAGCTGAATCCTCTGTTCTGTGCCAGAACTGTGACTGGGAAAAACACAACCTTTCTCTCCATGAACGGAGGCCTCTTGAGGGGTTCACTGGGTGCCCTTCTGTCACCGAAATCTTAACAATTATGGGGTTCCAAGATATGGGTAAAAAATCTCTGCTTTCATCTGATGAAAGAGGTGTTTCTGGTGATGGGTTTTTAGGGTACGCGATTGAAGAAGGGATTTCGGATTTGTTTGTTTGGGATGCTCCTTCTTTTGTTAGTCTTGACGATTTGATTTCTTCTTCTGCTTCTTCTCATAATTATCATGCTATGGAAGTTCCTCCTCTGCCCAAGGTATATGTATAATTGTATATGTATATGTATATATGTATATGTATGTTCCCTTTTATTTTGTTCCCTTGTTTGGATGCTTGGAAAACAGAAAATGCAATTAGAAATTCATTTACTCTTTTGTTAGAATTGAGGAGTTCATTTTGTGGATCTAAGCCTTATTTTTTTAGACTATATATAGTATTAATAATTTATGGATTTTTAATAATTAATTTTTTGAATCTGGATTGTTTGGATGTAATAGAATAAATTGAAAATCTGTGTCTATTGCTACAATTTTGACTTGTTGAGGGTTTTTTTTTATTATTATTGAATCAGAATCGTAAGGCTGCTTGTGGGCGACGCAGAGAAGAGATTCTTGGTCAGCTTCGTGAACTAGCAAAGTCTGAGCCCTTGGACCCTGATCCTCATGTGCAATCAGAAAAATTGTCCTCTGGTTTTGAACGTGACATGGAGGCTGATCTATTTCCTTCTCATGAGGTAAAGTGCTAATGGGATAATGTGAGTAAAGAATTTCGTATGTGATTTTTGTTGGAGACTTTAATTGTTAATGATAACAGTAATTGATTTCGTTTGACAAGAACCTATTTGCATAGAAGTTGGATATCAATAATAATTTTCATCAATAATAATTCTATTGGGATAATTAATTTTAGTTTAATCAAGAATTCATGATTACAATATTATTATAATCATGAATCCCAATTTACTCTCTTGTGATAAATCTTTTTCAAAACCAATCACCAGCAACTTCTATCTTGCTTTGTTATTTCCTATGGCTTGTTTTGTTCTATTGTTATTATGGATAGGCTAGGTCTCTAAGAGGTTGCTCTTTTAATGGTGGAACCGTTCAATGCTGCTTTCTTCACTGTGTGCAAGACATTCCTGCTGATTTTTTTCCCATTTAAAAAGACACTAGAACCACTGAAATCTTATGGACTTTGTATTTCAGTGTCATAGAGAAAGCAGTGAGCCTATGTATCAAGTTGTTCCTCCTGATACATCATTGAGAGCTTATACCGATGAAATTCCAGTTAAATATTCGACTTCTGCTATCGAGGAGACTCATAACTATGGCAACAATGTAGAGCAACCATCAAATTCTCTCAAGTGTGAAACCTTATCAATTACTCCTAAAGCTGCTCCATGTGAGTTAACGAGTCAAGAAAGAGATTCTGCATTATTACGGTACAAGCAGAAGAAGAAAACTAGAAGGTATATTACTATACTAGCATCCATTGCTCGCTGTGCCTGCGTGTGCGTGTGCGTGTGTATGTGTGCGTATGTAAGAGAGAGGTAACTATTCTAATGCTTAGAAATGTTCATTTGAGACTGAGCTGCAGAATTTCTGGTTTGTTAAATTCTTAACTTACCATATTCAGGAGTTTAACCCTAATTTGCATTGTTTTAGTTTCTGCTGAAGTTATTTTCTTTTTTATTTATGAATGCAACAAACTTTAACTCCTCCTAGAAATGATGAAGTTTCATAAATATTGGCCCCAACTAGTATTCCTGGATATGTTTTGGGAATTTTCTGTTCTGATATAATTTCTTGGAGATATCAAGAATAAATTTATACTATGCTTTCTCAAATTTTTTGATTTAATGAGTTCAATTCAGACTTTCCTTGAAAAATGCTGTTGTTATTCTTTTTATTATTTTATCACCATTTACTGTGAAGTGAAGTGTGATTCTGTAGTTGATCATGCCTTGTCCTCTCCTTGCAATTTTTAAATGATTGTTGGGACTATATGAGCTAAGTGTACATATATGTATGATCTTTATGATTGGTATATATAAATTTATAACTTTCCTAGATTTATTAAATTGACACCCTTTACGTGGATAACAACAGATATGACAACCGCATAAGGTATGAATCACGAAAAGTTCGGGCAGAAAGCAGGATACGAGTTAAGGGCCGATTTGCCAAGATTGAACATTGAAACATGGTAGGCTGCTATGTAATGTCATTATAACTATAATTCTCGGCTCACATCTCATAAATTATGTAACATGTCCCTTGTATAGTGAACTTAACTATATTTTGCAAGTGATATATCCTTGGATCCAGAGCTTGGATATTGTGCAGACATATTCCAGCAATACAGTTGATAATAGTGTTCATTCCTTTGCACTGTAATTGATTGCACGTGAGGAAAATAAAGAAGTGGAGTCTTCTTTTAAATCAAATTTACAGGGGATTTTGGCCTTAGATGTTTTTGGAGGGTATGTGGTACCGGTGGACTTAGACTTTTGTCCTCTCAATTCCCAGATGAAAAAAAAATAAAAAAAATCCTCAAAGCTCGAGATAGGACTCCTTAAATTGGTTTGAACCTCAGTGTTGATCATTCCATGGGAGCTAGGGTAAGCAAGTTACACATAACTAAGTATTTGAATATTCTGTGAAAATTCGATCCTCCTCAGTTTCATCTTTGGAAAGGGTTTAAAGCTTTAATCCTGGACCCGTCCCAAACAAGACTGTCTTCTGTAGAGAATACCTGTAGTTTATACACACACAAAAAAATAAAAAAACTACGAATATAAAAGTTAAGGTATAACACAGCTCAGAAAGTATTAGCTGAAGATTTATGAACAAACGAATGAACTGAGTTTTCTGAAATTTTATCTTTTCTTGTTTGATCAGGGGGATATCTAATAATAATACTGAAGTTTTGTCTTGCTTATACATACCCATACCTATGCCAATGATATAACTGTTGGTTCTGCTAGGGAGAGATAATCAGTTTCTACTTGATCTGAACTCAGTTGAGTCTGCATGTTTTAGCCCTCCTTTAAATTTACCTGAATATGTGCTTCCAAGTACTTCAAGAACAATGAATGCAGTTGAGAGGACAATTAGATCGGCCTCTCTTGGGCCTTGGGGAAAAGGGTGCAAATCAAAGAGTTAATTGCAAAAGCAAAGTACATAAACTGTCTTAAGTTATCATACTAACTAGTCTGGTAAATGCTGGAGTATGTGTAGATGAACAGCATTATAGTCTCATATAGAAAAGCAATATAACTAGTTCTTTTCTTTGTGTATTATGAATTGCCAAGTAAATAATTTAGTCCATTGTTATATGATTGAATGTAATATGCATGGGAGGCAATCTTGTTACCTCACAGACCCCCACGTGTGTTGACATTCAAATTTTTATACATTTTGTGATTTCTTCTAGGGTTTAACTTTTCTTATGTTGTAGGATTGTAGGAGAGAAAAAAAGTAGAGAGAAGTTAAATGTGGATCCCATATTTTATATTAAAAAAGAAAAGAAGAATTATTTGGCACAGAAAACGAATTTGTGTAGGAAAATGAGAGTATCTCATGTGGCATGAGAGTATTATTTCCCTTTCTTCTATTACATATATATATGATAACTTTTTTATCTTCTGTCTTGCCTACTTATAGCACTGATATCATAAGCATACGAAGGTGGACATGGAACAGAAAAGATACATTGGAGAAGGGAGCATTTTTCCAGCTACTGCTTTCTTCTGTAGTTGTTTTGGAGCTGTAGCTTGGATAATGCTTACGTTCCAGCAAAATGTAAAGCTTGTGCAAGTTTTTTTTTGCCCCATTACACATTATGAATGCTTAAACGACGCAGAGTTGTCGAATGTTAGTTGTACACATTCCTGTGAGATTTATAAAAATGCGAGATATTGAATATCCAAAAAAATAAATAATAATAAAATAACGAGATACTAGACATATCTGTAAGAAGAACTTGAATGAGGAATGCATTGAAAAAAACGTGTATCATTTAAATGATACAGTTGTGTTATTTTATAGTCACAAAAAACGTGAATTTTACTAAAAAAAAATAAAGGGAAAAGTTCACCAATGTTTCTGCGGTTTGCTTCAGAATCACCTATGTCCCTGTGGTTTTTTTATCACATATGTCCTTGTGATTTGCAAAAAGGTATGTTTTTTATCACATATGTTCCTGTGGTTTTTTATTTTTTACAAAGTACAGGAACATATGTGATAAAAAAAAACCACATGAGCATAAGTGATTCTGATGCAAACCACGGGAGCATTGGTGAACTTTTTTCAAAAATAAAATAAAAGTATAGATTTTGCCTCTATATTTTTATAGGAGCAGGTTATATTTACAAACTTTTTTGTTTACAAACTCTTATAAATTACACTATGTAGGACCGGTCCTACATTAATTACATAGTGTATGACTGGGTCCTATATTAGTGTAATTGTAAAAAAAATTTATAAACGGATCTTATCTCATTTTTATATAATGTAAAATTTAAACTGATACATATTTTTTCTTAGTTTGAACTTTAATAGTTTCTTCTTTTACTACCTTAATAATATTATTTATTTGGTAGAAATAATTTTTTTACTTTATAGTGTTAAAAGCTTTCGTCGGTTTGTACTAAAAAAAAAAAAAAGGTTTCGTTGGTTAACGAGCCATCCCACACGTAATGATGTCTGGCACTATTCATGCCCAAAATGGGGTGAAAAGGAAGGGACGAAGCTAGAGCCATCATGGAGCAGCATTAAAGAATGGGTAGATAGCTCTCGTTTTTAAATATTTATACTAACTAGCTAGCTACACCAAAGGACAAGTCCTTGAAAAATGGATTGGTGAGCAAGGGAGAATAGAATGTCTTCCTCCTGCACTAGTTTTTCGATTCCAATACTAACCTTTTAGTGTTGGAATTCGATTCTCTCAAGTCGGCTAACTAGTTTTTCGTGAAAGTCACTCAGAATTCTGGATCTCGAATCTCGGCAATTTTACCTTGGCTTAAACTTTACCAGGTCGGGCAACGCAGCGGAAAACAAAAAAACACAAATAGGAGGGAGAGAAGAAAAATACAAACAAATTTTAAAGTGGGAAACCTTCTCCGATGAAGAAGTAAAAACTCATGAGATTTAGTCCAGATCAAACGTCCACTATGTAAATAATGGATACAAAGAATCAAAATACGTCAATGTGGTGGTTAACACAACCTCTCCAACAATGGTGATAATCAAACTACCTAGAGATATTTTACTCAAACTCTATCTAGAGATCTCTCAAGTACAAAGTTTAAAGTTTTACTCTCAAATATCTCAATTAATTTTCTCTCAATTTTTTTCTATCTTCTAACCTAGCCTCCACCCACAACAAATGAATATATAGAGGATATGAGATCTGGGGTTTAAAGTTTAGAATTTTTGAAAAATCTCTGAATGAGCTCGGACTTAGCATTAAAGAAGGAAGTCCAAAATTTAGTAACCGCAAAGAAAACAACTGCGACAAAGAGAACAAATATTAGGAGTTATGTGATACATCATATAGATTATTTAAAGAAAGTAAATTAAATAATAGTGAAGGCAGAGAGATAAGCAAGCACCTTATCCACAAGCAAACGTTCGAAATGTGAGATATACAAAGGAAATAAAGGGCATAAAACCGTGAGCATCACAGCGCAATTCATTGAAAAGTTGTAACCGTGTTTTATGATTTAAGCAAGCATTGAACTCTTTGTTTTGTGTAGTATTTTCTTGCCTAGTTCTTTTGTTACCTTTTTTTTTTTTTTGCTGAATATGATTTCTCGGATTTTTTCCAAAATTTGCAAAGAAACAAAGTATATATTGTCACGCAAGCAAGAATAAGATAAACATGGTACGCAAATTAAAATCGGAAATACTGAGCAAGATTACAAAAAAAAAAAAAAAAAAAGTTGTCAAGACTTTAAATTCTGAAATACTTTTCTATTGATTCATCACATTCATTTACAGAGGATGAGTATTTATACACTTTATCTTCAAAACTAATTCCTAAAAATATTCTAACAACTTCTTAAACAAGAATTTGTTGTAAACAGAAACATAAACAGAAAGATAATCTAAATCTTTACAACAGTAATTCAATTTCAAATATCTCTTAATCTAACACTCCCCCTCAAGTTGGTGCATGGATGTCACACATGCCTAACTTGCCACTTGTATTATCCAGAGCTTTTCCTGAGACTGCTTTAGTCAAGATATCTGCTAGTTGACTTTCTGATCTAACAAACGGTGTAGTGATGATTTTCTGATCAAGCTTCTCCTTTATAAAATGCCTATCTACTTCAACATGTTTTGTTCTATCATGTTGGACTGGGTTATGAGCAATCTCAATAGAAGCCTTGTTATCACAGTAAAGGCTCATGGGAAGTTCATAATTAACTCCCAAATCACTTAAAACATTTTTTATCCATAGAAGCTCACAGATACAATAAGCCATACCTCTGAATTCTGCCTCGGCACTTGATCTTGCAACAACCTTCTGTTTTTTACTTCTCCATGTGACTAGGTTGCCTTCTACAAATGTGAAATAACCGGAGGTAGATTGTCTAGTAGTTTTATCCCCAGCCCAATCTGAATCAGTGTATCCTTCAATGTTCTTTTTGCTGTTTTTCGAGAAGAGGATACCTTTTCCAGGTGTTCCTTTGAGATATCTCAAAATACGATATACAGCTTTCATGTGATCTTCACTGGGAGAGTGCATGAATCTGCTTACCACACCAACTGCATAGGCAATGTCTGGCCGAGTATGTGACAAATATATTAGCCTCCCTACTAGCCTTTGATATCTTCCAATGTCTGCTTCTACTTGATTCGGATATATACCAAGTGAGTGGTTCATTTCAATGGGATTCTCAGCTGGTTTGCAAGCCAACATTCCTGTTTCTGATAAGAGATCTAGAGTATATTTTCTTTGAGTTAGAAAGATGCCTTTCTTTGATCTTGCAATTTCTATCCCAAGAAAATATTTTAGAGGTCCTAGATCCTTCATTTCAAATTCAGCTGCTAAATTTTGTTCCAGAGACTTCATTTCATCAAGATCATCTCCTGTTAATACCATATCATCTACATACACTATTAAAATGGTTACCTTTTGTGCTCTGTGTTTATAGAACAAAGTATGGTCAGAATTACTCTGTTTGTATCCGAATCTCTTCATTGCCACAGATAAACGCCCAAACCATGCTCTTGGTGATTGCTTGAGTCCATATAATGCCTTTCTTAGTTTGCAGACCAGATTTTCCTTGGACTGGGTTAGTTGTACCCCTGGTGGTATGTCCATATAAGCTTCTTCCTCCAAATCGCCATTTAGGAATGCATTTTTAACATCAAATTGTTTCAAAGGCCAACCCCTGTTGGCTGCCAAGGAGATTAGAATCCTTATAGTGTTGAGTTTAGCCACCGGAGCAAATGTTTGCTGATAGTCGATCCCATACTTCTGTGTATATCCCTTGGCCACCAGTCTTGCTTTGTATCGGTCTATGCTTCCATCTGCCTTTAATTTGACTGTGAACACCCATTTGCACCCAATTGGTTTTTTTTCATTTGGCAAAGATGTTAATTCCCATGTTGAATTGCTTTGGAGTGCTTCCATTTCCACATTCATTGCTTTCTTCCAATTTGGATCATCCAGTGCTTCCTGTACACTATTTGGAATTGACACACTAGATAATTGATTAATAGATAGTGCATATGATTCGGACAATTGTTGAGTGGATACATAATTGCTGAGAGGATATTTAGCTTTGACTTGTGGGTCAGGTTCATACAATTGTTTCGGAATACCTTTGTTTATTCGAGAGGATTTTCTGATGTGTGTGTCAGGAGGTGAAACAGAAGGAGGAATAAGATTTACCTCGGTATTATGTTGAATTTCTGGGGCAGCCAGAGAAGATCCTTCGGTTATATGTGTTAGATGAGGCATCTCACTTTGTGGACCATCATTTACTGCAGTGGAAACTGCTTCTGGTTGGTCATGTGGGGCTGCTTCAGGCTGAAAATTCTGGACAGCCACGGACTGATTATGTTCTGGTGTAGCTGGTTGTTCATTTGCGGCAGGAAGCAAGTTGTTAAGTGGTACGATGTAAGTAGAAAGCCAAGCTTCTTCTTCTCTATTAATTACTGGTAATGGATGCTCCCCCTGAGAAGGAGAAGTGGAGGCTCCCCCTAAGTAGTATGGTTCATCTTCTCTGAAAGTGACTTCCAATGTGACATAGAATTTATGAGAGGAGGGATCAAGGCACCTGTAACCTTTTTGAACATCTGAGTAACCAACAAAAATACATTTTCTGGCACATGGATCTAACTTGGATCTCTGGTTTTTGGGAATATGGACATATGTGGTGCATCCAAATATCCTAGGTTCAAGATTAGAGGGGTGAGGAATAGAGAAGTGAGAGAGAAGTGTTTGGTAGGGGGTTTTGAAGTTGAGGACACTAGAGGGGGTCCTATTGATGATGTAGGCAGCAGAGGTAACCGCCTCTCCCCAATACGAAGAAGGTACATTCATGCCAAACAGGGATGCTCGAACCACTTCCAATAGAGTACGATTCATTCTTTCAGCCAAACCATTCTGTTGAGGAGTGTAGGAGCACGAAGTCTGATGTTTGATTCCATGAGAAGATAAAAAATCATTAAAACCTCCATCCATATATTCCATTCCATTGTCAGTCTGAAGAACCTGAATTGTGCTGTAGAACTGCGTTTGAACCATATAAAAAAAATTTTTAAACGCAGAAAACACATCTCCTTTGTGTTTTAAAAGACTCAACCAGCACATACGAGAGCATTCATCAATAAACGTTACATAGTAATAGGACTTAGAAAGAGAAGGGACCTTTGCAGGACCCCATACATCTGAGTGGATAACTTGAAATGGAATAGTGCTTTTATTAAAACTTGGAAAAAAAGGAATTCTGTGGCTTTTAGCTAATGCACAGACTGAACAATGGAAATCACTAACATTTATCCTAGAAAAGAAATTGGGAAACAACTTATGAAGATATCGGAATGAAAGATGCCCCAGTCTGCGATGCCATAACCAGATTTTTTCTTTTGCTTTGTCCACAGCAGAGGTAGTAGATGCACGAGGAGAGAGTTCGTTGCTACAGGAAGAGACATCCAAGAAGTAAAGCTTGCCTTTTCTAACACCATAACCAATGATCTTCTGCGTTTGGTTGTCCTGGAAAATACAAGAGGTAGGGAAAAAATGCACAGAGCAATTAAGATGAAACGTAATCTGACTAACAGAGAGGAGATTAAATTCGAGTGAGGGAACAGCCAACACAGATTTAAGATGTAACAAAGGAGAAAGGGATATAGAACCTTGACCAATTATGGCGGATGAACCACCATTAGCAGTTGAAATCTCAGTCTTAGGGGAAGGGGAAAAATCAGTCAGCAATGTATGATTTTTAATCATGTGATCAGATGCACCACTATCTATTATCCAGGAATCAAAATCAGATAATGTAAGGAGCGCATTGGACTTACCAGGAACTCCTTCATAAACAGCATTGGCAGAAGGGAGAGGAGAGTTACCCAGGACTCCTTCGTACACAGCATGGGCAGAAGAGGAATTAGAAGTCATATCCGGTGAGGGAGTGGGAGCTCTGTGCAGAATTTTCCGGCGAGGCCTTTTAGTAAAATCCCACCAATCGGGATACCCAATGATCTCATAGCATCGAGCTTTGGGGTGACCAACATCTCCACAGTGAGAGCAGAGTGGTTTCGGAGGAAAAGAATCTTTGCGAAGCTTTGGAGGACCAGATGATGGACGGCCGCCTTTGGCCACCATGGCTGAGGGCTCAGAGGAAGGAGCTGGACGATTCATAGTGACGCGTTGCTGGTATTCCCTACGGACGTAAGCATAAGACCCCTCAAGATCCAATTTTGGGTCTTTGCGGAGGATTTCACCGCGAACCTGATCAAACTCAGCATCAAGACCGCTGAGAAAGATGTGAACACGTAATCGAACGATAGAGGACTGCATGTGGACAACCCCAGCAACGGTGTCAGCCTGAGAGGAGGTACGATGATCTATATCTTGAAATATGGAAAGGAGTTCATTGTAATAGACAGAGATTGGGCGGCCATGCTGTTTCGTTGTGAAGGAACGTTGATTCAACTCAAACAAGCAAGTTTCATCGGAAGCATCAAAGAAGGTTCTTCGTGCGGCATCCCAAATTGCCGCTGCCGTTTCGAGGCGCAGGAAACGCTGCATCAAAGAGGGAGTCATGGAGTCTATGAGCCAGCTCTTGACTCTCTTGTTGTCGGTAACCCATGAATCGTACGAAGGGTCACCAACCGGTGGTTTCAGAGACGTTCCGGTGAGAAATCCGGACTTGTTACGCGCTCCAATGCGCATTTCTAGCAACTGGGACCAAAGAGGGTAATTGTTGTCATCTAGAACAACGGTGATGGGAAAAGATGAGATATCTTGTTGGATAATGATGTTGGAGGGTGGAGGAGGAACAGGGGAAGACGCGGCGGTGGGGTTGGTTTCAGGGGATGAATTCGTTGTGTCCATTGAAATGGATTAGGGATTTGGAATGGGAAAGGGAAACGGGTTTTGGGTTCGGGTAAAAAAAATGGGTCTGGGTTAGGGGAAAGTAAAAAGACGATGGAATAATTAATGGAAGAAAAAAAATTTCCTTGGATCATAACACAACTGATACCATGTCAAGACTTTAAATTCTGAAATACTTTTCTATTGATTCATCACATTCATTTACAGAGGATGAGTATTTATACACTTTATCTTCAAAACTAATTCCTAAAAATATTCTAACAACTTCTTAAACAAGAATTTGTTGTAAACAGAAACATAAACAGAAAGATAATCTAAATCTTTACAACAGTAATTCAATTTCAAATATCTCTTAATCTAACAAAAGTGTCTTATGGCACAAACGCTTCTCAAATCTCCAATGGAAGGGTTCTTTTCACGGAACATGCCACGTAATGGTGGCATCGTTAGGAGAAGTTTCGCATGGAACTTTTTGGAAAGGAAATATAGGTTGAGTTCATCATTTATGGGGTTGAAGTTGAACTCAATGCTTGAGTGAACCATATTGAAGAAGAACGAAAAATAAGTTTTATTAATTTGCTTTGTGCCTAAAATAATAGAAAGGCTAATTACGAATTAGAAACCTAACTTAAACCGCAACAAAGTTATGGGATGATTCAACTTGAGCATTTTTAATTAAAAGAGTGTCTACTGCGCACATACCATTTCTAAACTACTGTCATTAGTTGGCTGCGGAAGTTCAAATTAGAACTACTTTCATCATAATAAATAAATACTAGCTGTGCTATTATTTTAGTATTAGTGTACATTTCTATATATTTTTCAAAATTAGTTTTTGTTTAATCAATTGTGGTTGCGATCGACGAAGGAGTTTTCGTTATTGCAAACATGATAGAAAGCTGACAGGGAAATCATACAGAAAATTCATAATTAATAATCGCTTGATTGCTTAAATAAATAAAAATAATAAAAAAAAGAACTTAGTTTCCTTCTAGAGACATGCAAATTTAAAAACCACTTAATTTTATTAACAAATTACCTTTTGTTCCATAAAGTCTTTTTTATAAGGATTAAATATATAGAGCAGATCCTATATTATGGTAGTGCTTCCTAGCTTCCCTTCCTTTATAATTACTATGAAACATTAATTTTCTTTAATTTCAAGCAGGAGGAGGGTGGAGATATGGAGAAGGTAATCTATTGATCTAGGGTAGCTACGGCATTACTGCTATACCTACTTTCGAGACTGAAATGACTTCATCTCAAGCATTCAGATACCTACCTTCAAAAGTGAAATGATTTCATCATGCATTCAGAAACAAGTAGCTATAAGCATTGTTACTTCTCTTAAATAAATAGACCTACCATCTCTGATATAACATATTTACTACAAATGAAAAGCACTTAATTTAATCATTACTTACTAGTGCTTAATAAATTAAATATATAGATAGCACCTATATTTAAGTGCTTGGCGTTCCTCATCACCCAACAACTACAAGGTCTAAACCAAAACACGATTCACACACAGTACAAGGACACTCTTGATTAACACTACACACGCACATACACATATATATGTCTAGATTGACCTGTTATGGAGTTTGAAAACAGAGAGCGCCACAAGCAAAAGAAAGACCATTGAGCCAATCAGAGACAGGACCAAAGCAGAGTTCATATGGCGACAGTAGGCATCAAACACATTGCACACTTTCATCCATTGCACGTGTGAGTTCCCATTCTTTCCTATAACTCCCACTGCAGAAGCTGCTCCATTGGCCGAGAACAGCAATGCCATGATTACAAGGTCTAGTATGGTTAGCACCAAGAGTGTCACACTATTTTCACTGCTTCTCGACATCGCCAAAATGACCAAAGATGCAGCTGTATATGAACATGCTATAGCGTTTGACACCAAGAAAAACCTAATCCACAAAAGAAAAACAAAGGTGACAAACAGTTATTATTTTTGAAATAATGTATAAGTTGATGGTTACACACCACATCTTAGTCTAAAATATAAAATATTAAAGCAACGAGGTTATGAATCTTTTTATACTTATATGGTCTTTGATCAATTAAATACTACTAAATCTGATTTCATTACTCATCATTCAAACTTAATTGATTCTTAACCTGAGTTGCCTACCTGTGCTAAGAAAGTCCACAAAAAAAAGTGAGGGGTGATGAGGTTCTGATACCATGTAAAGAACTTTGGGATACATCATCTCAAAAACTAGCTCAAAGAGTGAGAGTGTCTAAGACCTTATAAACTTCACGTTAGTTGCTCATACAACCGATACGAGACTATATATGTCAACACTTATCATTCGCACTTAAATTTCTAAAGAGGGTGTACATGTAATAGATTATTAGTGGTGAATGAGTTATATAGCTAGGGAGCTAGAGAGATGAACTTACACAATAGCAGACATGTATTCCCACTTAGCAGTTGCTTTGAATTGCATTCCAGCGTAGGAGATGATCTTTGTCTCCTTATAAACACCAACAATGATGGTTGCCACAAGAGTGAGTGAGAGCCCCAAAAATCGCAGCAACACATCATAAGGCCTCACCTTCGTTGGCGTCTCCACCACCTTCACATCGCTGTGAACTCCATCCACGCTGCTTGGCTTGTACTGGCTTCCCATATTCTCGAATGTTAAAAGGAAGTGAAGGAGTATTTGTGTATCTGGATCTGGTGTTATTTTGAGAAATGGAGACAGAGAAAAAAGGTTTAACTAATTTAGCAGTGTGTGTAACGATGGGAAAATGTATATAATAACATATAAGGATGGAGCAGCAGAGGTTGATAAGGGTATAATAAGGAAGAGGAGACGAAGTATGAATGAGAAAGGTGGGGAGGTTGGAGCTGCATTCAAAGCAAATCGTACGTACGTATTTAATGTCATCAACGATCTATGGTTAATGCTTTCGCTTTTGTCTCGGAACATCTCATTTTTAGTCATGTCATTACTTTTTCTTTTTTCTTTTTTCTTTCTCCAAAGGATGGTGAACAAATGCTAGCATTAAACGATGAGAATATTATTTCCCATGCTATATACCACATAATTTGTCCTGTACAACATATAAAAAATAGGTGAAATTTATTTATTTTCTTTCTCTTTTCTTCTTCTTAACGAGATCTATAAATTTTTATGTGTGTTAAAGAGATAATTTTATCTCCTACAATATAAAAAATGTTAATTTGATGTATGAATACCTTTAGGACACAGCTCACTAACACGCTCGATAAAACATAAACCACTATTATAGATGTTAATATAAATATTAATATCGACATCATCACTGATAGACTTTAAATTCATAATATTTTAAATACAAAATGAAGCTTTAAAATTTCTAAATTAAGAACTAAAATATGAATTTAATGTCTATAATTTATTAATATTTAAATAATAATATGAATGGTGATTAAGTTCTTTTTTATTAATTAAGTTAATTTTTATATTTTTTTGGTGTTTTAGATATTTGGGAAGATATAAAGGTACAAATATCATGATTACTGTCAAAATTAAATAAAATCTCATATAGAATATTTGGCACCTGAGCACTCAAAAAAAAAAATCCAATCCTAATTCCTAGACGCTGGCATCTTTATAAATATTACTTTCATGACTTTCTAAAGATTATCATTCGATAAAGGGAGAAAGTGATCAAACAATTTCATAAGCTTAGAGATCAAGGAAGAAGGGGGAAGGAAGATCGAAGCGTCATCATGGAGATCAACCAACACACAATCTATGATTCTTTCTAATTTTATTTTCTTTTTTGTTTTGTTTAAGCCAGCTATGTCTAGCTAATTTTCTTTATAGTTAGGGATATGGATCCAATGTGAACCTTTATTTTGATTTAACTTTCATTTCAATAAAATTTGTCTCAAATTATTATGTGTTTATCTCGAATTACTTATTTAAATTCTTGTATGATTTGATCAACCATATAGGAATAAAGAGGGTTAGGATTCTTAATAGAGATATTGGGATCTTAATCTAGGCAGGGGTAAACACTAATTCTTACATGTTCTAGACATAGACTTGTAGAAATTGCAAACTTGTGAGATTCATCGCGCGTAAAGCTTAATCTAAAGGGGGTTTCTAAGACTTTAGGATTTTAATTAGGTTAAAAGATTAAATAACTAAGACATTAGAGATTTAACCAATTATCTCTTAGATGATGAATTATTTGGAACAATAGCGATAGAAATTATTGAATTGAGTTAAATCATTTAAGGGGGATCAGAGGTGAAGTAAACCTTAACTGTATTTTCCATCCTTAATTTTCAAACCCATCTTTTAATTGTTTGAACCATTTTCTTGCATTTAAGTATTACTTGGCATTTGTTCTTTGCTTTCTCTAATTGGCTTCCCATCAATTAAACATTAGTCTTCCCAACCAACTTTTGATTTGTCCAAATTAAGCGAAATAGTAAAATAGTGTTTGGAACACCTAATCCTCGTGGGAACGGTACGCTACTCACTTCTTTATTACTTGTACGACCGATATACTTGCCATGAGCTTAACAATCACTTACCCGTTTACGTTGTTGGGTTTTTTCTTTTTTGGAATACTAGTTGTTTAGTTAAATTGATGCATTATATAATATTAGAACTTGCGATCAAATGATCATCACCAGTTTGGTTGCCGTTAATGATATCAAAGACATTACTTATAAGCTGAAGTTTAAATTATTGGGATGAATTTAGTACATTAATTAAGTGGTTACTAGTTCAAACCTCATCATCCTTCAGATACATTTTTCAGAGTCCCGTTACTTAACATTTTTATATGATGATAAACTAAGATACAAAATTAAGATGTGATTGTACAAGGGGGCGGACCCAGTAGGGGGCTAGGGTGGGCCTCCCGCCCCCTCTAAAATTTGGAAAAAAAATTATAATATATGTAGAAAAATATGATGATGAAATTACCGTATTATACACATTTTTTCCTTCAGTTCACCATGCTTCTGTCCACACTCTTATCCATATTTTTCCTTGAGAACATCATATCATCCTCTCTCTCCTTTCTGTGTTTCGTCCATCACCAACCTCCTTCTTCAGCCTTTCAATTTTAGCTGTGTAAATTCTAGAGTCAGGCAGAATTAACTTCCACCTTTCTAAGATTTGCATGTATGTATAGTCATAGACTATCTTTGATTACATATTTTGAAAAAAAAAATATTTTGAGTTTTAGCACGGATTCAATTATATTTGAGTTTAATAATATCAAAACACGTAGAGAAAGAGTAAGTGAAGAGATATTAATTTTTGTAATAGATTTCTTTCAATTTTTTGTATATTAAGTTTGTATTGTATTTCAAGTACTTGTATTTATGATATAGTATTTTTTATTTTCGCCCCTTCTTATTAAAATTCCTCCGTCCGTCATTTGTATAGAATGTAAGATGATGCCGGTGTGTACGTATGTGTGATTAGAATTATTTATTTATAATTTCCTAATTCGTTAACTTTTAAAAGATGAAGTATATAGGTCTTTATAATTAGATTGAATTCTTTGTTTTTGGACCCAAAAAAAAGAATTCAAAACAAGTTTTTATAGTTTGATTGAATACTAATTAGGTCTTTATAATCCAAAAGTTTTTTGAGAAGTTACCAAAAAAAATGCTCTTTTATGAAATATTTAGAAATATTTTTAAATAAGTACCTAAAAGCTTACTCTTTAGACTTTGTTAACTTTTGGTATTGTGTCAACCTCCAATCTCAACTATCCCAATTAATTGTGCTCCTAACGACCTCTTTCGGATCCCTAAATTCCCTCCTCCTTTGCCATTTGCAAGTACTGCATATGAATCTCCTAACCCTTTTCTGTCTTTGAATGTTGCACTTGTTTCCTCCAATAAATGGTTCTTGTTGGTGATCTTTACCTTTTGCACAAAAATCCAACTTCTTAGAATGATCTTAGAGAAGTAGGCAATGAGGAGCTTTCATTATCTCAGAGAAGTATTGGGCAATGAGTCACCCGTTCCAAGTTATGGTGTCAAAGTCGATTCCACCCAAGAAGTTGCCTTCGGGTATATATAAGAATTGCAAAAGGGGTGATGAAATTTGAAAATATTCTTTCGAGTCAGTTTGAGACATTTTTTTTAAGTTAAAAATTACTTTTAAGCTAAATTAAAAATAAAAATAAAAAAAAATTAAAATCTATTTAGTGATTACATAAGTTATTCTAATAGTTTTGAAGGAGAAAAGATGAAATAATTTGTTATTGACACTACAAAAAAACACAGGATTTAACCACATTGGTGTAGCAACATTTATTGAAATGATGGTATAAATAGGAAAGTACCATAAATTTTACTACACTGTTTACCAATGTGGTAAAATTACCCTTAAAAACAATCATTTTGTATCAAAATCACACAAACAAAAACGTCTTTCCTTATTACAAAAAAAAAAAAAAAACGTCTTTCCCCGTAAAAAAACCCTAAGGTTTAACTTTGCCGTTCGTAAGCCTCAAGGTCAAATGAAACTTTGTAATCTTTAGTTTTACCTTTTTCTTTCAATTTTTCATCATTCGATGTCTTCAAATCTTCGAACACAGCAAGTTCACAATTTCTTCAAATCCTCGTTTTATTTTGCATTTGCGCTTCATCACCTTCGTCTATGGTTGAACATTGAAGGTTGAAGAGCATTTTGAGTTCACCATTTGCAATCATCGGGTTGTAGCCTCTTTTCACTGACGTCGTTTGCATTTGTCTGCTTTCTTCATCTTTGTTAGGTATTTCCTTCCATTGGAGCTCGTTATTATTCCTCGGTGATTTCCTATTCTTCTAGCTTTTGTTCTTTGGTCTTGTCTTCAACTTTGCTTTAATTTTCTTAATTTGTTCAAGTTAAAAGGGATATATAAGGATCTTAGTAAGGGTTTTGTTTGAATTTTGCAGAATATTAGTCTAGATATGGGCCACATTGCTATAGTACCGCTGATCGTGGGAAGGGCAACTTGAAAGAGAATAGAGAAAGAGAGGAAAAGAGGTAGAAAACCCGGAAGAGGCCATGAATTGAGAATATTGATTGAGATTTGTGCTGGTTGGTGGGTTGATTTGCTTTGCTCCTCAAATTGTTGAGTTTGAACTCGCGGTGGAAATTAAAAGCAGAGAGAGAAATGAGGTCTCTGTTGGACTGTCCTACGAGACAATCAACTTGTGGTCGTTCAATGGTGCGGCTCTAAAGATTCTCATACATAGCTGGATTGAATAAGAATCCATGTCATGACATTCAGTCGAAGGTGAAGGTCTTGTTTGCTAGCCGTCTTTACAAAATATGAACTGTATGCAGCCTTTACCGTGTTAATTTTTCTTGTTTTTGTAGTATTTGACTGCATGAGACTATGAGAGTGATGGTCTTCAAGCTATTAACACCAGAATATTAGTAGTGGTGTTAATAGCACTTCTAATGGATTAGATAGAGAGAAGACATCATTTGAACTCCATCTGGAAGCTCTGGATATGTGGATTTGGGATATAGTGCCAGTGCAAGTTCTTTAGCTGTGGATAATGTTAGAAGCTGTTTCTTTCCATGGTATATAAGGGCATGTCTTGTGAATCATGGTCTCTTTTTTAATTGAGTTTCTGCTCAAGTAGGTGGTGGATGCCAAAAATGTTTGCTTCCAGCTTAACGAGCATCGTGACTCATCTTCATTCCCTGAAGCATATTTTCATATAGCATTTGCGGTAATTGTTTATAATTGATTTATATTGATCTCATATGTATCCTTTTCTCATTTAATAATCACCAGAATTTTAGAGATTTGATGGAAAAGGAACAAAAAAGAAGGGAACACAATAAAATATATTTCACCAATGTGACTCCAAGTTATATAACACTAACCTTATACTCCTATTTATACTAACAATTTATGTCAGGACAAGCATAGTACAACTAGTACAAGCATTTAATCTAGGGGTACCCATAATATTTTAACAATAATATTTCTTTCTGAATGATAAATGAAAATAGTGGAATTCAGTACTAAAGAGCTAATAATTTTGCTGCTTGTTTCAGGACATTATAATTCTTAACAAGGTTGATTTGGTATCTGCAGAGGGCTCTGGAGCTAATTTGCTGCTCTGCACCCATTCCATTAAAATCTAGACTACACGACCCATGTGGACCAAATTGGTGAATTCCATTGCCAGCTACATTTTGTAGTCCATGCCCCAAATTGGTTTTGAATCATGAATCAATAGTATAATTTTATTTGAACTTTGTGGGTGTGATTTTTCCTTTTAAAAATCAAGCCAGACAACCTCGTTTTCACGCTGCCATTAAAGGAAGTGCAGCAACCTGTTTTGCATTTATAGTTCAAATTGTTGAACTTATAATTCCTTATCGAAACCATTAACTCCACTAAAAATACATTGATTTTCTATTTTTTAGTAGTCTTTACATTTGGAAAATTAATTGAGTGGTGTTGATTATTTTTATTTTGGTGAATGTAAAGCTTTTAATAATTTCATTCAACACGCGGTAATAATGTATGATACATGATTGAAAGGGCCCTGCAGGCTGTCACTTTATCCATTAATCAACTGAATAAAAGAAAATTGTATCTTTCTTTCCCTGTTTACAGTTACTGTGGGTGAAGTAGAGGCCTTACATGAACTCTATAAGAAGTTGAGCAATTCAGTTATTGAAAATGGTCTTATTCACAAGGTGAGGCATCGTTTCAGATTAATGTGACGTCCCTAAGTTTGATCCTTTATTCTCTATTATGTAATTAAAGTTTTAGATCATATACACGTCCATGAAGAATTTCAGCTGGCACTCTTCAAGAACAAAAGCATGAGTAATCTGTTCGCAGACGGGGTATGTTAATCTGACCCATCTTTGTAATTTAGGATTGTTTAATCTTGTTCAGGTTCTTGGAGACTGATTTAACTGAAGCTGTTATGGATGTCATTTTCCATAATCTTTATTTAGCTGATATGTGTAGGAGGGTAGTGTCTTTGTAGAACATTTTTTAGGGCATAAATTCCAATTGCTTGTTTAGAAAGCCGAATTTTATTTTTGAATAGCCTTTTGAAGTACTAGTTTTTCGTAGAAGTGAATAAAAATAGTATGATGATGAAAATCTCGAGAGCTAAGTAGTAATAGTAATTTAATAGTACTAGTACTAGACTAATAGACTAATAGTAGGAAGGTCTGTGCTTCACTACTTGTGTGTTGTGCATGCAGTACAGCGAAATGTATAAACTGATAGCTGTAGATTTACTAGGCGTAAATTCATCATGAAGTTATGAAGAAAAGACAAAATCATGAGCTTTTTAATGTTAAATTTCCCTTTATATATCTTCTATTGTCTTATTTATATATAGCTTTTTATGGATCCTTTATTTTTTATCTATAGTCCAGGATTATATGTGATTCATATTCTCTGTCTTCCGCTTCCTTTAAATATACTGCAGAATATGATCATGCATGATGCATGTACGTAAGGTACTATGTGCTTATTGGATTTTATGCTTCAAATATTCATTACTGAACATTGGATCTTGTGTTGATTTCAGGCATGCTTCTTAGGTCCATCTGTAAAAGCCGAGAAGAAAGTACCTTCTATTCTAGACGGGTTGAGTGATAGCTCAAACAGGCAAGTGGCATATTAATATCTATGCTGTCTGGTTTAAAAAAAAAAACTAGAAAACAATATTTTCTTATTATCATATTATTGCACTTAAAATATGATTAATAAGGTTTCTTGATACATTTATGTGAAACTTTACTGTATATGACAATAGTGGTTTTACCTTTTAAAAGTTAATCTAATTCACCTTCATATTCTACCGCAATACTGATATTGTGACTCCATTTTCTATTTTCGTTAAGGCCTTGATTGCAAATGCTAGAAAGCATAGAGAACTTAAATTTTTAGCAAGAGTTTGTCAGTATTAATCATTTCTTCTGCACATCTTCAAAGCAATCAAAAGTTGGATAATTCTATATATAAGATTTCAGTGATTAAATTATATTCTTACTATTTATCTCTTTAATTTCTAAAGTAGTGGCCACCCTAAAGTACCTGGAAGAACACCCGTTCGAATAGGGTTGGTTCAGATCCTTGCGATGATTAACAGTTTCCAAGTTCCTATGATGCAAAACACACACATCTGAAGATAAGGCTTTATCTGGACTATGTACTTGCAGCAGGCCACTAGTATTAATCCCATTGTCCAAGCAAAAGCCTTAACCTGATAGAGAAATCATTTTTTATGATATTCCCTCTTTCTTTAATTCCTGATTTTTTTGGGTAGATTAGTTACTAATTTTTCTCCTTTTAGGGACCTATCTTACAACAATGACTTGACAAGACCACTTCCACAATCCATTGGAGAGTTGAAGAAGTTGTCAACCTTGTAAGGCAGTATTGGTTGTAGCTTCAATGGTCCAATTCCAGACAAAATAGGATACCTACAAGAGCTCCTCTTCTTATAAGGATTTTTAAGTCCGTCATATAGTGCAAATATTTGAATTGGTTTTTTAGTTGCTCTAACTGAAAACTTACTGAATAATGGTTTCATGTTTATTCGTATTTTCTATAGAAGTATTCTGCTATATAACTAATGTGTCTTTAGTTTTTGTAATTTAATTATATATCTTATATCCTAGTCTAAATCATTTACTTTGAATTGCAGATCTTTAAATTCAAATAGCTTTAGTGGAAAAATTCTGCATTCTATTAGTAACCTATCAAAACTTTATCGGTTAAATTTAGCTGACAAACAGCTTCAAAGGCTTATCCCAGTATCTAGTGGTAGCATCTCTGGTAAGTTACACCATGCGAAGCATTTGTATGTCAACTCTCTTTTGGAATAGTTCTGAAGATTCTAACAAATTTCTATTATATACACTATTCTTCTTTAATTTGATTTATTGCTTTGTTATTAATTCAGGTCGCTGCAGTCTTATCAATCATTTATGTAGTATACATGATAATTTTCCTGAAGAAAGTGTAGCTGGTGTGAACTAATGATGTTTTATCATATGATAACGTTAACTGATTTAGCATGTAAGAAGAATTTTTGGTTTCGCTTGTTTGGTTTTTTTTTTTCATGCCAAATTGCTTTCTTATTTCTTCTCTGACGAATCTGCAAATCTTTAAACCTCAGATAGAGAAAACAAGACTAGAATATATAAAACATGATGATTTAATATTAAGAATATTTCAAAGAGTTGTAAAGCAAACTCTGCAAACGATCTAGTCAATTGCCAGTGCAAAAAGAGGTTGAATTATAAACTTTGTAAAAATATGTAACCAAATATATACCACATACACAAACTCTGAAATTATTTACACATTTTCCTTCTATGGCACTACACATGCATTTATTATAGAACTCTCCATCTGAATACAGGGTGAGGAGATGGTTTGTAGAGGTGTCCTGCACCGGGATGGTTCTGTTCTCATGTCAGTCTCCTTGGATCAGTTAAAGGTAACATTTGGACAGCTCTTCCCTTGTTCTCTTTTCTATTGATGGAGTGTCAATTTCAGTAGTATGAATTGTTGTAAACATGCTCTCAAGGCTATCTAAAGCAGCATGTGTCTAAAGCTTATAATGCTTTTACTTGGGTATAAATGAATTATTTCCTATAAGCTCTAGCTAATCTAAATAATTATAAATAAAATTGACCTTTGTTTTTTCTTACTGCAACTACAACATCTAGCAAATCTAAATAATTATAAAAAGAATCCATAAACGAAAAAAACAATAAAAAAGGTTATTTATAATTATAAATTTTATTTTATATTATTTTTTTATTATAGAATAACATGTTAATAGTTGTTATCGTTATTTTTTATCCATCATGGTTATTTTTTATACAACTTTTATTGATTTCAATTATATTACTAATATTAGGAAGTGGTTCAGTTAGTTTGGATTTTCTTTTTTCTTTTTTTCGATAGTGGGGACATAGATAATTTTATTTTATTTTTGTTGTATTGCTAATCAAATATTGCATGTCTTAACTCTTAATTTTGCAGGAGCTAAGTTGCTTTCAGTTAAGCAGTCACCATGTGGCCCTGCAAATTTTGAGGAAAGGGTCCACACTTGTGGCATTGCATTATGGGAAAAAGGTGTGTCATTTTAAATGACACACCTTACATCCTTTTACTCTTATAAGAGGTGAGACCCACATTTTTAAAACTTTTTTCCTTTATTCCCTCCCTCATGATTTATCTCTTTCTCTCACTTAAAATGATATAACTTTGTGTCCTTTAAAATGATACACAATTTTCGCTTGCAATATTGTTCACTCATTCTATTATTCTTAATTATTTATAATGGTTTACATTTTTAATTACCAGTTGACTATTGTTGTGGTCACTTGTACTATTATCTTTATTGTCACATAAGTTCTTGTAAAGCAGTCCGGTTCCATTCTTATGAGTGCAATTACGACACTTTTATGAGATTAATTCCAAGATATTATGTCTGTATTATTGGACTGTAAATTTTATTTGGGTTGCATACTTGTATCTGTGTCTTTTGTTTTAGAGTACATTGGAATTAAAATTCACCATGACTTACTTGTATTTTGTTGTCATCCTTTTAATTCATTGATTCAATTTTCTTCTGGCTTGTAAGCACTTAAATATTTCATCTTTCAATCTAACGAGGGACTTCAATCATTAGATCCTAGTTTCTTTTCTTTAAGGTTTTAAGATCATTGTTGTACCTTGGAAATTTGATTGATGTTGTTATTTGCAGTCTTCAGTGCTTCATTCGTAACCAAAGTCAACTGTGGGAACTCCTGTATATATTGCTCTAGAAGTATTGCTGAGACAAGAGTATGATGGCAAGGTAGATTATTTTGGTTTCATGGTATTGTTGAAAGAAGAAAAAGTTGTTAACTACATATGGTAGATACTATGATGACAAGAGTATGTCTTTTGGGACCGAAAACATTTGAACTTGTGAGCTGGTCTCTTCATCTCTTGATTCCCCAAACACTTTGGAAGATGGGTCATGCTATAGTCAATTAATGTTAGGCATTAGTGGTCTATATACTGAAAGATTATAATGTTTCTAGCTTCAACCAGTGGCAGTTTACGTATAACTTTTAACAATTTTTGCTTCCCTTTACAGGATTTTGGCCCCCACGGCATATATATTTTTTGCTTCAGCAATACCTGTCATTTCACTTGGTGAACAATTAGAGAGAAATACAGGTACTGAATATTCTAGCTTCAATATATTATTCTTTTTCTTGAAAAAAAAGTATTAAAAGATAAAGTCCTCCCAATGTTGCACTCGTTATTCGCCTTCACAATTGCAACCCTTTTTCTTTTTTGGAATATATAATATTTTTTTTAAAGAACTTAGGAAATAGAACAATATTATTACCATACTATATGAGCTTTATAACATATGCCTATTGTTTGCACTTGCAGATGGTGCTCTAACAGTTGTTCAAACCTTGGTATCCACTTCTATATGTGGCATTATACACTCAATCATTGGCGGTCAACCTTTGCTGATTTTGGGAGTGGCAGAGCCTACTGTGATCATGTACACATTTATGTTCAATTTTGCAAAAGAAAGACCAGAGCTGGGCCTGAATCTATTTCTAGCATGGACTGGATGGTGAATAGGTTTTTCTTTTGATATTTTTTTCTCCATGTTTTCATTTGGAGACCATGATGCAATTGTGTTCTAGTACCATCCATCATAATGTGACTTAACATTGTCCTGTTTTCTTTTATAACTTAAAATTGATGTCTTGTATAAATTCTTCAATGATATCAATAAAAAAACTTACATATCCAAAATTGGATATAGGATTTGGAGTTTGGTTCACGTTTTATCGTGTTTACTATTTTGCATGATTTAATATTATTTTCTTTATTAATGTAATTTTATTAAATTTGAAATATTTTTTTAAAAAAAAAATTCATATATTTAGCCACATTCATGAAGAATGTGGCTAAAAAAAATTCATACATAAGTAGCCACATTTTTTTATTGTGGCAAATTATACAGTTTAACCACATTTATAAAGTGGCTAAATTAACAATAAATGTGGCTAAAAAAAAGCTACCACACTCTGTCAAAATGTGACAAAGTGAATAAAATAATGTGGTTAAATTATTGCAACACCACTATTAGCCACATTTAATTAAAATGTGGTAAAGTTAATTAGCTACATTTTTTATCAATGTTTGCCACATTTTTAAATGTGGCCAAATAACATTTTTGTTGTAGTGTGAGATGTATTATTAGGGTAAAGGATGAAATTTATAAATACAAGTTTAGAATAAGGACAAAATTATAAAATAATATGAAGACTCCAAAAAGTTGACATACATTTAAAAAAAAAACTCCTATTAGTAGCTTTTAACTTTTTCTTTCATTATAAAAAAAACTCCTTTTATAATAGAAGTTTTTATAAAATTATGTTTGGTTAAACTTTTGCTTTTAAATAAATAAAAAACTAAAACTAAAACATGTCAAACAATCTCCCAGTGTGGATTTGATGTCATGGTTTGGGCGATGCTAGAGTCAAGACGAGGATGGAGGAAGAAAACCAAAGGTTACAATGAAAATAGGACCAACTTGGAGACTAGCTAGGATAAAATTAGGGAGGGAAAAGCATGTGGAATCCATATATATAGAGGTCTTAATGTCTAAAATGGCTAATACTTGAACACATTAGCATAACTAATTAGTTAAAGTTCACGCCACGTCAACAAAACTTAGTAATAGAATTTAACTGACCGTTAATCTCCGTAGATTTAGTTACAAAATTTTAGAAATGAAGGGATCTATTTAAAAAATTTGTAAACTATTGAGAATGGGTGAAGACAGTGGCGGACCCATACTAGTACTTGTAAAATTCTAGAGCATCCATAACGGGATTCTCATCATCTTGCTCTTCATCAATTTCATCATAGATCGGGACCTTCAGGTCTTCTGTCAAGTCTCTGATGTCAAAGACCCTTTCGACAGTGTGTAACTCGTTGATAAACTCATCTGGATGAGTGGTGCCCTTGAATTTCAGGATCTCTATCTTCACCCCAATATTAGCAAAAAAGAATTTATCGCCAGGTTGACTTCATCCTTGTTGCTCATAGTTCCAGAATGGGTTTTCGCCCTTTTCCTCTACATGAGATGATCTTTCAGACTTCTTTCCTTCATCTAACTCGTCCAACTGTGTTAGGACAAACAGTTGTTTGAGCTCCTGAATTCGTCTATCTTGTTCCACCATTGCAGCTACAATTATGGCGTCTCGCACGTAGATGTGTGGTCGTCCGCCGTCGCTGTTAAGGCTTTTACCATGCCCCTCTACCGCCACCGTCGCCTTGTCCCCATTGTCCACGGGCTTGACCTCGACCGCTTCAGCCATTTATATGACAAACAGAGCTCTGATTACGAAATAATGCAGAAATAGTAACCAATTGGCTAAACTGAAAGAAAGAATGAAATAAGAATTGCGAGAAAATACTTTTCTCTTATCTTAATTTTATTTAACCAAAAACAACCTGATAACACTAGGATTCTCTAACCCTTAAATAGACAAAATAGAATAAAAAAGGTAAATAACTAACAATTATTAAAAAGCCCTAGAATATAAAAAAGCTCAAATAACAAAAGGATAAATAACTAACAATTATTAAAAAAAACCTCTAAATAATAAAAAAGCTCAATCCAAGTCAGTCAGCTCAAGCGCATCAACTGAGGTCATTCAAAATGTGTAGTCAAGAATGGAGGGCAAACTTTTTTTTTGGGGGGGGGGGGGGATTGCACCCAACAATTCCTTCAAATCGTAAGTAAATTTATGTAAGTAGTAGTGCAAGAATTGTAATTCAAATCGTAACAGATTCTATTAGACTCTTTAACCTTAAAACTAAATCCTAATGAAGTAGGATTTTATTATAATAGGTTAGGATTATTTTACACCATTAAGTTACATTTTTAATCTTGGCTGTTGATTCTATTTATATCCAATAGTTTTAATTTATTAAATATTTAAGTCATTAGATTGAAGCAAATCAATGACCTAAATTTGATATAAAAGTTCTTATTCTTACATCAATATAAGAATATTTTGCGTTATATCTTATCAATTTTTTTACCACATCTTGCTACCAACTTTGTGATCCGAGAAAGGAGCGGCGTCGACATGCACAAACTTCGTGGGATGTTAAAAGTAAATGAGATTCTGTCCTCTTTATCCCGGAACTTTTGTTAGCATATAGCTCACGTTGTACACGATTCATGAATGAAAGCTAGCAGAAGATTGTACTTTTATTTCGCATGGCTGCTTGCACTCAAACGCAAAATGTAAAGAATATATATACATTTTCAGTTTTTCGATCTACCTTTTTTTTATGAATATAACAAGAAGGATAATTAATCATCTAATTTTTTCAAAAAAAAATAGCAAAAGTAGAACATAAACCTAAATAAATATAAAAAGTATTCCTTACTATTCATTACAAAACATTGCGAGCTTGAAAGTCATCTTGTCCTTTTCTCTCATAGTTTGTATTGAAGCAATTTAGCTTAAGAATTCAAGAATTAAACTATATATATGAAGTTTGAGTACAGGTTTCGATAACCGGGGGAATGGCTAGCAAGAGGGGCCATCTAAAAGCGGGTTTCCCCTGTCACATGTTACGGACACCCCCTTCCGTTTCTTTGTGCTGTTTTGCGTTATTGCAAGATTCATCCTCATCATCATTCTAGCTGGCTCAGTGCACCCATGTTGGCCACGTTAACTCACTCTTTTCTATTTACATTTTAGTCCACGTCCCAACTTAATTTGCCTATTTCCTTTTTCAGATTTTTTTTTTCACCTTTCAACTCTAGGCTCAGGTTAGAAAGAAGTTAGGTTATCAAATGATGATAATTCAGTTAACGTATGAGAGTTGAGTAAATGGAGGTGAAAATATGCATATATTTGATCTTCTCCAATATCATCTTTGAGAGAGATTTAAAACATTAATCATAAACCTGTCTCGAACTTCGAATCAGTCCATAAGAAACTTATGAAATTACCGGAGATACTCTAAAAAAAAATTAGGTTTAATCAGGTGTTGCCTTAAATAGGTTTGTATGTTCTAAATATAGGAAATAAACTTGATTTGCTTTAAAAGTCTAGCTCAAACTTAATCAGGCGCACGCGCATTCTCATTACATGTTCCACAATGTTACCAACTCATGAACTGTTAAGGAATGAAGAAAATAAAAAGTTTGAAACAAATTAAAAGAATAAAGAAACAAAACAAAATAATAAATTAAGGAAAAACAAATATGTTATTGACATTGTAGTGTAAAAAATAACTTTAAGAACTCTCAACGCCAAATCAATTTGTCACAACACATTTGCGGACAAAGCAATAGAAATTTCGCCATGTGACAACTTTTATATAATATACAAAGGGGATGGATATATTTATAAATTTTTTATTTACAAACTACACTATATATGTCTTATCGGTAAGACACCCTTGAGTGAAGTCTTACCGGTAAGACATAGTATAGTTTGTAAAAAAAAAAATTGTCAATATAACCCTTCTCATATACAAATAGGTTACAATTTTCAAGAAAATTATAGACTTCATTGAAGGAATTTTTTGCTTAAATTATACCACAGTTGTCAACACGAGTTAAGTAATTAGTGGAGAAAGAATATGGTTTCGATTCCCTCAAATGCATTTTTGGGGATGGATGAAAATTTTTAACTGTGATTAAGTTCGGACTCGAGATTAGTCTCATAGCCGGTTCAAAGAGTTAAAACTTGTAAACTATACGGGGAGTCGACTCGTCTCAAAGAGGTAATTAGAATTGGTATAAAAAAATACATATATTACATAAATTTAGCAAGGAAGAAAAAGGGAGGGAAACTAGTACGTAGAAGTAACGAAAAGTTTGTGAAGTTAAAAAATCATTTCATTTTTTTATTGGGTTATAAAGAAGATTATAACCAGAGGAAGCTATCTCTATTTAAAGTAAATGAAAAAGTAAACTATTAAGCCTCAGCAAGAACTTATGTTAACAAAAAAATAAAACTGATCTTCAAACTCAATTCATGAAGTTGACAAGAATGCTTTTTGTTTTGTTTCGGGAAGTTTAATGATTTCTTACATGCAAACTAATTAAATACTTCCTAATTTTGGGAAACAAATTAAATAGCGGCTTGCTAGGTAGCAAGTTTGTCACACGAGAAGCTCCCAATTGTTGAGGTGGTGAAAACCTCTTCGAGAAGTGAAAGCCAAATGTATATATGTTGTCCGTAAGCAAGTGCTTTATGCCATAATCTATGGGGATCCTTTTACTTTTTATGTGTTATTTAAAGACACTTCTCCTTGCCAAGATCAATCATAACTCACACACAAGTAATCTAGATCTCACTCTCACCAAGAATGGCAACCTTCTTCCCTCATGACTTGACCCTCGTCTTTGTCTTTGGCCTTCTTGGTACGTAAAACACCTTCTCAATCTATGCACTTATTTTTCTTCCTATCTACACCTACATATATATATATATATATATATTATATAAATCATCCTTCTCTGCTTACTGTTTTTCCTGTTTGTGATTTTTACAGGCAACTTCATCAGCATCATGTGCTATTTAGCCCCAATGTAATCTCTCTGTCTCTCTCTATATATATATAGATATATGTATTTATTGTGCATTTAATCCTTACTAGTGTCTATATGATCTCTAACGACATCTCATATATATATAAATTAAAATATTTGTTGTAGGATTACCTTTTATGATATCTACAAGCGACGATCAACACAAAATTATCATGTTTTCCCTTACTCGATGGCTCTCTTCAACTCGATGCTAATACTCTACTATGCCCACCTCAAGGGCCATGGGGCATTCCTGCTCGTCACCATTGGCTCCTTTGGTTGTGCCATTCAAGCCGCTTATCTCATCACCTTCTTCACTTTTTCCAATTCCAGAACAAGGGTATGCTAGATCTCTCTTCCCATTTATATACAAAGGATTAAATATATATGTGAAGTTTATTACTACACCGGTATAATAATAAGAAATTTTATCTCTAATCTTGAACATTTATTGGCTTACATTTAATGGTTCACATATCTAATAAATCAAAGCCGTTAAATATAAATAAAATCAATGACCAAGATTAAGTATGTAAGTTATATCGGTATAAAATGATCTTAACACACACACACATATATATATATGAGACATGATTTTTTGACTTCAATGTAAGATTAAAAAATCTAATTTCTCATTATAGCCATTGATTTTCGTTCATCTGACAATTGAAATTTATTTAAAACTAATAATTAATTAATAGATACAACTTAATAAATTATAACCATTATATAAACGAAAATTAACGGTTGAGATAAGAGTAGAACTTCTTAATCTTATACGAAGTCAAGAGATCTCCATATATATATATATATATATATATATATTTATTTTTTTATTTTTTTTCAAGTTGGGTCCGTATTTATCAACTAGTTAATTAATTACCGTTTTGGTTAATTTCCTAATTTAAACATGCAGTTAGCGACAGCCCAATTAATCATTGTATTCAATGGTGGGGTGTACATAGGCCTCGTATGCATCACATCCATGCTCACACCATCACCTCACAAGTTGAAGGTTGCGGGGTGGATCTGCGCCACTTCCTCTGTCTGTACCTCCGCCGCGCCTCTCAGCATCATGGTATACACCACTAGGGAGTATTAATTAATTTTTCCCCTGCAAAAATGACAAACCTCAACAAATTTAATACCAAACCAACAACCTTTTCTTTCTTTTTTTGTTCTAAGTATGTTATTTTAATTCATTACATTAATTTAATTTCTCAGAGAACAGTCATAAAGACAAAGAGTGTGAGGTTCATGCCCTTCCCCTTATCTTTATGCTTGACCCAGAGTGCCATCGTCTGGTTCCTTTATGGCATGTTTTCTCACGACTACTTCATTGCCGTAAGTAGAAGCTACCCATATTTTTTTTAATGATCCCTTATGAGTTAGTTACTTATATTATATTTATATATATACTCATCTTGATCTGGGTGTTTGCGTGTAGATGCCAAGCATACTAGGGTTTTTGCTCGGTGTTGCACAGATCATCCTGTACTTGTTGTACAAGAAAGGCCCTCGGAGAGAAAAGGAACCATCAGAAATTCAGAATGTGAACGAGACATTAGCCCATGATGATGCATGTGAGGTGGAAGGAGAGATGGTAGAATTTGGTGATAACATGAAACACCCAATTGACAACACTGACGAAGATGAAGCAGCCACCACACTGGAACGGGAACCACCAAAGATGGACGGAGAAGAAATAGTTGAAATTCCTGAATAAATGACCATGACCATTATATAATCTATAGTCTTATAGTTTATAGTATACTATGAATGTAATATAATAAATAAAACGAATTGATCTTAGGCTTTTGAGGGAGAAGTCGTTGGCTAATGCCTGAAAGGTCTAATGATTTAGTTCCAAAACTAAGATATCACATGTACACATTGTATTATAATATATGTTGTTTCTGTTACGGGTTCTGTATAAACTGATAAAGGAAAAAGTATATATTATTTTAAAAGACATACAGTGTTCATTTAAAATGAAAGAAAAATATAGATCATGGGAGAGAGTGAATGTAAAAAGTTTTAAAGGTTTGATCTCATTTCTTTGTGAAAGTGAAAGGACACAAGGTGTGTTATTTAAAATGATATACTTTTTCCGATTTAGAAATGAGAAGTACCAAAAATTATAGTTAATTTGGAGTTTGTCCGTGTTGTTTTCGACAAGTTTTTCTCGTATCTCGGTTTGTTCGAAAATCTTTATTTATTAATTTATGGATATGTTTTTTTATGTAAGAGATAAAATTATTTTTTACACTCACATAAAAATATGTGAGATTTATATGGGATCATGAAAAAAGAAGAGGAAGAAAAAGAAAATATGAGCTTCATATATTTTTATGCGTATAATAAGAGATAAATTTATCTTTGATAATATGACATACATTAAACCCTTAATTTATACCACCTTTACTTTTTAAGAAATTTTATATATTTGTAATGACGTGTTCTAGTAGTCTTAAATGAAAACAACGTGGATAAATTGATAAGAGTATTATCATAAAGACAACATGATGAATGGATGTAGTTAGTAAATTAAGTGATCGGAATAGATATATTCGAAAAATTTAAAATAATCGCATAGTTCTTTACAATTTAATATATTAGAACAATGTTTTTCTATATTAGAACGAATAACTTCATAAAAATTCTACTTGTGGTGGCTGATGAATAATAGTTACACTTATCCACCGATAGAGGGGCATCTTTGTCATATGAAGTCTCTCCCCAAGCTGATACTCTTTGTCAATTACTTATTAATTGTTAATTTCTACAACAAATCAATGTTTTAAAGTATAATAAATAACTAATAAAATAAGAGAGAACATGTACCAGCTGCCGGATTTTCAGGCACATGAACATCCTTCTTCTCTGCAAAAATGTGCAAAGGGATGTTAACAGTAACTTCATGATGGTTGGTTGCGGGGGCCTCTTCAGGAATGACAAAGGAATGTGACTTCGAGGTTTCACCTATTCTATAGGGCGGTGTGAACCTTTCTTGGCCTGAACTTTGGGGGATTCTCACTGGGCTAGAATTAGCTAGGAACGTAGGATTTAGAAAGCTGATCATTGAAGAAGATGTTATGGATAACAATTAATGTTCTGCATAGCCCCTCAAACGAACCAAATGATAGTCATATGGCGCGTAGAATGGTTAGAAGAGAATGGGAGGTCAAGTTTATCTATATAACAATGCTTGCACAAATTGGCTCGCCAAGGCTGTACTCAGAGGAATTACTAGTCTCCAAGTATTCATTCATGGTCCCCAGGAGCTGTTGCAGCTAATTGTAGTAGTTTAGTTTCGTCTCTTTCTGATATTTTTGTGTACTTTTTTTCCCTCATGCTTACCAAAAAAATGTGCAAAGTGATTTTTTTTTGGTGATATATTTATAGGAAAAAGAAGTATCGTTTAAAATAGGTGATTTACGCAAAGTATGACTAGTCATACTTTGTGTAAATATGAGAAATTGCTCTTTTTTCTCTCTTTCCAGTCACATCGTTGACATGTAAAGTAAAAAAAAAATAACTTTTCAGATTTACACAAAGTATGACTGTGTACGTCGTTAAAAGGACATAACTTGTGTCCTTTTAAATGACACACTAAACCCTATATTTATATTGATGTTTATAAAAAAGTGAGTTTATTATTATTGCATTAAAAAAATCAAAAAAAATTAATTTTAGTATTTTTTATAAAAAAATTATATATTAGATAAAAGTAAAAAATAAACCAAACACACGATATATAGGTCGGTTTTAAAAGTGTTTTGCATAATATTATCTTTTATAATTTAAAATAATATCATTTTGAGTTTAAAAAAAAGTAAGGGATATTTTAGAAATTTTATTTTCTTCTTACATTATAAATTTTATTTAAATACCCATAAAAAAATTTCCAAACCTGAAAATGATATCGTTTTGAAGTTAAAAAAAAAAAAATTATTTCTGGAGAAACGTTAATCGCTTAATTAAAATGCAAAAAATCGAGCATACCAAAAAAAAACATGCAAAAAATCGAATAAGAAATTAGGCCACATAAAAAATTCTTCTACTCTCTTATTGGGCTCAGTCTACAACTTTTTCGGGCCGGTGGGAAAGTCCACCACGGAATCTTCTACTCCGCGAGGCACCGACATTGGTACTCTGCAAATTAGGGTTTGCAACTTGTTCACTGCTGTTCCCTGAATTGCTTTGAACTTTGAAGAATCTCCATCTTCCGACAATGAAGAATAAGAACGAGGAACGCAGCGGTAATGACAACAACAAGAAGAAACAAATGATGATGAAGAAGAAGAACATTTCGAGGTTGGGCGGAAGTGGCCTTTCGCTCGACGTTTTCGCCAATGCCAAATCCAGGAACAATCACTATAACCCAGCTCTCATAAGTATGCAAGTTTCTCTTTTTGTTCGTTCAACTTCCTCTCAATGCTTTCAACCCTGTCATATTTTTCTGTGTGACTGTGTAGACTATATTAGTGATTTATTTGAGTAATAACTTGCTTTTCACACAATGAATGAAAAGAAAAAGAAGAACAATGTAGGGCTTCTTCTTCATTTTTGAAATTGTTGGGTGTTGAGTGGTTATGGATTCAGTTGCATGATTAGGTGGAAATTCAATTATATATTGTTAATATACCACATGCTTGTGATTGTTCCTGTTGGATATGAAACTTGATTAAGAAACTTTAATCTTTGGTGCCCAATAACATCCCCAATTTATAGAAAGAAAAAAATGATGCTAGTTGGGTGAACTTTAGAGTTGGCTTTATCAATAATATGAGCTATAAGTTTTTCTTTGGTCTCTGCGCAGGATTCACTAACAAACCTTTGAATTCATGCACAAGGGTTTGTCCCTTAATATTTTGGAGCTAGGGTTTTTGTTTTTCGCTAATGCACCTTCACATGGTTTTGTTAATATAATTGAATATTTTTGTGATAATCAAACCTCAAGTCCTTGTCCTGATATCTTACAATATTTCATTCATAAAACATATGCAAAGACTTCTTTCTTTTTGCACTTGCCAATAATTTATAATATCGGCTTACGAATTGGGATGTGAACCTGGGTGTCACAATATCTAACTTAAGTTCCTTTGTCATATAATACTTCATTATACACTTCTCATGGATGTTGTTTCTTTGTTGTCAGAAAAGCAAAGGGAGTTTCATAAGAATGCTAAGAATGTGAATAAGTTTAAGAAGTTGCTAAAGCAGCAAAACCAGCAGAACAATCCCTCCTTGGTCCAGAGACTAACTGAGGTTTGGTGATCATATTTGCTGCTTTCTGTGAGATTGTAATGACTTATTTGTAGGTCAAGACATAGCTAATTAGTCGGATGTGCTAATGATTCTGATATTGTTTTGCCACCTTTTATAGAATTCAGTAACTATCCTGTGTCATAAAAGTGAAATTGTGATTTTCTTGGTTTAAAAGAGCTGATGTCTCAGCCTCAGAATGTTGATTTATCTGAGGTTCTTTATGCCTTAATAACATGATTGGCAAAGTGATGGAGTCTGAGAACTTATAATGTTATTCCAATACATAAATTACTCTCTTGAATGTATATTTTGTTTAGTATACTATCCATTTACCTTCCTTTTTGCTGTTGCAGAATGTGAATGAAACTGAAGAAGATAAAGACAAGAGTGAGAGGAAGACGAAGAAGAATAGTGCCCTTAGTTTGGAAGAATTGTACTGGAAGAAGCATGAAGAGAAAGAGAAAGAAAGAATGGAGAGAGAGGCAGTTCTTAAGGCAAAGAAGAAAGAGAGAGAAAAATCTGAAGCTCGGAGAAAGGATTTGCGGGAAAAAATGCTTAAGAAGACCCGTAAGGGGCAGCCTGTTATGAAATACAGAATTGAGCATATTTTGGAGACTATTCAAGGTTCAACTAAAAGTGCAGCTGACAATAAATCCTGAGTAGTGGCGTAGAAAAAGGCGAATCGCAAGACCATCCCTTCTCTTGAATTTTATTAGCATGGTAATGTTTTTACTGAGAACGAGTGACATTAATTCAGTGCTGTAGCTTGAGTAGGGCAGTTACTGAGGAACGATGTGCTTCTTAACGGTGGGAATATTTTGATTATAGAATATGTGATTGTGCAACTTTCGGGTCATACTATTGTTCACCAGAATTTTGTGTTAATAAATTACCAGTTTCATCAGTGTTATGGTTGTATAAGAAGTAATACCAAAATTGATAAAGTAGTGTGTGCATTTAAGTTAGCATTTCCGCGAATATAGAAACAATTAAATATTAAAAAATGAGAATGTTTATCATGCAAACTTTAGTCTATTTATTATCAGTTATATATTGGAGTCCTTAAAAGTGCATCTAGTCTGCTGCTTTTCATTTAAAAACCATCCAAATGCAGTAAAGGGATAAATAAAATTGCATGTACGTTTTCTTTCACGGATCTCACATGGGGTAACTCAGTGAAATTTCATTGGTAATTCCAATTTACTCGACAACTTACTCAATGAAAGATTTTGAAGTCGCCAATACGTGAGATATGCGAGAAAAACATTGTACAACAGTCATCATCCGCTTGAAAGAGTAAACCTAAGTTCCTGTAACAAAACTCATCCCGATTGATGCCCGTTAATTATCCTTGCAAGTGGGTGTGAGAACCTTATTGAAAAGTAGCATTTATTTGTGCATTTCCATAGTACGGACAGAGAGAATCTAGTTATCTAAGAGAGCAAATTAAGATAGCACATCAAAACTCTCCTGCATCACATACAGAACAGAAGTTCTATTCAGTTTTTTGCTATATGGATTACACAAAGATAAAATCACATGAGGGTAAGGAAACCAGTGGAATGAACATTTAGCCCATACACACAAAATAGAACAAAATTAAGATTGAGGGCAATCAGCAACGTGTCTGTGACAAGTGACAACAGATTCTGAAAAATAGTTCTAAGGCCAGCGACACACCACAACCCGCTTCCGAGGAGAGCAGACGGCCATGAGAGCGAGAGCAATAACCAGCGCCATGAGAAGTCCCGTGAAATCAAAACAAAGTTCCGTGCAAACAGGCTTCCCCATTGCTATATGCTTTAGCCTGTGAAAATCCTGCTCTGAGAAAAAGAAGATGAAGTAAGTAAATGCATGTATGGCCATAGTATTCATGTTATTTATTTATAACTTGTATCTTCCTCTTTCATGGTTTTGAGTTGCGTCAATGTTGACTTGTAAATAGCATGATGTAATATAATCTTTTATTACAAAAGAATTTCAATTTTGTTCTACTATGGTAGTTCATTTAATGCATTTTAATCGCAGCTTTGTTTGAAAATTAAAAAACATAGCTCCAATGACATTTTCTTAGACCATCCATCCCAACTAGAAGTTTCATATTCAGTCAATTTGAATTCGTGTACAAAATTTATGGCCAGCCCCTACCTTACGAAACGTTGATTTTTTTAATCTTTCCTTGACATACCTACTAACCAAACAACAATATTCAAGATCTTTCTAGAAATCGTGGATTCCACTAATCCTAATCCCAAACTTAGGACTAAACCAAACCATTGACGTGGTCTTCTATCTTTTTTTTCTTCTGAGATTTAAGAAGCTAGTCATCAAAATAAGCTCATAAGGAAACGAAATCAGCTCCGTTAGCCTGAATTGAAATGAGTTATTCCCAGATTAACATTATTTTTTCAATTGCATACACAAGATATCTTTCCTCAAAATATTTTACCCTAAGTTTGTAAGATTAACTAATATAAAATCATGTCACTTGCTTCTTTTATGTACAAATCTTTTTTGCTATAGTCGTTAATTGTAATTAGACACATTAAATTAGTCGAGTCAAGTCATTGGCTCAATTGACATAAATTGGTGGGGTTGACTACGATTAACTTTTAGGTGATGACTTAGGTACTCGGTGTTGACAAGAAGATCATGTGTAGGTTCGTGAAGAACTAGGGTTAAGTTAGCCTGTCTGGAGTCAAGCTAAAGTCTAATCAATCAAATAATTTATATATTTTATTAGGAGCAGGTTATATTTACAAAATTTTTGTTTACAAACTCTTACAAATTACATTGTCTTCTTCTAGGAGAACACTAAATGCATTATCTTATAAAAAAGTTTCAAAAAAGTTTGTAAACGAATTCTTTCCTAATTTATTATGTTTGTTATTTCTCATACTGACACAAAGTGAGAAATTCATCTCTATGTTTTAAATTCATCTTAAATTAGACTGTATCCAATTTGTAGATGGGAAAGGGAGTATAGCAAATCAAAAAGGTTGTTTCCTATTATTTTTATTGATTTTTATACCAAATGAATTCTTACGAGATAAAAAATACGGATTAAGTGACATTTTATATTAATTAATAGTAGATGAATAGTGAGAGTTTAATTATAATAAGAAACAGAGTAAACCAACCAAATAGGTTATCTCCTTTTTAGAATGGATCCTTGCATGTCTTATTTAATTTGACATAATTATATGTGAAAATTATAACTATATAAAAAGTAAATCAATGGTGATAAGAAAACAAAGGAAAAAAAAATTATTAAAATAAATAATTACAAAATCATTACATTAATTTATTTTTATATGATTATGGTTATGATTTCTTTTATGTTAAATAAAAGATGAATTTCCTTTCCTTTGTAAGAGATGCATGACTGAAAGAAGTTCAGATTTTTGGTTGTGTTGTACCTGAACTTGAGGCTGTGAGAAACTGGGAAATTGATTCGAAATGAAACCAAATACCATCACTGGGAAAATTACATTGTGTTTACGCAAACCTCACCTTTTCCCGAAGACCCACATGTCAACAATTCATAACAAAATTATCTATACTTAAAAGTTTCAAAACAGAGCATCACTCGTCTCACAGTACAGTGTCCAAAAATCAAAGAAAAACCCACACTGAAAATATATCTCAAACTTTGTTAAATGTACAGACAAAAAATAACAGCTGAGCAGAGATTTACCGGAGCAATTGCCGACGATTGGATTCAGCCGGAGAGCCAAGCGAGTAAAGGGGAGAGACGTTAAAGTTTAAACGCAACAACAATATTAAGTCAGAGTGTCATATAGAGAGGTGTGAAAAAAAAAAATCAAATGAATCGAAGCCATAAATTAATTCGAACCAAATAAAAAAAAATAAGTTTAATATTTCTGTTTTTATTGCACAAAATTTATTTATGCTATAGACATATAACTATATAAGAGTAAGTGGTCCCATAGTATTTCACTAACATTCTCTCTCTTTTTTGTTATAATAGGATATTCAACAGAAATATTCTGTAATACTTTCATAATATTTTGCAAAAAAAAAAATAAAAAAAAAATCCTTTTTTAATTGGTTTAAAAATCAAATAGTATATTCAACATCGGTTTACGATTTATTAATTTTGTTCTGATTAAAAATTGAATCCAACCACACTCGCTTTTAAGAATGTAAAAAAAATTAAATGAACCAAATCAAATTAAATCACACCATATTTTTTTCTAATTGATTTAATAATCCAAATTTTATGAAGGGTTCGCTTTTTCTACAGCGTAGATAACTTATTTACATTGATCTCAAAACGACGTTGTTTTGAGGTGAAAATTAATGTGTTTTTATAATTATAATTTATTTCAAAGGTATAATAATCTTTTTCATTATAATTTTTTAACTCAAAACAACGTAATTTTGAGAGCAAATATAAATAACTTATCTACATTCACTGTAGAAACATTAAAGTGTCTTATGAATTGATTTAAGCACTGAATTACCTTTTAAAATCATTTTAATTTTTCTGAACCGAATCATTTAGGGTTGGGTTAAAATCGAATCGTGCACCTTCGGATTATATATAGGGTTTATTGGATCTGCAATTATGGCAAAGAAGGATATTTACCACAGAGATAATTTTTTAATAAAAGTGGGATCTATTAATTAAAAAAAAAGTCATCATCCTATATCTATGTCTTACTTATAAGACATGATGAATTATTCGTAAAATTTTTTTCATTTAAAACAGAAATATTTTCTCCTTATATATATCCTTTTAATTAATTTTCCAAACATTCTCTTAATTATTTAATATTGAATTAATTTTAGCAAGAAAGTAAAGTTTTTATTATATCCTAAGGTATGGTAAACTCACCAGTCACCACCGACAAAATTCAAATCACATTAATACCTCCTTCACAAAATTCCGTGCAACTGCAATAAAAATCTTCCTGTTTTCCAATGCTTACGCGTTGCGCAAACGAAATGGAAGAATTGTCAAACAGTACATTTCTTTAGGCTGAGAGTGATAGCTATCGACCAAATTGGTTTAATTAAACTCACATTACAACAACTTTTTTATTATTATTATTATCCTGAAGAAACTCTCATCACTTGACTTGCTTACTTTTCAACAACTCTTGGGTCTGATTCAATATGATTTTATTTTTTTTATTTTTTTTTAAATTCTTTTGAATATAAATTTTGAAAATTAATTTTGACAATAAAAAAATAATAAAATTTATTTGAATAGAGTTAGATTTAAAATTATAAAGAAGTTATAATTATTTATAAAAAGGCCATTAATAAAGCTTTATAATTACAAAATCGCTACCATAAAATAATTTAAAATTATTTACAAATTTGCCATTATATAAATCACGGCAAAAAAAAAATTGAGAATATCCTTAAATTTTTGAAGTCATTTGTTAAAACAATTCTTTCCAAATAAGTTTTTTTATTTTTTATTTTTTTATTTAAAAAACTCAAAAACTGTTTTATATATATATATATACGAGAAAAACCTACGCCCATATTATCCCAAAACAGTAGGGTCATACAAAAATCAAAATATATATATTCTTGTTGTTTTATATATCTAAAAGGATATTAACTCTATATATTATTTTATGAAATAGAAGTAGAGTTAATGTCATAGTTTATTGTATATGCTTTTTTTTCTTTCCAAATTCACATTTCCTTAACACAATTATATCCTCTAACAGTTAACCTTTATATTTTTTAAAAAAAAAAAACTGAATTCAATTCAAATTTCATATTTAAATTATAGTATTTCATTTAGGTGATAAAACTTATATCATTCCCTTGAAATAATAAGTTAATTATTTTTACTTTTCAAATGTCAGGTTAATTTAAATATAACTATCTCACATAAGGAAATAAAATGATAATTTCTGTCATTTTCTAATTCAAAAATAAAACTTCTTAATTTATTTTGATAACCGTATAAATAATATGACATTAATATTTTTTTCGCAAGAGATTATTTTATATTCTGCATATATTTGAAAGTGAATGAAATCCAATTAAAAAAAAAAGAAAAAAAAGTAAAATCCACCGGAGAAACCTCAAATCTATATAATATTAAGAAAACGTTATATTTACAAAAAAATTTGTTTACAAATTACACTAAGTATGATCAGTCATATTTCAATCAAAAATGTATGACCGGTCATACTTAGTGTAATTTGTAAAAAATAAATTTGTAAATGAAATCTAATGCAAAGCACCAATGTAAAAAGCTAGTTCAATCTTAATAAATGCGTGCTTTGACACACTTTACCAGAGAGAGATCAATTGTCACCTTCGTAGCAAATGCATCTATTTTAGTTAGAAATTAGAATATTTCATGGTTTTAGCATTATGGGCTGGGCTACAATGTGGTGCATGATTTATGAAGCACACTTTTTTGTACTATGGGTTTTAATTTTTCAGTCTACCACACAATGAAGAGCAGACATTGTATAGCCAATTTGCTTAAATGAACGCAAGCCCAATCATTGAGGCCCAAGACCATGATGCTGGAGTGGACTATTCAACAGTCGCGTTAGACTCCGAGCGTAACTGAAAAATTCAAGTTTGAAATTAGTTTGGGTCCCTACTAATTAAAGTGCAAAGCAAAACTGGTAACTTTGAGCAGAAGGGTCATTGTAACCTGTGTAATCATACAGCATCCAATTGCAACTGTAATATAATAATGACTGTGCGAATGAACAGTATATCGGAATGAAAGATATGTAACAGGCAAAACTCAGGGTGAATGAATTAATGATCAAAAGGACCATAGTAATAAGAGAATATAAATGATGATGATCATAAACATGAAAACGTGCGGGCATTATTAACCAATGAAACGAGCCCTCACTCCTCACACATCTTGACCCTTCCCTTTTACCACTTTTTCTTTATTGATTGGATATATAACTTTAGTGGGGACTAGGGTGGCCGTGCAACATAATTTTATTAGGGAAATATTAGTCTCATGTGATAGGAGACAATAAGTCTCTCCTACACACTCAAAAAGACGTGGGACCCACTTCAAATTCTTTTTCTCTTTTTTCTATGCAATGGGACCCACCTAAGTTTGTGAGTGTAACATGAGATATCTTATCTTATGTTACATAAGAAAATATAATCCCATTTTATTATTGTCTTGTATGCTTGTCCAGCTCGGGTTCTACTTTTGAAAGAGTGATCAAAGTGTTATTTTTTGAAAAAAAAATTATTCAAATGTCACACAAATTAGTACTTTTTATCATATTATCACGTGGCATAATTCGTTACAAGTTATAGCAAATTATGTTCGCCAATAATTTTGTGACACGTGGTCATATTGCAAACAAAATTCTCTATCATTAGTAGCGAATTATGACACATCAACTTTTTCTTGCTAAAGTATATCACGTGTCACAAAATTATTGGCGAACATAATTTGCTATCAGTCATAACAAATTATGCCACGTGACAGTCTGATAAAAAATGTTATTGACATTTGGATACAAAATTTGTTAAAAAATAAATTTTGGTCATGTTCTTCTACTTTCGTTATTTAATTTATATTTTCTTTCTGCTGATTTTTCAGTTTCAATTTCTTTCTTTTTTCATTTTTTTAGTTTTAGAAAAGTTCTTCTCACTCTCTTGTCATAAATTTAATTGACATGATAGAGTTCATTAAACAAAGGCTTATAGAACTGAGGTGGTAGTGTGGTACCTGTTCTGATGGGAGAATGCTTAGAAGCACTGTTGATAAAATCGGATGTCGGATTGATCTGGGAGCTGGTAAATTGATCATATAATTAGTTTGGTTGAAGCAACGAACTGGCCATGCATCAGAACTGATGCGACTCGGTCCGACCCAGCCGATTTTCATGAAAATCGATGACCCAGCCCAGTCCCAAAAAAAAAAAAAAAATTTCAAAAAAAATTATAATGGACATATTTGAATATTTTTTTGCTTATTGACTTGCATAAGTTATGTACCTACAACATTAATATTATCTCAATTATGCACTATGCAGAAAATTTTGATTTGATTTATAATTAAAGAAGTCATTTTCTGACCTAAAGTCTCATATCACGATCATTATATTTTTGTTTGATCCTTTATCGTATAATAATATGTGATTTATTATTTTTTATATTAAAATATTTGATTTTTTTGTCTTCTTTTAAATATTTGAGTATTTTTATAATTTTTTAATATAAATTATAAAATTGTATATAATTATCGGGTCTTGCGTTTGAACCAGTGACTCACTGATTCATCCAACGACCCAGTAATCCAGTACTTCGACCGGATCAATAACCAAACCGATTTTGATAACATTATTTAGAAAAATATGAGTATCTTTTGTATGATTATTATTAAACTAGTGGGTAGATAAGAGAGGTTGAAAGAAAGAAGCATAAAGCTGCGGAGGCCATGCAAAGTCACCGAATCTATCACGTGGCTCAGCAGTCGAGGCATCTGCACTATTCTTCCCCTATAAACATTGAATGAAAAGCAGGTGTCACCGAACATGAGGGCATTTACCAGTGCAGTTTCCATTTACCTTTCTTATTTCTTTTACTTTTTGAAATGACAGTGCCTACAAAATTTGGGCCATTCACTAATCATACTGCATAAGCCACCTGAAACCTGATTGCTCTTCTCCGCAAGAAACACAAAAGCTTACGGCTCCTCCAGTCCTCAAAATATCCATTTGCAGGCTTTTAGACACTCCCTGGATTTGGATTTAGCAAGCTGTAAAATATACCTTATAATCATACTCTCCATTCAATTACAGCTAGTTTACGTTTCCACTCTCCTTTTCAGCTAAAATGGATCAAAGTCGCTCGAACTAGATGACTTATGATTTAGTTAGCATAAAATAATATATGTAATAAAAGCTATAGAAAAATTAAATAAAACTTCATCATTTCATGTTTATAATTCTATATTTTCCCGTAATTTATTGAACACCATTTGAATGAAATAAAAACTGTTAAAAATTGAGTGAAAGAGATTAATAAAGCAGTTACAACTGTTAACAGCTTTGCATTTAGTTCTTTTAGAAAATTTAACAATTAAAATAATGATGAAATATGTATAAATATATAACAAATTATAAAAATATTAAAATTGACTTCCTTATTTTTCAATCATAATTTCACATTCTATGCCATAAAATATATCCCTCACTTAAAAATAAAAAAAAATAAAAAAATAAAAAATTACAAGGTTGCCATAATTTTCTTCTCATGCAAAGGTTGCTGAACAATTTAGGACCCATTTGGATGAAAAAATTTTTAGCCAAAAGCTGCTTTCTTTTACAGAAAAAAAAAAAAAAAAAAAACAACACTTCTACAAAGTTTAATTGAATGTCTACTCTAAAAACAAAAAAAACAGAAGTGACAAAAAAATATTAAAACTTGCTTTTTTAAGAAAATAAAAATTTTAGATTTTAAAAAAAGCAAAATCAAATATTTTTTAAAAATTTAAACAACTTTAACTTTTATTAAAAACGCTTCTAAAATATGCAGGCACAAAAAAATACTATTTTTACGTGCCTACCCAAACGGGCCTAGTTTTATTATGCCTATATCTTATGGGGAGATTTTACCAAGCACAACATAGGCAACCAAGAATTAAGGATATGGAGTTTCAGCATGATCTTAAAGATCAGAACCAATGTCCAATGAAAGAAATACCTCAAATCATTCCATTGAAATGCTAAAACCATTTCAACAGTAGAACCATTCTTGGGTTAGCACAGCACATGCATTGGAATCCGATAGTTTATCCCAATTGTATTCAGCATCGAGCGACTTTGAATCGAACAAGAGAAAGCAAGGTACAATGAAATAAATGCATCAAAGTTGCGGAGAACCAACAAAGTTGCATTAGAAAATGAATATTATTCAATGGGAAGAATAACAACGATAATTGAGTGTCCAATATCTTACTACGGAAGCAAAGTTAACATGCAAACAAATTGAAGTCCGCAATATGAAGAATAATATAACAATTGCTAACGCACATGCAGCAAGAGAGTTTCAGTCTCTTTATTAATCAGTAAATTGGCATCCCGTAGCTCAGCCAAAGTGTAAAATGAATGGCAATCAATCTCAAGCCTTCTGTGTACTCCTCCTGTACCCAGCACAACCACCACCGCAACTACATAAGCCAGGTAGGCAACAGTACATTTCATTAGTGAACTGCATACTGAGCATGTACCTGCTATTAACAATTCCCCACCACATCAAATTTGCATTGATTCTTTGGCTCAATCCACGGCGTGATCACTCAAGCCTTAGTGAAGAATCATCCTCCATTGTACACACAAAACCAGGCATGTCCAACCTCGGCCCGGCGATAGTCCTGTATATATAAAGCTTCTCAACAGGGCAACTCTCTGGCCTTGAATCTGGAGGTCCTCTCTCGTCAATGACTTCCACATTAAGTCTGGGCAGTTTCTGACCCAGAAGCTTACACGCTCCATAGCTCACTGAGCAAGTGGACATCCAAAGGGATCGCATTGTCTCCAGCTTTGCAGCATTGGCCAAAAGAGCCTTGTCACCAAAGGGGCAGTCCCTGATCTCCAGCTTTTTAAGATTCTCACACCCAGACAGCACATAATGAAGTCCCAGATCACTATCTCCAGCAAAAGCCACAGATAGCATCTCCAGCTTCTTCCCATAAGTCCCAATATAATCAAAAACACGGTCAGTAAGAAGACCGGATAGGGAAAGGCGCTGAAGATCCTTGCAATGCTCTACAATAGCTCCGAAACCAGAGTCCAGTGGTTGAAGGGTAAGATGGTCAGGAGTACGAGGCTCAATAATGCACAGGCGAAAACAAGTCAAATTAGGCCTGTTCCGCGCAATAGTATTTAGGGCAACATTAGACATTTGACGACAAAAATATAGAACTGACTCGAGCTTGGGGCAACCTTCAGACACAGAAACAAGGCCCTGCTCTGTCAAAGAAACATTTGGTTCTAAAACATATGGGTCAGATGGGAACACCCTTAACTCCTTTAGATCTTTGCATGACGCAGCAAGGGCGGCAAGACCAGCATCTTCAATGTAATCCAGCACCTATAACAATGACCTTAATTAGCATAAGAATTTACAGTATAAATAGGGGCAGTGAATCTGTGATGCAAACATAAAATCTAAGTAAATCAGACATACCCATAACCGCAACAATTTTGGACACTGACTGATAAGATTGATAAGATCAGAGCTTTGCATAATAGCATAACTCAAGTTTAGTGATGTTAGCCTGGAGCAGATGGGATAGACAGCTGGAAGGTAGGATGGGAGCACATCCCAAAAGCCAGACAAGCTCTTCAATTGCTTGCACTCAGAAAATGCTGTTGCCAGGTTTGAGAACACCTCGGGTCGCATGTCAGTTGAGTAGACTCCTGTGCCTAACTCAACCAGCTGAGGACACCGGCGAAGTAGGTTAGGTAGCCTATCAAGGGGAACAGCACGATTGAGGCGGAGAGTCTGCAAGTTGGGGCACCTACCAATCAGGCGCTCTAGGGCAGACAAACCCACCTCATTGACTAAGCAAGAGATGTTGAGTGAAACTAATGATGTGTAGGAATCAGGAAAATGGCTTAGCCAATGCCCACTAAGGTCCTCCACTTCACTCTCGTGCAAGTCCAACTCCCTCAAATTCCTACAATGTATTAGCAGACAAAGGATTTATCAATCACAGTGTCAAGACACTTCATTTCAGAAACTGGCATCCCTCTAGGTTTGTTTACGAAGAAAAATGTAGTAAATTGAACCACACTGAGCCAATATCTAACATCATTGTCATTTACAATGACCTAATGTTAGCATAAAATCCGATTCAACACTTCAGAAGCACCAAGCATAAAGCATAAGTTTAGAAGAAACGAAAATTAGTTTATCTCTCACATGGTTCAGACCACAACCTCTAATTCGTTATCAAATAAAAACTGCAAAGTGTCTCTCAACAAGCGAATTTCCAACTATGAATTGAGGGGGAAAATGCAGGTACTGCATTTAATTAAATATTTTAAGAAAAACAATCACGATGCAACCGAAAATATTTAGTAAACAACCTAAATTTGAATATCCAGCAGGCGCATGAGTCAAATAATCAACCAAAAAGAATATAAAAAAATTTAAAAAAGAATAAAGCATCTCTTGCAATCCTGACTACAATAGTCATTTAAACCAATATGTGGCCAAATCTTAACCCCGAAATCACATCAAAGCGGGGGGGGGGGGGGGACAAAAAAAGACAACCACAACTAATAATCATAAGGTTTTTTAAAAATCTATCAAAAAAATTTAGAAATAGCGCCAAAATAAAACCATACAGAAAAAAGGTTGTCATGAATGCTTTAAAGGGGAAGGGAAAGGGGATCTAACAAAAACCTGAAAATAACGATAAGTCTGTCGAATTCACAATAAGGTCCGTTATAAGAACTCGTATAAAAGAAAGAGGCAAAAAGAACATTCAAGATAGAACGTAATTTGCATTCGAATTTCTTTTGTTGGAACTAAGCCCTAACTCGAAGACGTAAGAAATATAAAAATTCCAAAATATTTAACATTTCATTTCACTGCACACAGCCTTGAAAATGAACATAAATGAGCCAAATCTGATCATAAAAAGGCTACTAAATCCTCAGATGGCAAGAGAGCCCTTGTCATATTTTCCATAACGCAAAACAACTCAAAAGCTAAGATCCGAACTTCAGATGCTTCCGGCGACGAGAGGCATGTTACTTACCTACTGCCAATCAGAATCCACAAAATCCGGCAATGTAAAAAACACGCTACAAACTCCAATTCGCTTCGCTCTACTTATACTCACTCTACCCAAACCAACCAAATTTTCAGGAAAATCAAGAAGCAAAAAAGAAGAAGAAACCTGCAATTGCTGGCAATGGCGGCAAGTCCATCAGTAGTAAAACCCTCACAGGAGGTGAGGACCAACACTTTGAAGTTTTTGAAGGATTTAGCAATGAGCTCCAAGCTCTCGTCCGTGATGACCATCCTCTTGAGTCTGATCTCCTCGAGCCAGGGAAAGGCACCAGACATAGCCGCGATCCAAGGGCAAACGTAACCACCCCATCCCTCAGGGACCAAATTGAAGTCCGCGAAATGTGGCTTCCCTTTCAGAGCAATGGATCTCACCTCCGGGAACCGCTTGATCACCATCATAGGGCTCACGGCATAGCAGTTCCCAACGAAAACTTTCCTCCTGCACCAACGCTCGATCTCGTACCAGGACTTGCACACCAGCGAGATGGCGTTGCGGTCCTCGTCACACTGAATGAACGAGAACACGTGCTCGAGCACCTCCTCAGGGAACATGTACGCCATTCTCTGCATATGGAAAAAACTACTCAAGAAGAAGAATTTCCTCAAAGAGAAAAAAACGGCGTCGGTTTGTGGATGAGTGTCAAAGCCTGAAAGTAACAAGTTTGGAACACTGGTACTGTTAGATCTGAGACGCCATTAACGAGCTCGGAGTTGCCAGAGAGTAGGGTATATGTCTGTGTAAGTGAGATAGAGAGAGAGAGAGAGAGAGAGAGAGAGAGGCAGAGGATAAGGGAGTTTATGTTATGCCAGGTAAGGTTAGAAATTAACTATGGTTAAATAAGTGGTTTGAAGGTGGTGTGTTATCGGCAATTATGGCAGAGACACGTGGTGAGAGAAGTGAATAGAAGCCGTTGGATGGGATGTATCAGAAGCTGATCTTATCGGTTGAGAGGGATGCAAGAGCAGCCGCAGAAAACGGGTGTACGTAAAAGTCGTGGACCAAATGGGACGATATTTGTTTATGTCGTTATTTTCTCGCGACTCGTCGAAATGGAAGGAACGACGTGGTTTTATCGTGGGGGGATTTGATAAAGTGTTATCATGTGTAAGAAGTGAGTGTGGAAGGGAATCTCATGATTCGCGTTGCACGGCTGGATCTGAGGGAGAGGATGCAGGGGGACCACTTTTGATGCAGGGATATTATATTTCAATCCGAAAAGATAAAAGGTTAAAATTTATGTATATTTATTAGGGAATTGAATGATATGAAGGAGAGTCTGGAAATCTTGACATCATCATCATGGCCGTCCAATCATATCAATGTGACTTGTTTCATTCTATGATTCTAACAGTCAGATATCTGTTTCCAGTTTCGCACACACTTTGTATCAAACTTGTTCACCTACTCAATCCGATCCACTTTAACCCCTCATCTCTACCCCAAAAGAAAGCTTGGTCCACTTTATTAATGGAATGGCAGCATCCACACTAATGTAATGATCGATTCCATTATTTACCGTATGGGTATGGTACGAGCACGAATGCGTAGCCCGTAATATCAATTAAAAACACTAATATTATTCGGAGTGAACACCAACTATAAGTTAGGATTATAGTCAAATATGTTTGCTTGATATGTGTGAATGAGTCTGATCAACCTAGAGTGTATTTCATTTGTACTATCTTTATATTTACAAGAGTTCTCGAATCGGTTATTGACAATTTATATGGAGCAATTCTCGTAGTGATGTGGCAGACACATTATATTGTTGAGTGGAAAAGGAACATGAGTTTAAACTCAAGATCCATAATCCGGATTTATGGCCGGTACACTAGCCTTTTTACCCTATTGGGCAGCGATCCTTTTTCTTCCCTTTTTGGTAGATGCTGGTCATTGAACTTTACTTAGTAATATATTATCTTATAACTGTAGCAACAAATAATTATCAAGCAATTTTCTAAAAGGTGTTAGATTAGCCAAGTTGGCGATATCCAACGAGAAACTAAGTAGATGAACAAGTTTAGCAAGCCAAGAATTGATTGGCTTTCATCCATAGAATATATTCAGTCACATTCTATATAGAAAGAGTTCAATCATGTCAGCCTACCTCCAAAGGAAATAAAGAATTCAAAACACCAACCACCTAGTTTTTCCTTTTCATATACAACTATATTTATTTTGATTGTGTATTGTGTATGAAATTCGCATTCTGACAACATCTCAGTCTGTCTTTCAAATTTTATTTAGATGATAATTTTATTAACTATATTGGTAGAATTAGGAAAATTAGTTTGGAGTACATAAATGGCATTACTAAGGATTTCATCATATTAGTAATAGGAAAATCATCGACCTATATCAATATAAGAATAATTTATATGGATGTAAAAAAGTAATAAATTTATCATTCAATCTTAATCACTGATTTATATGTATCTAACAGTTTAAATTTATCAATAAAAAATCAATAATTAAAAATGAAAATACGGGATATAAAATAATTCAACCCCTTATATCAATATAAGAATAATTTATAAGGATGTAAAAAGTAATAAATCTATTATTCAATCTTAATCACTGAATTATATTTATCTAACAATTTAAATTTATTTATAAAAAATCAATAATTAAAATTGAAAATACAGGATATAAAATAATTCAACCCCTTGATAATATATGTAGATTTTTAAGCATTGGATTAAGATGCCCCTTATATCTCAATGCAATTTCGTTCAGACAGAGTATGTGCATATCTTCCAATTAAAATGTTCACTTAACCAAAATATTTAATAATGACTCATTGAACAAAGGAAGATCGTTCAAGTGATACATATTTAATTTTATTTAAATAAAATTTTGGGTTTAAAAATTTTTCTTTGAGAAAATTAGTTTCACTATGATATGAGTACTTTCAGACTTTCAGTCCAAAATACTTGTGATTTATTTGAAAAAAAATAACTACTCCTTGCATGTAAATTGTAAATCATAACAAATATACAAATGAGAAGTCATACGAGACTTGTAAGGGGAGAAAAGTGTAAGAGAAACATAAAGAAGCAAGAAAATACGAGAAGCAGCGAGCAATCCAATGGAAGGGTCATTATGATTTTGCTGAGGAATCGATTAAAGTATAAACAAGCTGCACGTTGCATCTCAATCAAACCCCATCCACCTCAGCACTCTCAGAACCTTTTTATTTTTATTTTTTTCAGTGTGGGGTCATAGAGTCGTACATGTTGCATTTTAGTTACACGTATCCAATAAAAAGCTAAACAGTAACCTCGGTGGCATTATTTTCCTCCTTCAAAAAAAAAAAAAACGGAAGAAAACAAAAAAATCATGATTTTGCCCATAGCTAGCAATAAATTGGCAATGGTAGCAATGCATGAGTGAGGAGCACTGCAAAAATTATTGGCGAGGTTAATACTGAAATGACTGAGTTACCCTTCATTATTTTCCCTCCTCGCTTTGCATGAGAAAGGGTACTATGGTCAGGCGATGTCTATGACGTGGGAGTATGGGATGGGGTTTCACTCACTGGGATGGACTCCGTAGAACTGTCCCTTTTGTGTCCAAAAGCTGAAGACTCTCTCGAGAGACAGTAATGTGAGAGAAAGATAGCCTGAGAGGGGCGATATGAACGGCTCAGATCTCATGTTAAATGAAGGTTTGTCTCTATTCGCGCTGTTTACAAAACAGCAAAAAAAAAAAAAAACTATTATTTTTTTTTTAGGAAACAGCAAAAAGCTTTCCTTACTATAATGCTATAGAATCGAATTCGCTCAAAAACTAGGGTAATGAATTAACAAACAGTTCATTAAGTTATTTTTTTTGCGGGGTCCAATAAGGTGAATAAAATAATAAAGCGGGAGCTGAGTTGTCTTGCACGTATAGTACCTTTTTTATTGTCAAGAAATCGAGATTACGATTTAAAAGCACATTTATTAATTGAGATAATTAATGGGTTTAAGATTAAGCCCACGCACGGTTCTCCGGGAATCTCTCTCCCCCCTCGAGTGGAATTAAATTGCCTTCAGCGTTATTATATGCTTTGTTTAACTGTTTAAGGTACCGTCCCATTTTGTTGATTTGAAAAATGTTTCTAATAATTCAATGAGTTTAAGTTTCTAATTCATTTGACAACACAGACTAAATATAATAAAAAAAAATCTGAATTTAATTTTCATTAAATATATCTGTAAGGAGGATCCAATTCATAACTAATTTAAAAAGTTAAAATTTATAAAAATACCGAAAATTAACTCATCTCAAAAGGATAACTAAGATCCATAAAAAAGATTATAACAAAATATGAATTAAAAAGATGTATATTAAATATTAAAAAATGGGTCTAATACAATTACATTGGGCAAAAAAAAATTAATTACTGATAAATAAAAAAACTTATATTGATGAGAAATTTGAATTTATTGTATTGGTTTGCTCGGCTTTTAAATTTAATTTTGTTTTATGGTTCCGATGGTTGACTATTTTATGATAAGGATAAAACTCAGGTAAATTTTTTAAATATTTGTGACTTTATTTTAATAAAATATAGGGTAAATGGATTGTTATGTGACATAATATAACACCATATTCCTACTCTCACAATGGAATGTGGGTCTCATCCCTTAACTTTTCTCTCTCCACTCTTCTCTCTCCTCTCTCCTCTTCATTACGAGAGTAGGAATTGTTATGTTACATCATGTAACATAACAATCCATTTACCCTAAAATATATTAGATGGACAAAAACTAAAGAAATATTCTTTAGTCATTTTATTCTTTTATATATATATATATATATATATATATATATATATATATATATATTTAAAGTATGATCAACTTACATAAGTGTAAGAATAAAAAATCTTATATCAAAATTTAATCATTGAATTTTGTAAATCTAATGATTGTGATTTATTAAGTGACTGTTTTTAATTTTCAATAAATTATAATCATTGATACATGAAAATCAATGATTAAGGTTTAATGTAAGACTTATTATTGTTATACACTTATACCGATATAAATTGATCATAACCCTTATATATATATATAGTTTGATGTTTGATGTTTGTCGTTTTAAATGACATAACTTATGTCATTTTAGGAGAGAGATAGACACAAATAATAAAAATCATGGGGGAAAGTGGGTGGTTTTTTTTTAATTTAAATTTTGAATAAACAAATATTATTTTGTGTCTATCTCTATCTTAAAATGACATAATTTTTTGTTATTTAAAATGAAAAATATTTTTTCCATATATATATGTGTGTGTGTGACGTATGATCCTTTGACATCAGTGTCAAATTTGAAATTTGACGTCTCATCTGAGAGCCGTTAGATAAAAAAGATCAACGACTCTAATTTGTAAGCATATGACACCATTGATCTTTTTTTATCTAACGGCTCTCAGATGAGGTGTCAAAGGATCCTGCCTCTCTCTCTCTTTCTCTCTCTATATATATAGGGCTTATCGTTTCTCAAGTTGCTTGAGATAATCTTATCTTCCGCTACTAAATCATAACCGTACAAAGATAGATCAATAATGATAAAGGAAGAGAGCGAAAAAAGGGAATCATAACCATTCAAAGATGAATCAATTGATATAAGGAAATAAATAAATAAAACGACGTAATTTTGGAGTAGTCAGAGATAAACTTAACCCAAGCTGCTTGAGAAATGTTTTTCCCATATATATATATATATGTGAAAATAAATGTATCATGTTGTAGAAAATTGGGGTCCACATTGGTTGTGTCTATAGTATGACACAACTAATTTCCTACAACATGATATATCCATTTCTTATATATATATATATATCAAAAACAACACCACAAATATTCAAATAACTTTATTTAAATTCATGACTTGTATTAACCCCTACACGTGAAATGGTACATCCAATGTCGAGGATAGAAAGAAAAACAAAAAACAAGTGAAATAAATGCGAGGAGAAGATAGAGCGATGGAAGCATGGATCCGTGGGAATGGAGCGGAAAGCATGCCGGCACACATGCTGATCACATCATAGATGGCAAAAGCACATTCAGGAACTGCCTACTCTTAGCAACACAAATTCAATCGTTTGAATTGCGGTTCTTTAATTTAATTAGAATGATCCATTATTCACAATTCATTCACTCAGATTGCTTGAGGTTGGCGTCTTGTGGTATAAGAGTGACATTTCATCCTCCGGATTCAAAATTAAAGCTAGCATCCTTTGTTTCTCCTTTTTCTTGTATAGTTTGCTACCAAATTATTGTTGAGATATTTAAGTGTAATGAGTTTTGCATTGATTGATAATAGTTTAAGTGAAGTCTATACAAGTGAGAGAATCCATAAATCTGCCTTCAGATTTTGAGTTGAGACATAATGTCAGACTCATTTGATATGATGGTGTGTTGATCTCGTCACGAGCTTTCCTTGGACTAGCCTCACGGTGGTATGTCTGATTGGATTTGGGCTAGCCTAGTAATTGGTTAGAGACGGGTTAAATATTTGAACTCTTGGTTACTAATGGTGGTTTCATACGGGGAGATTTGTGGGGATATTTAAGTGTGATGAGTTCCAAATTAGTTGATAATATGCTAAGTGAAGTCTATATAAGTGGAAGGATTCATAAATCAAATGTCTTATAATTTTAGGTTGAGACATGATATCAAACTCATTTGATATGATGGTGTGTTCATCCCGCCAAAAGTTTTCTCTTAACCCATGTGACACTTGTATCATCATGGATTATTATTGTAGTTTACAAGATGTAGATTTATTTAGTTGATGGGAAAAGAATAGCGCATAAGTTCTGTCTCTAACAGCATAACAAAAAAAAACATTTCATTTTTTTTTTTCAATGAAAATTTTGAATTTTCCAAGAGGTTCTATGGTATTAAACTTTAACTGCATTGTGGTCAAAATGAACTAAGAGGATATTTGGTAGAGGAGAACTTTTTTTTTATTTGGGAATTTCGATATTCAGAAATATGATGAAAACATTCAGTTTATGATAATATTCGAAAATTAAAAATTAAAAAAAATTCATTTCCGAAAATCTTAAAAAATATCTTATATCAAACACTCTAAAGGTTGTTATACAGTTCCTAGTCCATAAACTATGCTTTGGGTTCAACAAGACAAGTTGCCTCTTCATTGCTTTTTTGGCATCGTTACAACCGTATTTTCCAATCAAAGACGGGTTTAGTTATGCCTTATTTAATAAGGGTTCGGTTTTTGTCATATCACATGATAAGATCATTTTTCTGCACACACAAATTAAGTGTGAGTCCTACGCTTAAAAAAAAAAATCAAACCAAAATCAAGATACGACGCTGTATCCTCAAGATACATTGCCGGATCCTTATTGCAGGAATGAATTATATTTTCGATTTAATAATCATGGTCAAGTTATGTCACTGAATAATGGATTGTCTCTCTCGTCCAAGGGCACTAGGCCAATTGTCCAATAACCTTCAAGAAACCAAGGCAGAATGAACTGTCATTAATCAATCATCGTCTTAATGATGCTTATCACACACATCTTGAAAGGCATTTTAAAAAAAAAAAAATTGTAAGAAAAGTTACTTTTAAAATTGTCGGTTAAGAGACCCACTAATTTTTTTTAAAGAGTTCGTCTTAAAATGAATCTGTTCAATTAGCCCATAAATGCCACCAAACCTGCCCCAAAAAAGTACGGCATTTACAATTTTTTCTTTTATACTAAAAATATTTTTCTACAAGCCATAAGATAATAATATTCACTATTTTAATTATGAGTTTTTTTTCTCTAATTAATGCAGATAAGTTATCTGTATTAAATCTAAAATATTATATTAGGACAGAAATTAATATTTTTTATAATTTTAATTTATTATAAAATTATAATAATCTTTATAATTATAATTTTTAATATTTTAAAATTAAAACAACGTCGTTTTGAAAGTAAATACAAATAACTTATCTGCAGTAATTACAAAAATATTTTTCTATTAAATTATACACGTTTTGCTCATATATATCTCATACAAACTATCTTTTTTCATTATAAAAAACACTCGCAACTAATAGAGTCCTGATGAAATTGTTAAACTTCATTAGAAGCCAGTAGATACGAAACTAGCTAATATATGTATTCTCTTAAAATCATCTACTTCTCCATGACTCCATGTGACGTCGAGGTTTGGCTATAAACCACAATACGAGGACGAAACTTTCTTTCCATCCTATATATTCCTTTAAACAACATATATTCAACAAAAACTTATTTTGGTATCGGTTCACAGAATAAAATAAAATCGAATTAAAGTAATGCAAAATTAAAGAGTTTTCATTGAATTTATTCTTCTTAGTTTCAGCTGAAAAAACTTGAGTGCGTGGCGGCTCTAATCCAGCCGCAAATAAGATACTTCAAAATCTCAATCCTCTATTAGCACACGCTAGCAATCTAACCTCCACTCATGGAATTTTACTCGGTACAATTCTTTTTTTTAAAAAAATAAAAATATTCAATATGTTGAGAACTTTTTTTTTTAAAGTGGTGAAAAATTTACCAAACATGAAGAAAAAACGTACCCACTTGGATACTCCTATGATACCAAAATTTTACTCGTACTTATGCTAGTGTGTATATTCACTTCAGCAACACGGCATTATTTAATTATGTATATTCTTCACCTCTCATCGTGTATGTCAATCTACATAACAGAGATATTGAAACTTTTTGTGGTTGGCCATTACTCCACGCCAATGGTCTAGATCATATATGTAGGGCTGTGCATAGCTCAGGTTAGATTAGATTTTTGTGCAGATTCAGTCTAACTTGATTTTTATAGGTCAGGTATTTTGATCCGACCACTTTAATTTGATTAAGTCAGGTTTGACTTGGTTTGGATTTTTTTGAACTAGTTCAAAAACTGGGTCGAATCTGACCTGACTTGGTTTCTGAAGTTCTTCTGACTTGGTTTCTGAAGTGGGTCAAATTTGACCTGACCCATTCTTGACTTGGTTTCGCCACAAAATTTCTACATTGCAAACGACGAAAATTTCGTCACAAAATTATTTTTTCGTCGGAACTTTTTGTCGAAAAACGACGAAATTTTTTCTCTAATGAAATTTTTTACAAAAATAAATTTTCTATTGAAATTTAGTTTCCGTCAAAAGTTTTGACTAAAATGATTTCCTCCATCAAATGTTTTAAACGAAAAAAGAATTCCGACAAAATTTTTGACAGAATGTTTTTCGTTCAAAATTTCGATGAGAATGTGTTCTGACGAAAATTTCGATGGCAATTGTTTTGAACGAAATGTTTCATTCGAAACTTTCGACGAAATTTAGATTCTCTAAAGAATTTTGACAAAATATTTTTTCCATCAAAATTTTTATGAAAATTTTTGACATAAATGTGTTCCGTTGAAAATTTTGATGAAATATTTTTTATCAAAAAACTTGACAAAAATAGGACACACAACTTAAAAAGACACATCCAATGCGAGCACGTATTTATTACACAAGTGAGCAAGCAAATATATATATATATATATATGGGATATATTTTTCTTATGTTGTTGGAAAAGAATTACCTCATGTTGTAGAAATAAAAGTATAAGTGGGACCCACATGTAAGAGGAGAGAGAAAAAAAAAGTGGTGGGACCCAACCCTTTTTGTGTGTGTAGGAGAGATGTTTATCTCATGTAAAATGACATAAACATAACCCTATATATATATATATATATATATATATATATATATATATATATATATTTTGTATCTAAAGAAGATCAACGACTCTGATTTGGAAGCATGTGACACCATTGATCTTTTTTGATCTAACGGCTCTCAGGTGAGGTGTCAAACTTCAAATTTGACACTTGACACTCAATCTTGAGCATTGATTCACTTGTATCTAATGGCTCACATTATTAAAAAATTAGAGCCCTTAGATATAAGTGGGATCAACGATCAAGATTGAGAGTGTAACTTACACTGGTGTAAAATGATCCTAACCACACACACACATATATATATATATATATATATATATATAGCATGATTATTTAATATTAGTGTAAATCATATTTTCAATCTTAATTATTAATCTCACGGTTTGTTAGATACAAGTGAGTTCAGAAGTCAAAATTGAGTGTAAGTAATTTTTGTGTAGTGTGATATTTTTTTTACAATTAAGGAAGTAAAATACAATTTATTTAAAAAAAACCAAAATGATATTAGTTTCTACTACTGTAACACGAAAATGACGTCAATTTTTTTTAAAAGATCGAAATAATGAGATTAAATCGTTCGAAGTTTAAAATAGAGATCTACTCATCGGTAATTTTTTTGTTTTAAATTTGCTAATTATAAACCAACAGATCATATTAAAGCTTGTATAAAACCAAGTGTATTCATTCACACACAAAGGGTCCAATAAATATATAAAATAGATTGAATTTATAATATATCTTGATACATTTGAATCCATATAGTGAGAAAAATTCCCAATTTAACTTAAAATGTGTAATTTCGCATACCAATTGTGTTTATGCTGCTTTGTCTCCTCTACGCATTTCGTTTTATTCAAAATGAAAAAAATAAAACTATGTCATTGTCCATTACTTTTTAGTTAGATGAGCAAATCAAACACACCTTATAATGGATATCCTAATCATTTGGCATCACAAAACGTTATTGTTAAGAGGTTTAGCAAATTAAGCCGTATAAGAATTTACTTTAGGTAACAAAAAAGTTGGGGTGGGGATTGAGTAGCAAGGCAATATCAAGAATCACGATAAAGACTTTTGTGAATTGGCCCATTAAATACTTAAAAAGTATAATTGGACGATCATAATTTGCTGCTCAAATGAAAGTGAAGCCAATCAGAGAGATTAGGTGCACGAGATCGAAAGCTATGTTCTTTTATTATGTATATGTCAAGCGGCTTTTTCGTTAGTGGAAGGGTCTCCATCTTATCATTAGTGAAAGTTCAATCTCTTTTATTTTCTGCCTCTATGTCCCTCCCTAACCCTTGCTTTTTCTACCTCCCATTTGCGCATGTATACCCTTCAATATAAATCACATACAACCTTAAATAATATTTTTCATTAAGAAACCCAGAAATGAAGGTCAAGGATGGTTCTTGAGAGCATCAAACAGGGGATGCAGCTTACTTTTGTTGACCTCCAAGCACAACCAGAGAAAAAAAAACAAAAAAACAGAGCTATATTTTGAGACTTGAGAGTGTACAAGATAAAAGATCATTGACTACTGTATTAAATGGAGCCCAGTTGAGCGAATCTTTACCAAAATTATGAGTCATTGACTGATTATTAATCATCCAATTTAAAAATTACAAGCTTAAAGTCACAAAAGATAAGAAAGACTGTAGGTTAGTACGTACCATCATTTTTTTTACTATACTGCAACATTGATATATGGCCAAAATCAGAAGAAGAAAAATGACTCATGAAAATGTTTTTTTATTCATTACAACTTAGGAGTGGCCATTACACAGCCCATCATGCGTCTTGGGTCAAGATTAAGCGTTACATGAATTTAAATAATTTGGATGAGATTTTGAATTTGAAGTACCTCATTATATGAATTTATATTAGGATAATAATGGGACAGACAATGTTTTGCAAGAAAGGCCATCTAAGTAATTATACTACTTATGCATTCATTTACAAGGTTAGATATAATTTCCCCATAACCTAAGTTTAGTCAAGGAGCCAGATCTCTCGGGAACATTAGCAATTATAAAATTTGTAACATAAATTTATTAAGAGCATCATCATTATTTATATATTTCTTAAATCCGTATCCACCTACCTTACAATTAGCATCATATTGTTTCATCGATTTATCTAAATAGTTGTAATTAAAGCAATTGAAATTTCCAACAAAACTATATTACCTAAACTGAAATTTTTAGTATCAATGAAGTAAAACTATGAAAGTAAGAATTAGAAATAGAAAAGGCATACAAAGAGAAAAACTCTTTTTTTTGTGTTTTTTTATTATAATGTCATCAATAAATTAAACCAGACCTTTTATATTTCATATATTCTGAAAATTAAAGAAATTTGGTTTTAAATGGTCTCATGTTGCGTTATGGTAAGTATAAATCTCTAGCTTATGCTTTTTTAGATCATCATCATACTTTGTCTTTGATGATCAATAACACTTTCTAAGTTTTTTAAATAAGAATTGTCTATATTTTTTCAAACAGAAATATTTTACATAACGGTTTTCAAAATTAAAGATGTATTGTTATCTATAAAAATAAATTAAAAAATGAAAGACACTCTTATTCTTATACTTTTCTTGCAATTACTGATAGATCAAAATCAAATTTACCGTATAGGTATTGTAAATTGTGCTGGGTTATTATTTTTCTGTCTTAGTACCTAATCATGTAATTGATATTCAGTCAGGGATGATGGTTAATTACAAGCCTCTTTAAAATAGCAATTTTGAATTTCAAACTATTAACGTTGCAAACAATAGGTTGCAATACATTTTTACTGTAATAAACCACTATTAGGTCACGGCCATCGTTTAAGTGAAATTTTATTCATGGTTAAAAAAAGACTTTGTTGTCAATGTATTTTTAAGTTTAAAATTTAAACAATTTAACTTAAACTATAATAAATAATGAGCTTTGATCTTCTCATGTTACATGAGAATTATTTTCTCATATTTGACTCAACTAATGATGAATTTCACATTTTTTTTTAAAAAAAGTTTTGTAAGCAAACTGAAAGGTCACAATATGATAAAATAATTCTGAGAAATATTTTTCCCATAATTATATAATTCCTTTTAACCTGAGTTCCCTTGATGCCCCACATGCATATAAAAAATAAATATATAAATAAACAAAATAATACACAGGAATGATAATTTAATAATTCGTTTTCCATTTTTTTTTTGTTCTTCCAAATAAGCGCAAGAAATTATCAAATAGCCTCTTTCCTACTGAGGAAAGGTATTTTTCAAAAAATAATAAAAGAAAGAAAGAAGAAGAAAGGAAACATATAACTGTGTAGATGATTGGAATCATTGGATACTTTTATTGCTATAGACCTTTGGTTTTGAATATTAAAGTAGGCTTTAAAAATTACCACGAATTATCGGTTCATGGGTTAGATTATAAATGGGATATAACTTGAGGGTAATCAATTTTTATTACAATATTTGGTTTAACCTCAGTTAGATTATGATTTTTACTCAAAGGAATTCATTAAACCATAATTTAGTGTTCTTACCTGTTTAGTCTTTTTTTTTTTCTTTCAAATAATCTTGTTTGTATTTTTGGAAGAATATTGAAAATTTCAAGGACGAACTCAAGGTTTATCAATTACTAATTCGGCACAAATGGTTGAAATTTTGGGGTGGAGATGTGTTAAACCCATAAATCAAACCACATAACAAATGATGACATCTAATTTTTTTAGGGTTTAATATTTCTTATATTATAATAAATAAATTTAATTTGTCGGGCTCACGTGGATCAATATGAAGAGTAAAAAAAAAAATTTGGACACCGCATACTTTTATATATATATATATATATATATATATAAAAGATAAAAATTCAACCCTTTTTTGGTAGGTGAAAGCTAAAAATTTTACTTATGGTCATTATTTCTCTCTTATTTCTGTTTCTCTCCCTGTCTGCATGCATGTGTAAGCGAGAAAAAGTGGGAAGTATCTATGATTACTGGCCAATAGGGCCACCATGGACCCATATACGTTGGGCGTGTATGTAGAAGCTTACTTAATCAGTTTTGCAAGCTCATAGGTTATGCTCTGGGCAAGTCAAAAAGTTGAAGACATCATTCACCTAACCTAAACTACCTCACCCCCTAAAAAAAGAAAAGACTAACCCAGCAAATAATTGCTTAATTTGGTTTTGTGCAACGAACTGATACGTGGTGATAAGAGAGCACGATCTATTCGCTATTCGAGAGAGTGGGAATAATAATATATACATATATTCCCTACTTCAAGCACGTTGAAGTCGTGCTTCCTCAATTTTCAAGTAATCAATATTGAGCTAAATGGCTAATTTCGATTAGGTAATTGTCTCTTAAATGTTAGATATATACTCTGGTAATTAAGAATTTGGTTTGTTTTTCAATACAAATTAGGTTTAACTCAGATATTGGACAATCAAATCTATGATTAGTAATAATATTTGTCATCTTCAGCAAAATAATTAGAAACACATGAAACTGGTTGGGGGTAGCTTTAGCTGTTATCTCTCGAGCGCGCGCTAGGATGTCACTGTTATGCAATTTCATCAACAAAAAAGTAACACCACGCCACCCATGTTCTGTGGATGTGGACAGTCTTTTCCAAAAGGCTAAAAGCTTATTCCTAATTTGTCCACTACATGACAAATTTAAATTCAGCACGCTTATTATCCCTCAGTCAATCCTTTTACACTTTGTTTGACAATTTGGATGATAAGTGTAATTTTATTTTATTTTAATACAAATCTCAATTACCATTTTCAGAGGAATAAACAAGTTTTTGTAAGTTTTAATTTTTTGAGCCGGTCATAAAATTAATTTTGAATGAGAGACGTATAAAGGATTAAAATTTTATATTTTTCTTTAATATAATATTGATGGGGATAGAACTAAGGTTCTTTCTCGTCAACTCAACTCTTTTGCATCAAGTGAGCTAGTATAAGATGTACTGTAACTCTTTGTTCATGTGCTCAATTCACTCCATAAATACTTCTCTCTTTCTTGTTTTCCTTTTCTATATCCCACGTAATGAGGGATTTTTAATCTTTTTTGTTAATTTACAGATACAGGGAGAAATGGTATGGAATCTTCCAAGTTTGATCGTATTATATGTGGCACATAAAGTAGTTAGTGGGTAACATCACTCGTTATAATTGTAAGTGTTGGGACCACACATAAGTGACTCTTATATCTCCCCTCTACACACAAAATTTTTAAAAAGGAAATAATAGAAAACAAAAATACGAAAAGGAAGGATGTTATAAATTAAAGCTGTAGCTTCGAGTAATCAATTTCATATGTAGATTTTTATGCAGTATTTATCATGGTCCTGTGAAGCTTTTGTGTTCATTGAAACGCCACTGTGGTCCAACCTGAGGTGGATCGGAAATTGGATGGCTGTGATTCATGGACTAAGCTACTTTTAGACATTAATGGACCACTGGTAAAGAGGACCACTCATCCAAGGACTAAACTGTCAAACTCTTATTTGCCTTCGTATGTTGGGGACCAACTTCTAGTGATATTAACTAGTTTGGTAAGCCCCGTACTAGATTCATTTGTTTTAGGTAATCACTGTATTTACAAAATTTGTGTTCACAAATGCTTACAAATTATATTATGCACTCCTGAAAATATATTAAGTTACATTATGTATTTATGAGAATATATGATGTACTTACGGAAATATATTATGTAATTTACAAAAATTTATATAAAATATTTTATAAATGAATCATTTCCCTTATTCTTAATAACCTGCTTTTACGAGAAAAACCAAAGTAACATATGGGATTTTAATATAATTAATCCTGCTGTGATTTTTTTGAACTTCAGTTCCATTTTTGTTTTGTTTTTTCTTGTTTTTTGAAGTTCATGTCCAACTGCTTGATATAAAGTGGGAAACCAGAAGCATCGCTATAAATCTTTGGTAACGCAGGATGAACATGTTTTCGTTGGCACGTCAACAACTTTCACTTTCCTTTTCTCAACTGTCATGGAATTTTTTTAATTGAAATGGGTCATTGCTTGGTCTATGAATATTTAACGAACATTTCTTTTGGTCCTTACACATCCTTTTCTCTATCCATAAATATATATTTTTCCCTTTCTTTTATTTCTCCATTGAAGTGGTTAGAACTTAGAACTACAAGCATGCCAGCCTAGTCAAGTAAAAGTTTGATAATATGCTTCTGAAAAGTCCGAAGCTATCGTCTATGTGAAACCCATATATGAAACTTCAATAGTCTAGCACCGAATGTCCATCATAATTTATAAAAAGATAACCAATTGTACATGCTATTGGCCATTTCATCATTTACAAAACGAGAAGGAAGTAAAAAAAAGAAATCAATCTGGTAAATTTTTATTTTTTTACATAAAACAAATATTTTGTACAGTAAAGAATTAAAACAAAAAAATATATAATGGTGGATTCTAGATAAAAAAATATACGATTATATATTAAATATTAAAACTAGCATTTTAATTAATGTCATCAGTTAATTAATCTCATTATAATGATCAAAATGATTTTGAATTTGTTTGCTTAAAAATATGGGTGGAAATTTTAGTGATTGATTTTTTTCATACCACAATTAGTTTAAAATTTCACTTGTTTTTCAAAGAAGAGCATAAAAAAATATTCTTGATCCAAATATACTGGGCCTGTGTAGGTCCATTTTTAGGTATGTCAGTGGGTCCATATAATTCATTGGGTCTGAAAGTTGGGCCTAACAAAGTGAGAAAGCCCAATGAAGGTCACATACACGTCGCAGCAACTTTCTCTTCTTCGGTCTCCTATTTAAAAGGAAGCCTCTCACTCGCACAGCTTCAATGTCATGAAACCCTAATTGTCTTCGTCGTTTCTTGCAATTCTTTGCCAGACACCAAACTGAGAAATTTATTTCTGTCAAAGATCTCTAATTTTGTATTTGTTGTCGACGACAGGCGTAGTATTTGGTTTTGAACGAATAGGCTTATGATTATGAAATCGGAAAAGGAATGAAGGATTTTTATTTTGTTTGTTCTATTTTTAATTTTTTTTTTTTTAATTTTAGGAGTGAATTAAATTGAGTTGAAGTGATTGATTATAAGGAGTAGCTGATGATGAGAGTATTATTGGCATGAGCAGTGACAATATTTTGCGCACCGTGTTGTTTTCAGACATGGGTTGTTGTTGCGATGAAGAATGTGCCATCATGCTAATCTGAGGCTCTCTCTTTTCACCTTAGATTCTTGTTTTTTTTTGCTAGCTCGTTCCATAAGCTTATGCTTTATGTGGTTCTTTCTTTATTCCGCCGAAGTTATTCATTGTGATGCTGGACTCGGGGCTGTGGATTTCATTCACTTCAAAGTTCTAATCTCATTGAATCATGATCTGAATTTTGAAACACAAACAATTAAAATGGAATTATATGGAGGGGCATCAACATCAAAATTTTAAAAACTCATGACTTACGTATTTACAGGAATGGACCAACAACAAGGGTCACGAGCCCAGCTCATAGGCACTGACGATAACTCTGACTTCACTTATTTGGGCTTGGGCTTCAAAACCTTTCTCCTTTATGTTTGTTACATAGCGTCTTATCAGCAAGAAAAATCGGTCTTTTCATAATTTTCATTTCGTATAATTAGACGGGCGGAGCGTAAAGAAGTGTTTTTTTTAATGAACATGATGTGAGTGTGAAATGGTGAATCATATTGTGGTATTTACGTATCATTTGATAAGTTCTACTTTATATTTAGTATATTTTGCGAATAAAATAGAACAAGACAAAGTGGTAAAAATTAAATACATTTTGTTTAACCAAAAAGGACGAAATAATAGACACATTTTGATTCCGTTAAGAAGGGCTGTCAATGAGAAGCTTGTGCGCTACCTTACTGAGTCTAAAAATGAGAAGGAAGGAGAGACTGAGCTTGTATAATAGTATTGGGCTATTGGCATATCCCTTCATATATTCTATTTTGGTGTAGAGCTAATTTACACAAGTTTTTCATTAACGGTTGATTTTAATGTATATGACGGTTTTGATTTATTTAAAATTAAAAATTAATTAATGAATTTGATCTAATAAATTATAACAGTCAGATACACAGAAATTTTAAGATTTGATGTTAGTTTTATTATTCTTTACACCGATGTAAATTGATCTATCCTTTCTATTTTATGTTTAATTGAGGTATAAAATTAAGGGGAATGATATACTTATCACCAAAAAAGTTTACCACATTTACAATTAATCTAATCACCGTTGATTTCCGTCAATCTAACGGTTATAATTTTTTGAAAATTATTGGATCGCATTTATTAATTAATTATTAATTCTCAATAAATCCAATAAATTATAACCGTTAGATTGACGGAAATCAACGGTAATTAGATTGATCGTAAAGGTGGTAAAATTTTTTTGGTTGTAAGCATGCCTCAAAATTATTATATTTTGGTCTCATTAGAAGGAATGAAATCATGGAGTTCTGTATGCACGCCACCTTTAAGTTTAACCAATTTTTTTTTTTACAAGTGAATTCAGAAATCTCAAGCTGGTGTGATTAATGATCTAATATTATGTTATAATTTTATACTAAATAAATTTAGTTCAATCGAGTCGCTTCCTGGTGACAATAATGAATATAGCTCACTCCGTCACTCAACAATTGGTCAATTAGGCCATTTGATTGGCCGTTGAATATTAAAGTCTATTTGCTGAGTGCTGAAGTTCAGATAACCTTGTATCTGTGTATACAAATTATACTGAAATAAGACCAGTGACTTCAAATTGATAGGGATAACCCTAGCAATTTTATTTTTTTGGGTTTGATTCGTAGGTTTGAAAGGTAGCTAGCCATGGCTTTGACAGACAGTTTTGGTTTGTCGTTAAATGTTGTTGGCATAAAATAATGGTAATTGGAAAAGCGTACAATTCAATCACTTGAGTCAGTTGTTGAATGTTACATTACAGCCTCTATATAGGAGCCAGTTTTGTAGGTTTGTGATCATCACACATCGAAATCAGGAGGAATAAGTTCTCCTTTCAAATTTCAATTAATAGCTTTTGCCCTTTGGCTTCATTGTTGTGCTGTGGAGCTCTTTCTCCCTTTCTCCTCTGTTGTGGTTTTTGGCATTGTAAAGAGGTAGCCACTTAGCCATGGGACCTGGCGGACCAGGTGGTGGTGGTGGTGGTCCTGGTGGACCGGGAGGACCTGGTTGGGGTCCTGGACCGGGTGGACCGGGAGGTTGGGGTCCTGGACCTGGCGGACCAGGTGGACCGGGTTGGGGTCCTGGACCTGGCTTTGGTGGACCGGGTTGGGGTCCTGGCTTTGGTGGACCGGGTTTCTTTGGACCTGGTGGTTTTTTTGGTGGTTTTGCTAATGGTTTATGCAGCCTCGTATCTTCATGGTGAGTAATAATAACGTGAAGCAATTTATTTTATTTTTAAATGGATGCATAACGTGAAGCTATTATTTTATTTCTGTAGAAACCCCTATGATAATATGCACATTCATTAATTATTTTCATCTTGGAGCTGATTCTAAATTATAATTTAATTCCTCTTAACGGGGGATATGCAGCTTCTACTGCTTGTGCTGTTGTTGGTTGTTCCAAGATTGCTTCGGTGGTCCACGAGGCCCAGGTGGGCCACCACCTCCTTTCTGATAACAGATTTATCTTTCTCACCTATGTTGCCTGCACTGCTATGTGGATCAGTAAAGTTGAAGTCCATGTCCATTGTTCATTTTGGTGGTTCCTTCATTTCTACCTTTGTTTCTTAAACTAGGAAGGCACTTCTTTTTAACCATATGTAACGTGAGGCTATTGTCATTATATGTCTTACTTATAATAAATCTACATTTTCATTACTATTTACAGTATCTTGAACAATGATCATGATTTTAAGTCAATGTTTTGATTATTCAGGAAAATCATATTACAAAAAATAAAAAATTCCTTTTCTTTCCATCATGTTAATCAATGCTTTGTGAACAACGGATAGATTTCTGTCTTTTGATATCAATTTCACTTTTTGATAGTATATAATTATCAATGCACCATGTAGATTTCTGTCTTTTCCTTTATCCCAGTGCGCAGATATTATAATTATCAATGCATTTTCCAAAAACATTGAGAAAGGAACGAAACATCGTACCTTTTCGTAGAATGACTTGGTTCCGGATAGTGAGTGCGAATAAGAAAAAAAAAAGTTATAATAAAATCATAATTGAAAAAACATGAATGAAGAAGAAGAAATTAAGACGAAAGCAAACTGTTATATAATTACACACATAAAACAACTCCAAATCTTCGTCTGTTACAATTTTAGCTAGGACCAACTTACGATCTTAATTAGAGTTCAATTATAATTACTTATATAATTATATATAATAAATAATATTTATTGAAATGTAACTGAGGCTCATGCCCTTCTTAACGGCTAATATGTTTCAATGTAGATATTGTCATTTGCTTTCACATTGAGTGATAAGAAAGAAATTGGGATTAAACTCGAAAGTTATAACAGAGTTGGTTTTACTAGTTAAACAAAAAGCGGGAAAGATGTAAAACAATTACAATTCGTCACCACCCACATAAGATGCAAAATCATATCAAAAGCAGAATTATTAAACTCGGATTTATGATCGACTTGGTTGAATGGATAAACCATGTAAATTTAATTAATAAAAAAATATTTTGAATAAAATAATATGATTTAAAGTTTCTAAAATTACTTTAGGGTGGTGTTTGGCAAGCCTCTTTTTCCAATTTTCCTTGGCATGTGGCGTGTGGATTCCAAAAAAGACATGTTTGGTTAGATGGATTCAGATAAAAAACTAGTGATCCAAAATGCATGGGTTTTGAGAAATTGTTAGGAAAAAGACGCTTTGTCCACTGTTTGGAAAGCTGTTTCGTATGTGGTTTTTTGAAAAACCACGGCTAAAGCAAATTTTGTGTAACCAATATACCCTTGTGGTTTTTTAAAATCAGAGTTATTTTAGTAATTTAACATTGTTTTCCCATCTATATCTCACCTCCAACCAAACATACATACCCTAAAATTTACCTAGTAATTTAACTTTATTTTGTGTAACCAATATTAAATAAAGTTATCTAAACTAATTTTTAGAAATTTTAAACCCAATAATATATAACATGATATTATAAAGATAAAAAATATTACTACTACCCTTAAAGTAGGGGTCCAAACTATACACACAGCTTTATCCATCACTTCCTTCAATCTTTCCTTTGTTGTCATTTATCCGTTAGAACTTTTTCATTAATTCACAAAACGAGTTTTTGTTAAGGCTTGCTCTTTAAGCAAGTGTTAAGGAAAAAAAGAATTCGGCTTATCTAAATTAACATAAGTTAATTTAATAGTTGAATTTTATTTTTATTTTTCGAGTGAATTAAATTTTTAAATGAATAAAAATAACTATTTAAAAATATTAAGTACTTAATAATTAATTAGAAAAAAGGTAGATTAATTACCGGATGAACAAGTTTCTCCAAATACAATTCCAAGATTGAAAATGAAAGTAACGTGAATGACAATTTCAATTACGAATCTGACCGTTGTATCAAAATCTTTTCTATTAGCAAGTGTGCACGCTCCATCGCGTTTCTAATCAATGATCCATTACACATGGTCACATGACTCACATCCATGTAATTTTGAATATTTATTATACATGATATGATGATCTTATTAGTTATTAATTTGGACTAAATGTCAAATCATTTTCTTAATTATGATATCATGATCTAATCATAGTTTTGATTTGAACATCCTGTCAATTTTATTTTTTTTAAAAAGGGGGTTTTAACCTGTTAGTTTCAACTTTCAAGTAGTGAAAATTCTGATTTGAATTCAACTCAATGTACCAACTAACGTTAAGGGGGTGTTTGGTATGCAGCAATTTTTTTTTTCCAATGGAAAGTGTGGTATGGAAAAGTAGTTTGCTGTGTTTGGTAGGGGGGAGAAAAGTTTGTCCATTGGAAACTTAATTTGCGGTGAAGGTGTTTGCCACCATTTTACGTTGATGAAGTTTGCCATTGAAATTGTGGAATAAGCAATTGCCAACGCGGGGGGAAAATGGGTCCAAGTTTTTAAGACCAAAACACCCTTAGCCCTAGATATAAAGAGAGGGGTGAGAGAAAATTTAATCACAAGTATCCTTTCATCCACAATCGTTTTGCTGTGAAGCTGTTGCCTCTCCACCGTGTTGCTGGTAGGTTTTGGAATCACATGTAATTTCTTTTCTAACTAACAGTTGAATGTTCATCGATTATTGTTAACCTTCTTTATCATTTCATAGATTTGACGAAGACAAAAACTTGAAGAGGTCGGACTTCACAGGCCGAAAAAAATACTTCAAACTTGTTTGATTCAGGTACGCTGTGTTCGTTGTGGTCCATAAGTACGAAGGTTGGATTTTTGCCGTGAAATGTGTTGTCATGAAGCATTTACTTTACCTAAATGCTAACATTTTGTTGTTTTTCTTTCACTTGTCGTTTGATTTTGAACATTGGACCTATTTTCCCTTTTTTCAGTTGCTCGAAAAGTTCCCATGAAGCAATGTTATCTGTTAACTTATAACTTTTACAGCATTTCATTACAATTGTCATACATAAAAGTCGAAATATTTCTTCATTTTTTGTGTTTTTGATTTTATTTTTCGACCGAGTTCATTACAAATGTGAAAAATTTACTTTTTTGGGTTGTGTTGGATCTATAAACAATTGTCATTTATTCCACAAACAATGTGGGGTACCTTGTTTTTGTGAAACTATGAACAAAAGAGAGATGGGCTTGTGTCTTGAAGAAGCATGAGTGGATGTTGTTGTTGTAAAATTATTAGTACAACTTCTTTTTTGATTCCTCTAGGACTGGTGTGTATGAATTAGTATGCATCTTTTGGCTATTTTGCTAATTCTCTAGATTCACAGATAAGGTTTTGGCATATCCTTAAATGGCCAATTTTTTTTTTTTGAATTGTTTTATCTTTTTCCATATTTTTTCCAGCATGTGTTTAATGTTCTTCTAATCCACTTGTCAATTGTATATATATAACAATATACCTCGAATTAAATTTACAAAATAAGGTATAAAATAGGATCTTGTCCTTTGAGTTGTTATGTACAATTATATTTCAAATAGGAATAAAATTTATACAGAATTAGTGAACAATGTCTCGCAATGGCAAACCACAATTGATATTACAAAGCGGAGTCCTTTTTAGGTAAATCAATACTGAATGTAGTCATTCTGTATGCCACTGTCCTTTTCGTTATTCTCGTGCTTTGCTATGAGCAATGAGTGGGCATCACGCAAAATTTATTAATATTAATCTTTATAGCTTGCAGAAACCGAAACTCCCACTGACAAACATGAATGGAATGGAGTGCAGTCTCATTGTTGTACTCATATGTTACTTGGAGTCTTTGAATGAACTTACAATGATGTTTATTACTATACTTGCTTTATTATTAGCTGATCTCGAAAAAAGAAGAAATGCTAGGAAAAGAGTCACCTGGAATTGTTATAGAAGGGCGAATTTAAGGACTATATATTTCCATAGAATAGTTTACATTAGTGAAACGGCTTGTATTGAGAATACCAGGATGGATAGGAGATCCTTCATTAGGTTGTGTGAATTACTTAAAGTTGTTGGGGGCCTTGAACCAACGAAGCACATGAGTGTGGAAGAGCTCGTTGCAATATTTCTACACATTCTGGCTCATGATGTTAAGAATAGGATCATTAAAAGACAATTCTTACGGTCGGGTGAAACTATTAGTAGACAGTTCGCCAAGGTTTTGCAGGCTGTGCTACGGTGCCATACGGTTTTACTTAAGAGACCTGAGCCAGTCCCTGAAAATTCAACCGATGAAAGGTGGAAATGGTTCAAGGTAACTTCTTACTTACACTCTTTTGCTGTATTTACAAATTAGTTGAAGATGTTAATTATTATTTATGTCATTTTCATTATTATTTTCCTGTTTACGAATTACAGAATTGCCTAGGAGCGTTAGATGGGACATACATCAAGGTGAATCCGTTGCAAGTTGATAAGCCAAGGTATCGGACAAGGAAGGGTGAGGTAGCAACAAATGTTTTAGGCGTATGTTCTCAAGATTGTCAATTTATTTATGTATTACCTGGATGGGAGGGATCAGCAGCAGATTCAAGGATCCTAAGAGATGCTATATCCCGTTCGAATGGATTGAGGGTGCCAAAAGGTATTTCATTTTAAACGTTACTTTCCATTTAACAATTTTTCAAATTGTAAAATAGACATGGGAATTGTTTATAACAAATATTTCTTCATTACATGTGTAGGTTATTATTATTTATGTGATGCTGGTTACATGAACGGGGAAGGCTTCCTTACACCATACAGAGGGCAAAGATATCATCTTAGTGAGTGGAGGCAAGGGGCGCAACCAACAACTCCACAAGAATTTTACAACATGAAACATAGCTCTGCTAGGAATGTAATCGAACGATGTTTTGGATTGTTGAAGGGGCGTTGGGCCATTTTAAGGGGAAAATCTTTTTATCCAGTTAAAACTCAGTGTAGGATTATAACTGCATGTTGCTTGCTTCACAATCACATACGACAAGAAATGGCAGTTGATCCCTTAGAAGATGATGCAGTGGAAACTCAAATGACCCATAATGAATTTGCGGAGAACGCTATGATCACTCATGTTGAGTCATCTAATGCTTGGACACTTATGAGGGATGAGATGGCACATCAGATGTTTAACACGTGGAGGGGACATGATTGATTTGGATTTATATGTTATGATCGTTGTGTGTGGCTGTTATTGCATTATGTTATGTATTATTTTATATTAAAATACATGAATTATAAACGTATGTTTTGTGTAATATTAACTCTTATTAGACTATTTATGACATTATGTTTGTGTACTAATCTATTTGGTTCCATGTTTGTGATATGATTACATGATGATATTGTCTGTTGTGGTCATTTCCAATGCCATATATAAATTTGTTGCATTCTATAGATGGCGGGTGACAGTCAACAATCGAAGAAACGAATTAATCACACCTGGACAACACAAGAGGATAAAGCACTTGTGGAGTGCCTTCTTGAAATTGGTTTAGCCTGGAAGGGAGATAATGGCTTTAAGCCAGGATTTGCAAATCAATTAGAAAAGATGATGGACGACAAGATCCCCGGATGTTCACTGAAAGCATCCCCTCATATAACTTCCCGGATTAAACATCTTAAGAAGCACTATAATGCAATCTGTGAAATGAGAGGGCCTAATGGTGGGAGCGGTTTCGGTTGGAACGACAAAGACAAGATGATTAACGTGGAAAAACATATTTATGATGACTGGATTAAGGTAAATTAAGTTTATTAAATTATGTCTTCAATTGTTGCTATATGATTATATTTTTTGGACTTCATGGTTGTACTAATTTGTACCTTATCAGACCCACCCCAGTGCCAAAGGGCTTTTTAAAAAGCCATTCCCATTCTTTGATGAATTAGCACCAATCTTCGGGAAAGAGGTTGCAACTGGAGAAGGGGCAGAGGGACCTGAAGATGCTGTTCAACAGATGGAAAAAGAGGCTGCTATTTATGATGAGAGTGGGAATTTGGCAGATGATTTCTTTGAACAAATGCTGGACCCTACACAGAGTCAGAATTACTGTCCAATGCCTGAGCCTACAACTGAAGAGGGACCTGAAGTACATTCACCTGTGTCAGTAACTGTAGCAAAAAAGGGTAAGAAACGTGCAAGGAGTGAGGATGCTGTCATTAACGTGGTCTCTGAAGCAATGGACAAGCTTACCCAGTCACACTCAAAAACAGCTGACAAAATAGATAACTTGGTTGGCTGTTTTAAACATAAGGCAGAGGATAGGGAGATGAGAAGGTCAATTCTGGAAGAATTAAAACAGATTGAAGGATTAAATGCTTCTCAAAGGGTGAAGGTTGCAATGATCATGGGTAGAGATAGCAAACTGACTGATGTTTTCATGAGTGGAGGTTATGAGGAGAGAATCTTAGTGGTGGCATCGCTGTTGGAAACCGCTCGGTAGAACGAGCACAACTTTTTTTGGGAACCCATTGTAGGTACATGGGTGTTTGTGGAAAAAATATATTTTGGTGTGACATCTTTCAGCTGTACATTTGAAGATATCCTTTCTTACATATTGTGGCAGTCTACGTCTTCAGGGATCCTTTGGCGCATGTATATCATGCCTTCACACTATGCTGCAAGTTGGTTGATAAGCTGACAATTTTAGGAAGCCTGTGAAGAAACATAGGGTTTTTATGGTGACTAATTATGGGAATTAGGGGATAACATGTACAAGCATGTCTATATTTTTATTTTAATGTTTATGTTAATATCTTTTTGGTGTGTTATAGTTAGTTAACTATGTGTCTGCCAAGTTGGTGTCATCTTAGGCCTTACAGTGGCACAAACTTATCAGTCATTGTAGAATGCAGCCAACTAACACTGTCAGCTAAATGCATCTGCAAAAATCCAACCGATGGTATGTATTCTACGTCTCTACTGTGTATAAAAATGATGATGTTACATTACAGCATCGTTAGACTAGTGTATGTGACCTTGATGGTGGAATTCCTGGTAACAACAGTCAATTTAACCTTTTTCATAGTATATTGCCATTACTGTTTGTTTCAGAATTTAGAAGGAGAATTTGGATTTTTGGCCTCTTGTGTGTTGACAATGCATGAACCCCTACACGAAAGGTAACTATTTATTAATGTTTTTCTGTGATTTAATTGATCACCTAACACTGCTTATAAGAACCATAGGTGTGGGAACCATTTTTATGTTTTGTTGCTAACATATTTTCCATATTTGGTTTAGTTAATGGCATATGCTCATTCTTGGATGGGAGACTATTCTGTGTTCGTTGCAGACAACAAGAACTTACCTTATAATTTGGTTGGTGTGGCTACAATCAATATGTCAATGAAGGCTTACCATGATGACAGTTGCTTCTCTGCTTATCTCACAACTACACTTGGTTATATAAGACTATATATATAAGTAGTTTTCTATGACTATTCCACGCTGTCAAAATGTAATTTATGTACTTTATTAGCTCCCTAATGTACGTTTGTTCAAGAACAGGAATATAAGACTTCCATGTCTTGTAAGTTACTGTGAAGTAATTCAATCTAAGTTGTATGTGGAGGTTATTTATTTGTGGAGGTCATTTTCCCATTCTTTCTTATTTTCATTAAGCTTAGCCATCTATGAGTAGCAATAATATACGGCTCCATGCTTGCATAAGTCCTTAACCTGCATATTACAAATGGCCATCGTTTCTTGCTCTCAGCCAAATGTAAGAAAATGCACAATTTCTTCTGAATAAGTCATTCATGAATCTGAATTTGCTCAAATAAACTGACTGAATCTAACCAATTATGATATAGTTTGGGATTTACATGATCAGTTGTCTTACGAATGATTTACCAATCCTTCACACGTAAATGTGACTTGGGGTGTAATATTGCCATTACTGTGAGGTATCACCATGTTTAAGGAAAGCAGCTCCATGCTCATCGAGATCTCTTGCCAACTTGTCATATAACTTGGATCTTGTCTCCGTGTTTAAATTATGTCTTCAATCTAGACAGCCCCTTTTTAAATTACCATCAAACTCGCATATATCTCCACCCAAGAACAAATTTTGAATAAAAACCACAGCTAAGGGAACAACTTTGCATAGAATTATTACACAAGCCAACAAATACACTGAAAAATTCAAAATTGTCTATTAAAAATTGACTCAGTGAGTAGAGGAGAGCAATTTTTAGGCTCGGGACCCCTAAGTAGTTTTTTTGGGAGGTCCTTCAATCTTGATGATAGCGTAAAAATGGAAAAGACAAAAATATAAGAAAAGACATAGATATGCTATATTATCCATTAAAAAGGGATCTAATCAGAATCATCTTCACCATTAAATGCAGGAGAAAAGCAACACAGACTCTTACCTTTCACACAATGAAAGGGAAATACATTGACATGAACAAAGACTATTCTCAAAAAATACTCAAATGAACAAGTTACTGCAACTACAGACTCCAATGGAAATAAAGGATACAAACAAGTGAATTATTATAGACACCTTTACTACTACAAGTATTTCCTCTTCTCAAATTCTCAGACTCCTACTATTCCCCACAAAACAAACCCGTTTGCAAAGAACTCCTCTACCCCTCCCAACTTCGTGAATAATCTTCCATACCCCTTTTGCTTGCTTTCTTTCCCTATAGCTAACTTCAGTCACGTTGGGGTGCACCATCTTCAACTCTCCTTCTTGTTGACCTGCATGGGAAAGGTTCCAGTGGCCCATCAGATTCAGAAGGATATACAGAAACAAATTCCCAAACATTAAAATTCCACGCAACTTTTGCAAGGGCTTTTTTTGCAACATTGAAAACTGATTGAATTAAAAAAAAGGTTCAACTCTCAAATATAAAATTCAGCCACCCATGAAACCCATCTAATGAATAAAAACTGGTTGAATTTTATAGATAACACGGATTACAAATTGTCAAATATCAGAATAAAAGGTGAAGAGTAAAAACTCCCAAACATTATTGAAGCTAATAAAGGGTCATATGTAATGTCCATGAAGCCCAATAATATGTGTTAGTGACATGCCAGGGATTTTAATTGTTAACAGGCTTATATTTATGATGAGAATCCAAAAGTTGTTTTTCAATTATCTAATAACAGATACAAGAGAACTTTCGTTGCCTCCACCATTAGCAGTGAGCACCCAGAAATACAAAAAATATCAAACGTTTATCAGAGGACTCAAAAAAACTTAACTGCAAGTCTTCAGTTCATTCTAGAGCAACAGAGTAGATTAAGCAAATAAGTCATTCAGCCTATGACTGTAACATTGTCACGCACGAAAAAACAAAAAAGGTTGAACTATTTGCATAATCAAGTTTATAAAATATGCATATTAGTTTCCAAAATATGGGTAGCAAAAGCTGAGAACAATAACATGAGAGATAATTCCCCTATTAGAAGGAGAATATTGTTACATATATATGGTCCCACTATAACCATGAGTTTAGGTCTCTTTCCCATGCTCTGTTTTCAGGCAATATCACTTAATTAGAAGTGATCATTATACAATAATAACTTCTAATAAAACTACGTAACTTGATCCTCCAGGATTAGAGATATCACTTATGAAAATAGGGAGACAAAACAAGTAATCAGAACTAAATACTCACTGGGGTCAAACTTCCATGGGGAAAGCTCAAGTAATACCATGCAGAAAGCAAATACAAAGGTTGAAAGTAATTCCATGCGCTGGCAGAGCCACTCAATAGCTCCAAGATTGCAGAAGAATATCATCAAGGGCATACAAGTGACACCTATGCATAACAGGGCATACAAGTTTAGTACTAAACTAACATACAATATAATCAAGGGTAAGTAGGAATTCTATGCTAACATGGTTTATATTTTTCACTCCAATTTAAAATTTAACAACTTACATCACAACAGCTACATCCCCAGTTAATTTCAGAAAAAATACTTGAAACTGATGCCATCTACATCCATTATAAATTACAAACACATAAGATATCCATCCAAGTATTGGTAGCCACAACTTGTTCTCATCTATGCATGTGAATGACGGACTACGTCAGTCGAAAGACATCAGCTACAAATACTATTACATATGCCAATACCAACTTCAAGTTATTACTTTCATAGTTCTTAGCACACAACTGTACATAAAAATTTACATTCAAGTCGTTAAGGACATGGTACATATTACACAAACAAAAAGACCACAAAACCTTCACACTAACAAAAAAGTTTCTACTGACCTTACAACTTGGGTAGTTACTGCCTAAAATACAAATCAACAAGCATTTTTCGTTGTAGACATCACAATCCCAAATACTGACCTACACTAAATAACCTCCACTAATCATCTATGTTTTTGTAGTGATTAAGTCCCAACCGAGAAAAGAACCTTGGTAATGCAAACTTAAAACTCTTAAATACCCCAAAAGAAAGACTAATAAATAATGCAGTACGGTTCATTCTCATTTGAATTCAACAAACCGGACTTATGAACATCATGGTTCAGCAAAAAGAAGAAACATGTAAGTACCTTAAATCAAACTCTGCAGGTGATCCAGTTTCTTTTGGTACTCGTTTAACTTGTCCTGGGGGATACAAATTCAATAACTTTAAGCAACATGCATCACCGAAGGTTGAAACTTGAATGAGAAACATGTCATGCAACAGAATTTAAAGAAACTTACAAGCTCCGATTTGACAAAATGGTCATTTGGGTTAATCCATCTGCACCTCAACTTCATTGAAGACCAACAAAAAAAAGAAAAAAAAGAACTATTAAATCCAATTAAATAATCTAATAATGTTCTTAGCATGTAAG